>NC_090023.1:40808865-41129698 GCF_037176765.1 Anolis sagrei | reverse complement strand
ACATTGCTGGAGATGTTTATGGCATCATAAATTAGTTACATTAGCCTTACCACATACGCAGTACCTAAATTTCCTACTTGACAGATGCAACTGTCTTTCAGGCTGCAAAGGTCAACAGCAAGCTAGACAAATGATCGGGAGCTTAGTTTGACCTGAGCTGGCTTCGAACTCATGACCTTTTGGTCAGTAGTGATTTTAATGCAGCTGACTCCCAACCAGCTGCGCCACAACCCAGTCTTTCTAGACGATAGTCCATTGAAGTTTATGCTGAAATAAATTGGTCAGTCTTAAAGGTATCACGAAATTACTCTTCCTTCTCTTTTTTTATACTGGTTTAGAAGTGCCAGTGAAGTTCCCAATGTCTGAGAAACACAGTATTACTCAGACCAGCTGACATAACATTGAATACTTCTGGGTTGGAAACAACTGCAAGGAAACAAGCACAAGCAGGGGGTCATATGACTACACCCAGTTTTTAAAAAAACTGACCGCGTTCAAGGGCATTCATTTAAAAAAGCAGCGACCGAACTGAATGAAAACTTGGAGGACTTGATGCGTCATACAGCCTTATGATAACATCTGCAGTAAATTTTCCCATGATCTGCAATAGCTGAAAAAGATCACGTGCAAATGATGCACAGTCAGCCCTCTATACCCAGAGTCTGTATCCACTGATTCAACCATCCATGGTTTGAAAATATCCCCCCCCCTCCCCCAAAACAAACAAAATTCCAAAAAACAAACCCAGATTTTGCCATTTTACACAGGGGGCACCATTTTACAATGCCATTCTATATATTGATGCTTGGGCATCCACAGATTCTGGTATCCACTGAAGGTCCTGGAAACAAACTCCAGCAGATATCAGGGCTCTCTGTACTTCATCTATACAGCAGACAACTATAACAGCAGCCCACATGCTTCATTATGAATATTTAAACAAGGTAATACTCCAAAAGACAGGAGCAGAATTCAAAATGATCTTAACAGATTAGAGAGATGGGCCAAAACTAACAAAATGAAGTTCAACAGTGATAAATGCAAGTTATTCCACTTAGGCAGCAAAAATGGAATGCAAAGAGACAGAATGTGGGATTCCTGGCTCAACAGCAGTATGTGTGAAAAAGATCTTGGAGTCCGCATGGACAACAAGTTAAACATGAGCCAACAATCTGATGCTGCTGCTAAAAAAGCCAATGGGATTTTGGCCTGCATAAATACGAGTCTAGGATCTAGATCCTGGGAAGTAATGCTATCCCTCTATTCTGCCTTGGTCAGACCACACCTGGGCAATGCAATTTAAGAAAGATGTTGACAAGCTGGAAAGTGTTCAGTGGAGGGCGACTAAAATGATCAAGGGTCTGGAGAACAAGCCCTATGAGGAGCAGCTTAAAGAGCTCGTCATGTTTGGCCTGTAGAAGAGAAGGCTGAGAGGAGACATGATAGCCATGTACAAGTATGTGAGGGGAAGTCATAGGGAAGAGGGAGCAACCTTGTTTTCTGCTGCCCTGGAGACTAGGTCGTGGAACAATGGCTTCAAACTACAGCAAAGGAGATTCCACCTGAATATGAGGAAGAACTTCCTGACTGTGAGAACTGTTCAGCCCTGGAGTATGGTGGGGGCGCCTTCTTTGGAGGATTTAAAGCAGAGGCTGGTTGGCCATCTGTCAGGGGTGTTTTGAATGCTTTTTTCCTGCTTCTTGGCAGAGGGTTGGACTGGATGGTCCAAGAGGGCTCCTCCAACTATGATTCTAAGGAGTACCAAATTCAATTTCTGTTAGTGCAGAAACTGCACATGGAACCCAAGTTCATTTCTACTTAACAAGCACTTGTATGTGGTTAATGAATTGAACCCAAAGGATTTCGGTTAGCTTAGCCTCATAAAGAAAACATTATGCTCAAAATGCATGCTGGACAGCTGCTAATTTAACATTCATTTGAAATTGTTCAAGGTAGAGCAAGATATACTTGCACGGAGCAGCTGGTTCCATATGCAAACTGTACTAGAGAATACTGGCAAGCTTGCTTATGACTTTACTTTTCAAGGCAGCAAAAGTCTCCTTGTTTACTAAAGCTTAGTGACACTTGGAAGAGCTGAAATTGTTTCCCTGGACTAGATTCCTGCTGACCATCAACATTCATATCTTTAATTACTGGTTTCCGAAGTCCAAATCCCATAATTTTCTTTTTGTTTACATTTTCATTATCTCACCTTCCTAAAAATAAATGAAGACCAAGGTCCAAGTATATCCATCCTCACCCTCCAGCACAGAAACATTGCCATATTCAGAAACCCAGGTAGTGGGGCAGGGGGTTAAACCGCTGAGCTGCTGAACTTGCTGACCAAAAGGTCGCAGGCATAAGCTCCCGTTGTTAGCCCAGCTTCTGCCAACCTAGCAGTTGGAAAACATGCAAATGTGAAGGTACCACCTTGGCAGGAAGGTAGCGGCGCTCCATACAGTCATGCTGGCCACATGACCTTGGAGGTGTCTACAGACAATGCCGGCTCTTTGGCTTAGAAATGGAGATGAGCACCAACCCCCAGATGTGGACATGACTGGACTTAATGTCAGGGGGAAACCTTTACCTACAAGGTAGGTGAAGCCTAGATAGATAGGCACAAAAGTGTTCATGGATTTGCAAGAAACTGACAACTAGTAACACACTAGTTACATTTTCTTTTTGCAGTAACTTTGAATCAGAAGAGAAGAGTTGTTACGTCATTGGTGCTGCTTGTATGTAGACTGACAAGTGACGTTCTGGACAATCTTTACAATAATTAGATGCATTAGTTCATGCTGTGGACACGGAGGACCGTATTACACTGACTGTATGGTAAAAATGACGAAAGGAACTTACAGACCCATCTGTCGCTACCCATACAGTGCTTTGCTTCCTCATTAGTGTATATTCTTCCCCTTTTCCTCAGTGAACATAAAGCTGCGAAGATCTCACACTGACTCATAACCGACAATCCTGAGTTCAAGGTGAGGTCATTATTCCGGCTTCAGGAGACAAGATCCAGTGATCAAACAAGAACAGGATCAGATTTAAGCTTCCAAAGCAAATCTATATAAATAAAAATGTAATGTTCATTTGTGGGATTAATATAACTCAAAAACCACTGGACGTATTGACACCAAATTTGGACACTACACCCTAAACAGACCAACAAGTGACCATCACTCATAACCCCCCCCCCCCAAAAAAAAAAGCAGCAGAAAGGACTTGAAAAGCTAAATGATAATACAGATGCCTGGCTTACTAACCATGGAGCTCTGCAGAGAGCAGGGATGCACCTCTCTCAAGCACCGCCTTCGAGCCCAACTCTTTTCCAGTCTATGTCTAGAAGAAAGGAATGAAGGAGGGATAGGGAGAAGGAAGGAAAGAAGGAGGGAAGGAGGGATGGAAAGAGGGAATGAAGGAAAAAAGCAGGGAAGGAAGGAAGGAAGGAAGGAAGGAAGGAAGGAAGGACGGAAGGAAGGAAGGAGATATGAGGGTGGGAAAGAAAAGGGGGTACGCAGGAAAGAGGTAGAGAAAAAAGGAAGGAGAGAAGAAAAAAAGGAGGGAAGGAAAGAGAGAGGGAAGGAAGGAGGCGAGAAAGAGGGAGGAGGTTGGGAGGGAAGGAAGGAAAGAGGTAGAGAAGGAAGAAAGGAGAGAAAGGAGAAAGGAAAGAAGGAGGGAAAGGGAAAGGAGGGAAGGAAGGAAATAAGGAGAGAAGAAGGAAGGAGAGAAAGAAAGAAAAGGAGAGAAAGTGGGAAGGTTGGCTACAGCAATGTGTGGCGGGTACAGCTAGTAAATAAATAAAACCATAGGTTCCTGAGTGCCAATCCCATCTGGGTATATGTGTTTGCCTTCAGGTCACCTGCTGACTTATGGCGGCATCATAAACTTCATTGGGTTTTATAAGGCAATGAATCATCAGAGGTAGCTTTGTCCATTCCTTCCTCTGAAATATAGACGACAACAACTGGTATTTGTTAGTGGTTTCCCACCCAAGGACTAACCAGAACTGATCGTGCTTTGAGTGTTTTTAGGGTATTGAGGCACTTGACCCCTTACCTTCTGAGCCCCAAAGATGTAAGGAAGGAGGAGAGGGCTGGAGCCACACTGTAGAATTGGTGAAGTTCGATCCCACTTGAACTGCCAGGGCTCAATGCTGTGGAATCCTAGGAGCTGCAGTTTGGCGAGGCACCAGCAGCTCCTTGGCAGAAAAGGCTCAAAAACTTATAAAACTACAACTCCTATAATTCCACAGAATTGAGCCAGAGCACTTAAAAGTCATTGCTACAGAGTTGCCAGTGACTCGGAAAACTACAACTCCAAGAATCCCGTAGAAGTGAGCCATGTCACTAGAGTTCTTGTTAAAGAGATACTGGTGCCTCAGCAAACTACAACTCCCGGAAGCCCATAGCACTAAGTCATGCCTGCTAGAGTCATTGTTAGAGAGTTGCTGGTGCCTTGGCAAGCACAACTCCTGGGATCCGCAAGCACTGAACCATGGCAATTAGTCACTGCTATAGAGTTGCTGGTGCCTCAGCAAAATACAACTCCCAGGATCCAAGAGCAGCCACTGAGCCATTACAACAAAGTCATTAATGTAGAAATACCAGTGGCAAACTACAACTCCCAGGCTTCCATAAGCATTGAGCCATGATAATTAAAGAGTCACAGCTATAGAGTTACGAGTGGCAAACTACAACTCCCAGGAACCCATAGGCACTGAGCCATGACAGCTAAAGTAATTGCTTTAGAGTTACTAGTGGCAAACTACAACTCCCAGGATCCCAGAAGCACTGAGCCATGGCAGCTAAAGTAATTACTATAGTTACTAGTGGCAAACTACAACTCCCAGAGTTCCAGAAGGACTGAGCCATGACAACTAAGAGTCACAGCTATAGAGTTATTAGTGGCAAACTACAACTCCCAGGATCCCATAAGCATTGAGCCATGACAGTTAAAGAGTCACAGCTATAGTTACAAGTGGCAAACTACAAGTCCCATGGTCCCAGAAGCACTGAGCTATGTCAGTTAGAGTCATTATTATTGAGCTACTAGTTGCAAACTACAACTCCCAGGATCCCATAAGCACTGAGCCATGACAATTAAAGACTCACAACTATAGAGATACTAGTGGCATACTACAACTCCCAGGATCCCATAAGCACTGAGCCATGTCAGCTAGAGTCATTGCTCTCTAGAGTTATTAGTGGCAAACTACAACTCCCAATCCCACAAACACAGAGCCATGACAATAAGGAGTCACAGCTTTAGAGCTATTAGTGGCAAACTAGAATTCCCTGGGTCTCATAAGCACGGAGACGTGGCTATTAAAAGTCATTGCTATAGAGTTACTACTGGCAAACTACAACTCCCAGGATCCCATAAGCATTGAGCCATGACAGTTAAAGAGTCACAGCTATAGTTACAAGTGGCAAACTACAACTCCCATGGTCCCAGAAGCACTGAGCCATGTCAGCTAGAGTCATTGTTACTGAGTTACTAGTGGCAAATTACAACTCCCAGGATCCTATAAGCACTGAGCCATGACAATTAAAGACTCACAACTATAGAGTTACTAGTGGCAAACTACAACTCCCAGGATCCTATAAGCACTGAGCCATGTCAGCTAAAATCATTGTTATAGAGTTGCCAGTGCCTTAGCAAACTACAACTCCCGGGATCCCTTAAGCACTGAGCAATGGCAGCTAAAGTAACTGCTCTAGAGTTATTAAAGACAAACTACAACTCCCAATCCCACAAACACAGAGCCATGACAATAAGGAGTCACAGCTTTAGAGCTACTAGTGGCAAACTAGAATTCCCGGGGTCTGATAAGCACGGAGACGTGGCTATTAAGAGTCATTGCTATAGAGAGTGAGGAGTGGCAAACTCCAACTCCCAGGGTCCCCGAAGCCCCGGGCCATGTGAAGGAGGGTCCCGTACCTGGGTCTCGGTGAGGTTCTTGTCGGGCCCGAGCAGGTAAGGCGTGAGGAAGGGCTCGGAGGGGCGGAGGTTGGCGAAGAAGCCGTAGGCGCAGAGGGCGGCGGTGGGCAGGGGCCAGCCCCAGGCCAGGGGGGCGCGGAGGGCGCGCGGGGAACCCGGACGGAGCCCCACCCGGCCCGCCGATGCTGCTGCCGCCGCCGGCGCTTCCATCCGAGGGGCTGCCCAGCCCGGCTGAGCCCCTCTCAAGGCCGCCCCGCCGCCATGCGAGACCGAGAAGAGAGAGACGAGGCTCGGTTCGTCTCCCAGCCCAGTTGCGGCTGCCCACGCTGCCTCGCAAAGGCACCTTGTGTCCCTCCTCGGCCACGCCCCGCCACTTCCGGCTCTGCCCAGGGACTCCTCCCCCTTTTTGGCGGGGAAAGACAGGCAGCCAAGTGGACGGGAAAAGAGTTACTGTTGCTTTAAATCAGGCATGAGCATACTTAGTGCCCTCCCATAGCACTAAGTCCTGCCTGCTAGAGTCACTGCTGGTGCTTCAGAAAACTGCAAATCCCAGCATCCCATAATAAGCCAAGGCAGCGAGAGTCATCTAGAGCTGCCAGTGCCTCGGCAAACTACAACTCCCAAGATCCCATAAGCACTGAGCCATTACAGCTAAGTCATTACTGTAGAATTACCAGTGGCAAACTACAACTCCCAGGGTCCCATAAGCACCGAGCCATGGCAATTAAGAGTCACAGCTTTAGAGTTACTAGTGGCACACTACAACTCCCGGGATCCCATAAGCATTGAACCATGACAATTAAAGACTCACAGCTACAGAGTTACGAGTGGCAAACTACAACTCCCGGGGTCCCATAAGCATTGAGCCATGGCAATTAAGAGTCACAACTTTAGAGTTACTAGTGGCAAACTACAACTCCCAGGGTCTCATAAGCACCGAGCCATGACAATTAAAGACTCACGGCTATAGTGTTATTAGTGGCAAACTACAACTCCCAGGATCCCATAAGCACTGAGCCATGACAATTAAAGACTCACAGCTATAATGTTACTAGTAGCAAACTACAACTCCCAGGATCCCATAAGCACGGAGCCATGGCAGTTAAAGAGTCACTGCTATAGAGTTACTAGTGGCAAACTACAACTCCCGGGGTCCCATAAGCACCGAGCCATGGCAATTAAGAGTCACAGCTCTAGCATTATGAGTGGCAGACTACAACTCCCAGGGTCCCATAAGCACAGAGCCATGACAATTAAGAGTCATTGCTCTAAACTTACTAGTGGCAAACTACAACTTCCATGATCCCATAAGCACTGAACCATGAAGGATATTAGAGGCAAAGATGAAGTATTTTGGCCAGATAATGTGAAGACAGGAAAGCTTGGAGAAGACAATGATGCTGAGGGAAATTGAAGGAAAAAGGAGGAGGGGCCGACCAAGGGCAAGATGGATGGATGGTAACCTTGAAGGAACTGGGTTGACCTTGAAGGAGGTGGAGGTGGCCATGGACAACAGGGAGCTCTGGCCTGGGCTGATCCATGAGGTCACGAAGAATCAGAAACGACTGAATGAATAAACAATGGCTGACTTCTCTGGTTGAAATAGTCTGCAGTGCCTTTCATGTTCCTTGATTCGTGTTCGGGAAATTCTGCTGCGTTTGGTGGTCCCTATGTAGACTTGTTCACAGCTGCATGGTATACGGTAGACTCCTGCAGAGGTGAGAGGATCCCTCTTGTCCTTTGCTGAACGTAGCATTTGTTGGAGAGCACCTGATGAACCACCCTGGACACAGCATATTATTTGAGAACACAGAAATGCTTGACCACTCTAACAACTACCATGTCAGGCTACACAGAGAAGCTGTTGAAATCGACAAGCATATGGGCTTTCAGCTGCGCAGCATGGCAGAGAGACAGGCACCATAGAAGCTCTCAAGAAGGTGTCGGCATTGCCAAGCAGCCGGGTAGAGCAAAAGCTCCCTTCCCAACTGCGGATCGAGGCGAGGGAACAGTGAAACCAGGGGGTCAGTATTTAAGAAAAAACCACTAAAATCAGGATAGTAAATAAAGAGCATCACTCAAAAAGCAGGGTAATTCCAGACAAAAATCAATCAGGGCCAGGAATCCCAAGAAAAGCAGGAAGCATCCAGGCTTTGAAGCTGCAAGGCCATTCAATGCTAATCAAGGTGGCCATTTGCAGCATTCACACTTGTCTCAAACAGACAAGAGGTTTTTTTTTTCTCCCACCCTGGACATTCAACAGATATATAAACCCCACTTGCCTAGTTTCCAACACACCTCACAACCTCTGAAGATGCTTGCCATAAATGTGAGCGAAACGTCAGAAGAGAATGCTTCTGGAACATAGCCATAGAGCCCAGAAACCTCACAGCAACCAAACTTTTACTTTGAAAACAAACATACTCAGAGACCGCTATATAAAACAAAAATGCAGAAAAGAGTAATACAGTACATTCCTTGGCTAACCAAAATGTGCAAAAATGCAACAGGCAAACGATTGAAGCTTTGCTGTTTCCGTCATATAATCATATTGTGACAAGACATGACTCACTAGAAAACACAACCATGCTTGGCATGGTAGAAGCCAAGGCAATAGGGAAAGAGGAAGACCGCATTCCAGGTTGACAGGCAGAATCAAGGAGGCCACAGCCCTGAGGCCGCAAGACCTCATCATGGCTGTGTGTTGATGATGGGGTGATGCGCAAGTCTCTCATTCATGAGGTTGGCTTGATGACTGTTAACTTGATGACAACCACAACAAAAACATGTCAGCAACGGTGGAAATCAAAACAATGGCCCAGACTGGAATCGCTCAAGAGCAAGGCGATACTGGAAGTGGCATTTTGGCTGGGACCTCAATTTGTTTGATTCGATCTCGCTGAGTTTTATTGCTTTATAACCTGTAATTATATTTTAGACTTCCGCAAACGGTTTTATAGTTTCAACTATATTGCCTATTTCCTACTTTCTATTATGCGGAGTAATTGCTTAGTAGCCAACAGCTTGATTTGCACAGATAGCAGTCAGGAAGCAGCTGCTTGTAAGGTGTGTTGCACTGATCAGCGTTATGGCTCTCCTCTCTCTGTGAATAGCAGAGAATCTAGGGTGCAAGTGTCTGATCCTCTCTTTGTTCAATCATTATCATTACAAAAAGGAGGAAAGGGGCCAAGTTGTCCATAAAACATGAGTAGTTGGTTCAGCTTTCAACACAGCAAATTGTCTGACTTTATTGCATTACAGAACTCCCCTGCATTGAAAATTTAAACAATTAACAGGTTCAGACTTTTAGTAAAAGGGACAGCACCTGAAACAAGTGATGTTGGCATTTCGACACAAAGACAAACAGGTTCTGTTCCTGTGGGAAATCCTTTACCTAATGCACCTTATACTAAACTGTTAATTCCATGAGCACTACATCTATATTGGTTCCCAATTAGATGTTGAGATCTTTAACAAATTCGATCTATCTCTGATGTCACAGAAGAATCCTAGAGTCATAGAGTTGGAAGAGACCTCATGAGCCATCCAGTCCAACCCCCTGCCAAGAAGCAGGAAAATTGCATTCAAAGCACCCCCGACAGATGGCCATACAGCCTCTGTTTAAAAGCTTCAAAGAAGGAGCCTCTACCACATTCCGGGGCAGAGAGTTCCACTGCTGAACAACTCTCACAGTCGAAGTTCCTCCCCATGTTCTGATGGAATCTCCTTTCTTGTAGTTTGAAGGCATTGTTCCGCGTCCTTGTCTCCAGGGCACCAGAAAACAAGTTTGCTCCCTCCTCCCTATGACTTCCTCTCACATATTTATACATGGCTATCATGTCTCCTCTCAGCCTTCGCTTCTTCAGGCTAAACATGCCCAGCTCTTTAAGCCACTCCTCATAGGGCTTGTCCTCAAGACCCTTGATCATTTTAGTCGCCTTCCTCTGGACACATTCCAGCTTGTCAATATCTCTCTTCAATTGTGGTGCCCAGTATTGGACACAATTCAAATTCAAGTAACTTAGACTGTAAATATTTGGTCTTTTGGTGCAATATAATATTGTTGCAGGAGACTTGGGCTATTGATGCTATAGCCCTGAATGGTTTTATCGTTTACACTTCGAAAGCTCAAAGTCTTAATAAAAACCATGTTTTACATAATACTGGAATTAGGCCATTGTCAGGGCCAGTTATGCCTCTAAGAGGAACTCATTTCACAACCAGTTTGTGGCAACAGAGAAGGTTCTTCCCCACATCCTCAGACAATGTGTTGCTACTACTGGTGATGGGACACAAATAATACTTCCTGTAGACTCCTGTCTTCAAGCAGACATGCATAATGAAAGACATTCTTTTAGGTATAAAAGTCCCACATTGGCCTTTAGATGCCATCACAAGCACCTTGTGTTCAGACCAGCAACATATTGATAGTCAGTGCAGTTCCTTAAAACTGGTGGTATGAGGGTTGAATGAAAAGTAATGCCTCCACCTTCGTTACTTGGCAGAAATAATCCTTAGAATGTGCTCTTTAACTACCATTATTCACTTTTCCACATAATCACCAAACAATTGGATACATTTCTGCCAACGATGAACAAGTTTTCTGAAGCCGTCCCGGAAGAAGTCGACACTCTGTTTCCGCAATCAGCGTCTCACAGTTCTCTCAATGTCTTCATCAGAAGCATAATGATGTCCCCGCATAACTTCTTTCATTATCAGGAACAGATGGAAGTCAGAAGGTGCTAAATCTGGACTGTATGGAGGATGTCATACAGTGGTGAGATCCAGTCTCTGAAGTTTCAAATCTGTGTTCTTACATTTCAGGCATCAGCATCCTGGGTACCCATTGTGCACAGGTCTTCTGATAGCCAAGCAAAGCAATAATGTGACCCACATGTTCTTGTGAAATGCCAATTAGGCTTGAAATTTCTCTCTGAGTGATACAATTGTCCTGAATCAATCTGTCAACCTTTTGCTTGTGAAACTTGATGGTCGCTTCACAGGACGTCCAACTCTTTGTTTGTCATGCAAGTCAGATGTTCCCACCTCAACATCTTTAAACTTATTTGCCCAACGAAATACAGTACTCATATCAACACAGTCACCATAAACAGCCTGCATTCTCTGATGAATCTCCTTTGGGTGACACCTTATGCTGTCAAGAATTCAATGACTGCACATTGTTTAAGTCGCATTGACTGACTGTCTGCACAGGGTTCCATACTTTGCACTTTAACAACACAACCATTCAATGCTAAGGCTTTCCGCCAAAATGGAACTGTAGAGGAGAGTCTACTGAACAAGCCAGTAACTGTCGCATACTAGTACTGCCCTCTGTTGAGGAGTTACGAAGGTGGTGGCATTACTTTTCATTCAACCCTCGTACATGATTTATTTAAGCAATTCTGACTAACTGTATTTTGCAGTAGCTATTCCTTCTGAATCATCTTTATTGGCAATCCCAGAGAGAGTACATTGCAATTGTCTGATCAGGAGGTTAACAGTTCAGGATCAGATAATTCCAAGATATTTCCAGGAGTTTTCCCCCCTAAGCCCAATAGTTTTACTGGAAATTTTTCCAGAAGACCTGAGAATTAAACTTAAATATAAAAAAATTAGTGGAGGTGGAAACTGCTCTTTCCTGGAAGGAATGGATACAAAATTCGATGGGCAAGTTTAATAAGTTAGAAGAACAAGGTGTCCTGAATTGGTTTGAGAGGCAACAGCCATATAATTGGAAAAAGGACTGGCTAAGTAAAAATCCCAGATGTAGAGCATTGAATAAATATGAGGACTGGCTAAGTAAACTTAAAAACCAAGAAATAATGGGGAAAGGATTAACTGGGAAAATATATAATGGATTAATTAGCGAAGAAATAGGGCTGAAGCTGTTAGAAAAGGTATGGGAAGGAGATCTAGGGCTTCTGACAGGTTTTGATTGGGAAAGGGTTCTAAAGTGGAGAGTGGTTAAGAATCTATCAATAAGATTAAAAGAAAATGTGTACAAAGTTATATAGAGATGGTATACCACACCAGTTAAACAACTTCAGATGGATAGCAAGCAAAGCTGGAGATGTGGCATGCACAAGGGGACATCTTTTCATTTATGGTGGGAATGCCCCCAAGTGAAGACTTTTTGGAATAATATATTTATCAAAATAGGTAATATTATAGGACTAAATATTACTCCGGACGCTAGGTTAGCATTGCCAATGGACGCCACAAAATTGAATTTAGAAATGGAAAAGAAAGAATTTTTTGATTATTTTACTCACTGTGGCAAGAATTATAATCGCAAGGAAATGGAAAATAGTAACTAATCTTACACCAGAACCATGGTATAGGGAGGTGTGGAACATAGCCTTAAATGATAAAGTATCAATGGAAATGAGGGTATTCAGGAGGGAAAGTAACAGATCAGATTTTGATACATACTGGTCGGTCTTTATTAAATATGCTTTAGAGAGTGAAAATGGAGAACAATATAACTTTGTTGGTCAGGAATTTTGGATATGACATTTGATTAATGGTTGATTTATAAATATATGATGAAGGAAAGGATACTTGTTCAGGCCTTGGTGGTGGGGGCTATGTGTTTGTAAAATGTTCAGTGTTTTGTTTACAATGTAAGTTGTTAATGTATGTAAATAAAATCTTTTTTAAAAAAATTCAGGAACTAATTAAGTAAGTTTTTCTGTACTGGTTCAGAGAGTCCTCTCTAGCTGTGTTCTAGCAAGTGGATTTAATTCTTTGCTATCTCACTAAAGTCAGCTAAATTTTGCAAGAAAGATGAAAGCAGAGTGAGTTAACCTCAGAACTTGATTGATATCTTTCTCTTCAGAACAGACTGGTTTCAGTGTCTGCTGTAGGCACTCTCGACATGTCATCGCTAGTCATGCATGAATCTGCTTTTGTCTCATCTGTGCTACAGTGATTAAGCTCCTGTTCTGAAATTTCAGGTGTAGTCACCCCAGCAATAATTTGATACAGCATAAGAATTAGGATTGCTAGATCAAAAGCATCCCACGACCCGAGATTTCAGGACCAAAGCCTGAGATCTAGCGATTGCACCTGTTGATGTTACAAAGTCTGGTGATCTCATCATAAAGGATACATCAAGCACCAACAACAATTACTCAGAGCATGTCATTTGCATAAAAAACAAACCTGACAAATACAAAATAATCCTCTGTTTGGACAGTGTTTTTCAAAGTTAGCATTGAAAGTGTGTGTGTGGGGGGGGGGGGGGGGTCCCAGCTCTGTTTTAACCTCTTTGAAAACATTACTTTTAATTACATCTAAGTTGTAATCCTACTGAAAGAAAACATTTTTTCAGGCTCTGGTTTGAAAAGATAAACATCTTGGTTTCCCTCCCCCCCTCCAAATAATGTTGCCAATGACAAACTTGTAGTCCATTTAAAGAAATTTTTATAATCAATGGATTGCTTACATTAACCGATGCTGCTCTATTGCCACATTTTTTTTTCTTTATTTCCCTTTCAGTCACATTACAGAATTTTTCCTTAAGCCAAAATAGTAATGATAATGTATCCACAATTAACCAAAATTTTAGGAGAGAAATTATGATAATGATAATAGCAGTGGTAATAGTAGATTATGAGCCCTATCACACTACACTTAATAGCGCTATAATTCCACCTTAATTGTCATGACTACCTCATATAGAATGCTAGCATTTGAAGTTTAGGGAACAGCATTTAGAATTTAGAACTCCTGGGATTCACTAAATTACAAACCTCTTTATTTATGTATGTATGTATTTATTTACAGTAGATATATCCCCCCCCCCCCCCTTATCCCAAAGGGGACTCAGGACATATCATAGAACATACATATGCAGCAAACATTCAATGCCATTTTATACACAACTAGACAGATAAGAGGTATATATATATTGTCTGTTCCCATATTTCTGGCACCTTGGAAGGTGTGTTTTATTCCTGACATTGGGGGGAGGGGGGGCTGTTGCTCCATCTCTCTGCCGAAGAGCTAGGTCGTAACTTCCTTCTTTGGATTGAATCGCCGGCATTCCTTCTGGGTGCGTCATAATACCTCCCCCACTTTTTTATGAACAGTAACTATGTATTTAATCTCATTTTTGCTTTCAAACCATTAGGTGGATGGAAGCTACGCTAAGGCCAGGAGCTCACCCAGACCCAGCTTCGAACTGGCAGCCTTTCAACAGACAAGATTGACTACAGCTGGTGTTTACCCTGCTGTGCTAAAGCTGCCCCTAATTCAGAGAATGTTCCCATGCCAGTTAAAGTGGAATAACAGAACTGTAATAGTGTAGTGTGATAGGTCCAATATGTTTTCGAGCCATCGTACCTTCCTCCCAAATTAATTTAGACATTTGAATGACTTCAAGCAAAGTATGTGATTTTACTCTTATTTTTAAAAAACCTTTCTGCTCTATCAAAGACCCCAGAATATCTGGGAGGACCCAGCAGCAACTGTACCCCCAAATACTATCAAATGGCACCCTTTAATAAATGTACTGAATTATTTTTGTGTAACTTGTGTTAATTGTGTGTCATATTAATTCTTAACTGTATAAAGTTAAAAAAAATAAATTTACTGTGAAGGCATCTGTTCCCTCAGTGCCCTCTGACATTCTGAATACATTTATTAATTGAGGAAATTAAACCTGTTCTTCTACTTTCTAGTAGGCATATTTGCTGTTAGTGACTAAAAACTCCAAACAGGAAAAAAATTAAAGTGTTGCAACCTAGACCTGAGTCAGTGATTTGAGAAAAATGGAATTGCAGTGATTTACTGTGGCCTTCCTTTCTGCTCAGGGTTACCACTGAAGCCCTCTGTCCTGGCCAAACAGAGGGAAAGCCACTAATTTAATGTCAGAAAGAGGCACCCAGCCAAGGATCAACCACCTAGTTCTTGATCTCATTGCCAGGCACCTCATTCTGAGCAAGTAACTTCACAGTGGGGCTCTGCTGAGAAGCTGTTTAGCCAGGAAGGCAACAGTGGCCTGTGGAGAGAAGACATCAATTAGCATAAAAGATAATAAATGTTTATCATTACCAGCATTAAAATTGGCTGTTGATCAGATTTGAACAGTGGAAAGTACAAGGAACTTGCCTTGACCACTCATTCAGGACAATAGTGTAGACTGCTTGTTATCTTACACTGAGGTCATTTTTCCCAAATTTTACCTTCTGCAAATCTGGAGCCAGCACCAATAATAAATTGAGATGCAAGCATATTCATTAAGTTTGGGAATTAAAAATTATGAAGATGATGGATTTTTGCGTTTTGTTGACACCTTGGGGACTTCTGTTGTTGATTTATTATTTATTCACTATGTAAATCAATAAATGCATAAATAAAAATTTTTGGGTCAGCGAATGAGTGAGGATTCCAGCTGAATTGAATCAAGTATCTCTTATTTTTCAATGTAAGCACAACGATACAACGATGATTCTGCTCAAAACAACACAGGCATAGTCCTACTTTAGCAATAATCATTATTACATAAGAGCTGCATTAATAATCAAAGAAAAAATGGACTGGTTACATTAATATTGTGGGATTGTTTTGTTGGTAAATGCATGAAGCATAGCTCCAATTTCCTGTTTCTTCAAAGAGATCATAATTTGACACAATCCCATCTGAGAATGAGTAGATCACATGTTTCAAAAGAAGTGTATTTATTTATTTACCACATTTATATCCCACCCTTCTCACCCCAAAGGGGACTCGCACCATGTAACCTTAATGTAAAAGACTACATAATCTAATGGATATTGAAAGTCACTCCTTGACTAAGATAATGTGTTCACATAAAAAGGCACCATAATTTTCCAGATTCATGTCTCTTTCATTAAATATAGGTTACTACCCTTCCTTTACCCTTCCTTTACCCATATTTGCTTTCTGGTGGTTCAGTGTACAAAAATTTTGTTTCATGCACAAACTTATTTTAAAATACTGCATAAAATGACCGTTAGGCTAAGTGAAGGTGAATTTTGTGTTTAGACTTGGATCATACTTACATATGCAGGTAAAGGTAAAGGTTTCCCCCTGATGTTAAGTCCAGTCGTGTTTGACTCTGGGAGTTGGTGCTCATCTCCATTTCTAAGCCAAAGAGCCGGCATTGTCTGTAGACACCTCCAAGGTAATGTGGCCGGCATGACTGCATGGAACATCATTACCTTCCCGCTAGAGCGGTACCTATTGATCTACTCACATTTGCATGTTTTTGAACTGCTAAGTTGGCAGAAACTGGAGCTAACAGCGGGAGCTCACGCCGCTCCCTAGATTCAAATCTGCAACCTGAGTTCAGCAGCTCAGTGGTTTAACTGCGCCACCAAGGGCTCCAATACACATGCAAATGTATGCAAAATCCAAATAAGTCCTAATCACTTCTGTCCCCAAGCATTTAGATCAGGAATTATTTATTATTATTTTTGAAATAATGTCAATAATTATTGACATTATTTCAAAAACAAGGTAAGTACAAAATATAACCAGTGATTTCCTACAGAATGGTAGGAATGCAGAAACCGACAAAGCAGCCAACATTTTAAAATACATATTTTCTGGGTTAAAATGATAAATACAATCATTTATTGTCTTTTTAATCATATTAAATGTCTTCCACTTGTCTTTCAATTATATTTTCAAAGCTGCTGAAGAGTCTTGGATACGCAAAATATAGTCATGGTAGATCCACTTTATTTTGTTTTGGCTCCCCTTCCTTTTAAAACATAGGTGGTGTAAACACATTTTAAAGTTTGGGGCTTCTTGATTTGGCAGTCTTTACGCCCAAACCTTAGAAGTCATCACAACCGAAGAGCTCTATTCGAAGTGCAATACTCTGATTCCATGTCTTGGGAACAACACGAATAAATCGGGAAAATATGGGTGGTTCAAAATAGTTCTTAACCTGTCCAGTACTGTCAACGTTTCCAGAAAACACCTGACAATAAATCCAAAAACAAGTAGTTACTTAAAGTGTTGAATTAACAGATTCATGTCAAATGTAAGTAACTAAAAATCCTGCCAGGAGGGGAAGGAATGAGCAGTTGTTGTAGGGTTTTTTTTTGGCTATATGGCTCCAAAGGACTACTTCCCACATCTAGTTCATACAATACTATCTTTTAAATCCATATAAACATATGAGCAGTGGTTCTCAACCTATGGGTTCCCAGGTGTTTTGGCCTACAACTCCCAAAAATCCTAGCCAGTTTACCAGCTGTTAGGATTTCTGGGAGTTGAAGACCAAAACATTTGGGGACCCACAGGTTGAGAACCACTGTATATGAGTGTCTTATAATGTTAGTACTTAAAAGATAGGTCAATAGCCTATCTGCTTTGACTCACAATTGCTCTCCCAAGGTGTTGGTAGATGTTTCCCAGGCTCTGATCCACAAATTGCCCTACTAATATGTCCCAATGTTATTACAACATACCCTCTACTTCTCCAGCTCTCTCCTTCCTTTGGATTGACAATGGCAGATACCCAACAAAGACATAGGATTTAGGTTCACCGTGAACTACAGTTTGTGGGGTGCTTCCAGACAGCGCCAAAGCATGGGTTTAAGAAGAGGGACAAATAAACCCAGGACCTCAGAGCAAACCCACCAGACCCAGGCTTTTTTCGCCCTGACAATAAAGTACTACACACAGATTTAATTACATGGCTTAATTCCATATAATAGGAGCCATTTCTAGTGTTTAATAGTCCCCATATTGCTATAATAACCCATGCTAAATCACAATACTTAAGCTATTCCCTAATCTGAGCTACTGATTCCTACTTGGAACATCAAAACAACCTGAAGGAAGACACCAATGGGAAAAAATAATGGACAGAAATCTTAAGGATAAAAGTGGATGGAAACTGGTCTTTCATATAGTCCCCCCCCCCCCCCCCAGAACCTTCGAATACCTTTACTGCAGAAGTTGAACCATCCACGTAAGACTTCCATATTGAATCATCATCACGATAAAGGATGGAAAATGTTTTCACGTACATTTCAGTAGTCATTGATTTTGCCCCTTGGGTTATAATGCCTGTTATCTTTTTAAGCCGAAGGAGATCAATCTGTAGCCACTGCTGGTTGTTATTTGACTGTGGAATTAATACAATAAAATAATCATTGTATCACTACTGAAATACAGCTCTCATAAATATCATAAATGTACGGATTATATATTGAGTACAAAGAAAAACTGAACTCGGGATAAAAACTTGAAAATGTTCAGGTTGTTTTTCAGCTTTAAGATAGTTATAAATAGAAAAGAAACATTGAAAAAATAAACAAGGGAGAAAGAAAACAAAATGAATGTATTCCAAGCTCCATGTTGATATGTGCAGGGTTTTTTAATGTTGAGAGCAACTTGAGAAACTGCAAGTGGCTTCTGGTGTGAGAGAATTGGCTGTCTGGAAGGACGTTGCCCATGGGACACCCGGATGTGTTATCATCATGTGGGAGTCTTCTCTCATGTCTCTGCATGAGAAGCTGGAGTGACAGACGGGAGCTCACCTTGCTCTCTGGATTTGAACCACCGACCTTTCAATCAGCAGTCTTGCCAACACAAGGGTTTAACCCATTGTACCATCAGGGGCTCCGATATATTCGGTAAGGTATAATATGTGTTGCCTTTTGTCCTGTGAGATATATGCAGTCATCTCATACGACAAAAGACAACACGTTTTATACCTTATTTAATCCACAGTAAGATTATATAGCATTCTTTTTGACCTTATTTCATGTAGCTATTTTACATACTAAGAACTGGACTGCAAGTCCCAGCAACCACAACTGGCACAGCTAATACTGAAGACTGCCAGGATTGCCAGTTCAACAACTAGAAGATCATATGCTTTCCATCTCTGCTGTAAGTTGCACTAATTTATCTATGGTATGCCATTTTTAAACACTTAACTACTACCCCCCATCATGATTGTCCCAATCACTGTTTCATTCCATTTCCGCTTATTAAATTCCTGGTAAACTTGTCAACAGTGTTGTTACATATTCATTCGCTGCTGTTTCTAGCAAACAATTTTACATAGTGTAAACTCATTGAAAGCAGAAGTTGCCATAAGCAGGAAACGAATAGCCACACAACCTTCCTTTTCGGAGACCTGTCTTTACCTTTGCTTGCCAGGCATTTGTCCGCCCTTTGAGATTGAGACGGGCAAGATTTGGCTCCCATGAACTCCACCATGTCTTCCTATAAGATGAGGCTGTGATCTGTGATGCCTCAATAGCCCCACTTTCCATTCCCAAGGGCAAAGAGCAGTCTGTCAAGTCAAAATCAGAACATCCTTGTTAGAACTCCTAAAAGGGGTTTGGGAAGAATCTCCCTCAAGGTATTGTTAAACAACAGCCCCAATCACTTCTGGCCATGCTGGTAGAAGCAAAGGGAAGCTGAAGTCTGATGACCCCTAGAAGGCTATAGATTCTGCATACAGAAATTAGACACTAGGTGGAATACAAGAAACATTGAATTTGATGGAAATCTATACAGAATGGGAATGTTTGGGGCAATTTATTGGGAAAAGAAACAATATAACAGTGAATTGGATTCAGATTTAGCAATGGTTATACTGTGTACACATGTACATTTAAAATTACCTGATGGCTTATGGTGACCCCAAGAATTGTTACTGTAAGTTGTAGCAGGACTATGTGTGTGTGCGTTGAAAAAAAACCTTATGATAGTAATTGTTATGTGCAGCTTGTAATGTAGGTCATCCAGCAATCTTGGACCACACCCAATAGGGTATAACTGTATGGGTTTTTAGAATACAGTTTCTGGAGAGCTTTTTCTTTGAGGAGATCTGTGCTCAAAGGCTCTGCTCAGAGGAGCAGGTTGGAGAGAAGCCGTTATGCTGCGCTAAAGGAGGCTAGGGTTTTCCTAGGTAAGGAATGCTATATATCAGGGGCAGAGGCAGCCTACCTTTGATATATAGCCTATACTACCTGGTATCATTAGTTAGAGTTACAGTAAACCCAGTGAAACAAAAAGGACAAGCTGACCATACAATAGATTATTAAAACTAATGGGACATGCATTAATTAAGCAGCCCCATTTCAATCAGTTTACTCTAAGCATCACAAAACATGGATTCAACCCTCTGGGAGACTGAGAACCCTTCCAGATTGGACTAAAAAAGCATGACTCTTTAAGATTTACTGCCAATTACATTTTCTTGTGAAGTTATAAATATATAAAATTGGGGCAGGTGAAATTGAGTCATCAAGTCTCAGTATTTATCCATACTAGCTTGTTTTAAACATTTTGATGAGAGTTTCCCCCCAGTTAATGGCATTTTTCATGTCTCACCTGCTGTTTCACAACCAAGGAGTTCCATACGAAGGGTTGGCCTGCTGTAGAACTTGTTTGGATATAGCCTCACATACCTTGCAACAATAGGAGGATCAAGGCGATTCTCCTTTATTCCATGTGCATCTGAATTGCCTTCAAAAAGCTAAAGGAAAAGAAATGGAACATTTGTTTTATCATAAGAGGTAAACACCCAAATTAGTCTCTTACATAATCTGATAATTCTATGCTGTTTCCTATTGGTCACAATGTCAGTATGTCTCCACTGACCCAGAAGTGACATCATATTATTTCCACTTTCATTTTTGGTCAAAATTTGGCCAGTGATTTCAGAGGTCATTTGGAGTTTGGTGGTGAAATCAAAGCAAACTACAACACTTCTGCCATTATGTAGTGGTTTAAACTATTTTGGTGTCGTTTTCCCCCACCCCACCCCCAAAATTTGGTAGGATTTTGGGGATAGAATCATAGAGTTGGAAGAGACCTAATGGGCCATCCAGTCCACCCCCCTGCCAAGAAGACTGCACAATGAACAATACATGCATTCCACAATTTGGATAGTATATTTTTAAGCAGAATACAAGAACAAATGTTTATTTGATACAGATTGACTATACAGACCTTCTGTGTCCCTCTGTGGTCCCCTTTAAAAACATTCCACTTTCTCCCATACTTGCTATAGGTAATAAAATATTCTGTTGTATACAAGTGTTTCAGAATCTGCATGGCTCCTTGTGTCTGAATGCCTGTGAGTATGACTTGTCTTTTTAGATCCACCTGCAGAGCAAAAAATAGTGGATTCAATTACAAGCTATTGCATTATTTAATGGAAGCATGTGCTCTATCTTATTTTCTAGAAAGATAGCTGTCATTAGAACTTAAAAACATCCATAGAGCCTGCTGGCCTGTCTAGTCCTACATATTGCTCTCACAGTGGCCAAATAAATGCAAATAGCCAACAGGCATTGAACTCGTATATTGGTTATATTTGGATGTTTGTGACTTCAATATCTTTAAAATGCAATTGCAAAAGAAATAAACTGAAAGAGAAGATAGACAATAATTGGGAAAAACAAAAGACTGAGGAATTCAGAACAGTAGCACTATGAAATAAATAATTTGCAGCCAAATATAAAATGAAACAGATATGTTTCCAAAACTGAGGTTTCCATAATTTGAACATGTCATGAGATGACCCAATATATTGAGAAAATAAAAAGAAGAAAGTATTAGGAAAAAAGGAAGATGGTACTGCAGGTGGATTGATTGATTGAATCAAGGAAGTCGGTTCTGAGTTTGCAAGATCTGAGCAGGGCAACAGAAGGCCAAGGCCACATCTGCCATTATAATGCAGATTGAATTGCATTATATGGTCAGTATAGACTCATATAATGCAGTTTAACTGCTTTGATCTAGTTTATATGAATCTACACCAGGCATGGAAAAACTTTGGCCCTCCAGGTATTTTGGACTTCAACTCCCACAATTTCTAACAGTCTAGGGCCTCTTCCTTCTCCCTCTCAACCTCTTAAGTAGCTGAGAGGGAAAAGGAAAGAGCATCAGGCTGTTGGAAATTGTGGGAGTTGAAATCCAAAACCTGGAGGGCTAAAGTTTGCCCATGTCTGGTCTACACTGACCACATAATGTCCAAGATGGGACTCAAGAATCTGCATTACAATTGCAGTGTAGATGGTGCCCAAGATTCTTGGAGTTCTCACAATCACATGGGATTGCCATTTGTCAAATCTGGCTTGACAGCAATGACTGACGGTATTAAACAAAATGCAAGCAGAAACCCAATTACACTTTTCTCACTGGCATTTACAGGAAGTTAAAGCAGAATATGTCCGGTCAAGAACACTTTCAATGTTCATCTACAGTGTCAACTACAATTTTAGAATAGTTATTATATGGTTTGGGCAAGAATGGAAGAACACTAAAAAGAGACTACTAAAGGTCTTTGCACAATTGACTCAACCCTAAACATGGCAATCACTTATCATCAGCAGTAGAAAATAGAGCAACTCTGTATTGATGGGAATAGACACTGATATTGCTTTGCATTGCCTAGGTTAGGCAGTTACTTTGTAGTATGTGTTTTCTTCGACGGCCAGCCAATGGGTCCCTAATGTGAATCTAGAAGCCATGCTAAATTAAAAGACATATTAAAAAGAGTTTAATTGAGTGAACCAGACATAGTCATTGCCTGTGCTTTTGATCTAGAGCTTACCATACCAATATTCAAAAATAATTTATTTTCCTTTAAATAAGCAAGTGATTTTAAATCTATGTTTGTAAGATACACTTCCTGGTTTCTGTGCTAACATTATACCTGAATCCAGGGGTGTTCATTTTCCTTCTTCTCAGTGCTCCAGGCATTGTATTTTCCAGTATTGTTTAATCTTGCCAGTTGAGGCTCCCAGTAGCCTGAAGGGAACAAAGAGAAGATTTCTCATAAAAAAAGAGGTAAGAGTTATGGAGGGTTTTTTTTTTTTTTTGCTACTGTTGTTGTTCTTGTCATTCTCTTGCCTACCTACATTTCCAATGGAACATGAGCTAGTAATACAGATTCATTCATGGCAGGAAATGCTGATGAAATATTAAGTACTATTGGTTGCCAATTATTAATTATGAATGAGTGATAATTGAACAACGGGCAGGGAAAATGCTCTAAGTGCATGCTAGATTATATGCCTAGGAGGCCTAAAACATTTGCATTGTTCTCCGCCAATTCTGGCAGGATGAATTACTGTATTCCAAATGAAAACAACAAAGTGAAAATACTGGGACATATTAATTACTCTACAAAAGGGGAGTCTTTATTAAAGCTTCTATGTGCAGTAAATGCAATTCCAGAGGTAAGAATTAACATTATCACTTGCCATACAATGAGATGCATTCAGCCTCAAGCTTCACATTCCTTAGGTCTGTGAAATTACTCACTTGTGTGACCAGAAGCACTGATTTGTGAATCTTGGATAATACCACTTGCCAGACCCATAGGCAGCTTGCAGCCTGTAGAGAGAGATCAAGCTTTCATTTTAGCCAGTCATAAATTATGTGAACCGATACAACAATCTTATAGTGTAATCTCAGCAGATTTGGAACAAGGAGAGATGTCACTGAAAAGGCACTGTATCTTAGGCATATTAAGCTTGGGAGGCAAAAGGTTAAAGAGACAGACAGAAAACACGAATACGATACAAAAACAACAGCCATGACTCCAGTCTCCCTAGAAATCCCACCAACCAGTGTCTATGCTGACTGTTACATCCACCTACAACTTCCACATTGAGAGAACCAGTGAACAGGGAATGCCTCCCATCACAACACACCTTGGCCTGCTAGCCATACACTGAAGTTTGCACACCTGTAAGATTAAGGTCAATTACCTTCATCTATAACTGTAAAAAAGGCCTGCATTCCTGCTTCTTGATATTCACCAACTTCCGTTTCCAAAAGCCATGTGCCAGCTACTGATGGTATAATTTCAACAGTAGTGAATGTACCTAGAAAGGAAATATACATGGACATCTATTATGTAGGTTCTTGTGGGTTTTTTCGGGCTATAGGGCCATGTTCTAGATACACATCTATTATGTGTTACATTGCAGAAGATTGATTGTTGTGGTCATGTAATGAGGAGGTAGACATATTGAAACAACATTTCTACTATGTTTTCTCATCCAGCCTTAAAAGGAATGAAATATCCGGCACAAGGTTACTCCTGGAGCAAAGCAATGGCAAACAACATGAGAAGTCATTGCGCAAAAGGGACAATATTATTACTGTCAAGAGAGCATTGTGAAATACAAGGTGACAGACTTTGTTTTTCCAGGTGCAAAGATTACTGCAGACGCAGACTGCAGCCAGGTGTACAGAAGTGTTTATAATAATATGCTTATAACTGTATTTATGTTTGCATTGGTTGCCCTAAGGCTGGAGCGGCCTAGCTGTGAGAAATGTGTTACCATGGAAACGAGGCAGAAGAGGAGGTGGGAGGAGCTTAGAGAGTAAAGGTTTTAAAAAGTGACAGTTAGAGTCAGTCAGGGGGAAGACTCTGAGAGAGCAGCAGAGTCAGTTTTTTAGACTCTGAGGAGTGAAGAAGTGAAGAGTCAGGTTTTAGTGTTCGTGAATAGTAGAGATTTCTTCAGCTAGGAAGCTGAAGGGGAAAACCTTGTTAGTTGCTTTAGTTAGAAAGAACTAACAGAGGCTTGTTAGGATCGCTAGTCGGGGGAAGACTGGAGATCTGTGATTTGATCAAGTATAGATCAAACAGAGAGACTATTCACTGCAGGGAACACTGGTTAATAAAGCGCTTCACCACAGCAAGAGTTCATAAGTGGTAACATCGAAAGTCTGAATTGTATCGCAACCAAGTTACATGTAACCATCAAGTATTTGCCAAGCTTAACATCTTCATACTGCAAACATACGCTTTGTTTAAAAATAAACTTGTTCTCTTTGGTTTTTAAAACTGCCTCATCTCCATTAATTTTACGTTCTGTGCACCCACTCTACCAAAATTACCTCACCACACAAACAGAGCCTTTAATACCAGAGCCTTTTACAAATCAGTGGCTCCTCTCTCCTAAACCTAGGCGCTTCCTCACTAGTTGGTAGCGTCTCTTTACACTTTGGTGGCAGCTTCATTACCATTGGCAGAGATCCTTTACACCAGGAAATCAGAAGATGTTTATTTCTTGGAAGGAGAGCAATGACCAATCTCGATAAAATAGTGAAGAGTAGAAACATCACACTGGCAGCGTCTGCATAGTTAAAGCAATGGTATTCCCCATAGTAACCTATGGATGTGAAAGCTGGACCATAAGGAAGACTGAGCAAAGGAAGATAGATGCTTTTGAACTGTGGTGTTGGAGGAAAATTCTGAGAGTGCCTTGAACCTTAAGAAAATCCAACCAGTCCATACTTCAGGAAATAAAGCCCAAATGCTCATTGGAGGGAAGGATAGTACAGGCAAAGATGAAGTACTTTGGCCACATCATGAGAAGAAAGGAAAGCTTAGAGAAGGCAATTATGCTGGGAAAAATGGAAGGAAAAAGGAAGAGGGGCCGACCAAGGGCAAGATGGATGGATGGTATTCTTGAAGTGACTGGCTTGACTCTGAAGGAGCTGTGGGTAGTGATGGCCGACAGGGAGCTCTGGCATGGGCTGGTCCATGAGGTCACGAAGAGTCAGAAGCGACTGGACAAATAAACAACAAAATTGTGAAAATGTCCCGAAATGTCTCCATGTGAACTTTTCCTAGCATTTGGCAGTTTATCCCCTCATCATAAATATTTCTTTTTTTAAAATTATAGTTGCTGTTGTTTTCAGAGATGACAGTAAGTGGGTCCAATTTGAGTGGAATGGGAACCAGCACCAAGTTTTAGAATTAATGTTAAATGTGTTTACTCTTCCTGGCTAAATAGTTCAGCACCCTGAGTAATTTCTTGAAAATCTGGACTAAATCCTGGAGGATATTCACCACTATCCTAACATCGGAATCACCAATCTCTACTATTCACTTTTTAAGGACTTTTTAGAATGTGATTAGGAAAAAAACAGATAATCCCCACTTTATATGATTTCTCAAGCAAGAAAAACAGGGGGAAACCTCAAGGCTTTCCCCTGGAAAAGGGCAGTCAATTAAAGAGAAGGATTAACATGACCTGGATTGTGTGATTTTAATTGATGTTTTAATGTTATGTTTTAATTGCTCTAGATTTTAATGCTTTTGTTTATTTATCGATGTAAGTATATATGCAGCATTGAATTGTTGCCTTTGTAAGGCCGCCCTGAGTTCCCTTCGGGGTGAGAAGGGTGGGATACAACTGTGGAAAATTAATTAATTAATTAATGTGGGGAGAAATCGGTGATTATTATAAATAAAGGCCAGGAGGTTAAATCAAAAATCTTGTATGTAACAAGGTTATGACAAGAGTGAGAAGTAGCACCATGTACAGGAAGGGAATTCTGTGTATGGCTTCTCAGGATCCATCCATATAATCAGGTAGAATGAGTCACTTGCTTTCAACATCATATTTTAGATTACAGTAAAAAAATAAATGACAATTTTTAAATGTATTATTAATATGGACCTTATTTGTGCTTATTTACCATAAGAGAATTTGCAGTACTTTATGTAAAAAGAAAAATGTTTGAGTGGAAGGCAAAAACCCAGAACCTCCAGGGTGTTTAACAGCCTGTTTTATATTTACCATTATGTGTGCACTTTTGTATATACAAATGATATACAAATAGAATAGTTTTGAATCCTGAACAACAGAACAACAAATTAGCGGCCTTTTTCAGTCCTTTTGCTCTTTATTCATTCTTCACAGTCAGAGAACTCAGTTTTTTTAAAAAAAAATCAGAGGAAGTTAGGAAATACATCTCAAAGGCCAATAGAAGGTGCTCTAATCCTTTTGCAATAGTTTCCCAACCATTTACTAGGAAGATGTACACAACTAAAAAGTTAGTAGTATTTTCACATTTTTGTTGTTGCAGTAATATAATAACCACAGGTAAAGTAGCAGATCCTCAATCAGTCAAATTATACTGTGTGTTTATGTGTGCATTCTTTGATGATATTCCCCAACTGTATACCACCTGTATGATTTCAGTACTGTTATCTGTCAACAATATATTTTCTATAACACCAACACTGACTGGTCTTTGTCATCATCATTATCATTGGCGATCACTCGTGTCTGAGTAGTGTCTTGGGATTTCTGAGAGCTGAAGTCCAAAACGCCTGGAGGAGCCCAGTTTGAGAAACACTGTGACTCTAACAGAAATAATTATACATAAAATTCCTTAGAAAATTTTGATATCACTTCTTCCAAATCATTTATAAGCAAGACACCTGAAGAGTAAGTGTACAGTGTACATGTCAGCAAAATGGGGGTAGAAAAATAGTTATATGCAGTTCAGTAACAAATCATAAGTGAAGAAATTATAAGATGCTATTCATAGTTTCCAGATGTTTTGAACTTCCACACTTTCCAGGCAACAATTAAATCCAGGATACTAAAGCCCACCTAGATTAAAAAATCCAGATTGGGAGAAGGTATATTAGAAAATTAGTACTTTTCAATTTTTAAAAATGCATCCTTAGGGTCAAAGATAATTACTTTTGTGTTATTCTCTGTACATCCCACAATCTGTGCTCAAAATTATATCAGAAATATTTCCTAACATCTAACATTATTAAATTAATTTTAAAACCTACTTTCCAACACACTAGAAATGCAAAAATTTAGATGTGCATGAAGACATTCTAGGCTTCAAGAAAATGGTGTTTAATTTTCTGAGACCAGTGAATCAATCCGGTTATATTTACCAGGAAGAAGAGGGTAGACACCAAGTTGGTGATCTCCTATTCCTTGTTCCATGAATGTCTGACCATGAAAATGAATGACATGAATGTCTTTGGGGCCCCCCATGTTCAGCAAATGCCATTGGACCTCTTCACCCCTATACATCCGCAACCCCTGCAGATGGTAAGGGACCCCATTTATGCCTAAAAGAGAAGGTGACCAGAGATCACATAAACTTCAAATATATCCACTGTTCAGCTCAGTGTATTAAATAAACAGTATCTTCAGAGAATAAATCAGATTAAAATGAATATATAGTATTAGTAACCTAGAACACCAAAAACTTTATGGAAATTAGTGGTAACTTACATCTTTGGTTCAGTGAGCATGGTCTAGCCGTAATTAACTGTCTGTTTTTGAATTTCAACTAATCAGTGACTAGATAATCAGACTAATTTTTATGATAAATGGTTTTTACATTCATGTGCATCTTCTGTACATTGGCACTGAACAAAAATCATCATCATCATCATCATCATCATCCATAAATCCTGGAGTCATCCCAACTACTACTGCAGTCCCTATTATTATATAATATCACAAATATAATTCCATATTAATTAGAAGATGAAGTTTACATTTTAAAGAGTTTCCAGTTCTAGTTTTTATAACTGAACATATATAAGCAAATTATAAAGCAGATGTTCTAAAACAGCGTTTCTCAACTTGGGGTTTGGGACCCCTGGGGGGTCGTGAGGGGGTTCAAAGGGGTCACCAAAGGCCATCAGAAAACACAATATTTTCTGTGTTGGAAGTTTGGCCCAATTCTATAATTGATGTGGTTCAGAATGCTGTTTCATTGTAGGTGAACTATAAATCCCAGCAACTACAACTCCCAAATGTCAAGGTCTTTCTTCTTCAAACTCCACCAGTGTTCACATTTGGGCATATTGAGTATTCCAAGTTTGGTTCAGATCCATCATTGTTTGAGTCAACAGTGCTCTCTGCATATAAGTGAACTATAACTCCAAAACTCAAGGTCAATGCCCAGTAAACCCTTACAGTATTATTTGTTGGTCATGGGAGTTCTGTGTGCCAAGTTTGGTTCGATTCCATCACTGGTGGAGTTCAGAATGTTTTTTGATTGGAGATTAACTATAAATCCCAGCAACTACAACTCCAAAATGGCATAATCAACCCCCCGCCCAAACCCCCAGTATTCAAATTTGGGCATATTGGGTATTTGTGCCAAATTTGGTCCAGTGAATGAAAATACATCCTGCATATCAGATATTAACATTACGATTCATAACAGTAGCAAGATTACAGTTATGAAGTAGCAACAAACATAATTTTATGGTTGGGGGGTCACCACAACATGAGGAACTGTATCAAAAAGTAGCATCATTAGGAATGTTGAGAAATACTGTTCTAAAAGATGAAAACTTTATCTGTACATGATGTCAGCATAACACACAGAATTGTCAAACACACAAAAGAAGAACCCTTACTTAAAATGCACTGCCAAGTTATAATATGTGTGATGTCCCTGAATACATTTATCTACAGAAGGTCAGCTTTAGCAAACATCCATTTCTGTCATTCTTGACTATTTGTCATCAATAGGAAGGAAATCATCTATACCGGGAAAAGTGTGGCTCTGCAGGGCTCCCGAGCGTCTCTCAGCTTGAGACTTTTTTCTATTTTGATCGAAGTACCAGCTTTTCTCCTCATCAAAGACCATAAAAAGGAGGACAAACTCTCGCATGTCTTGTGGCCTGTTGTACTTATCAAGTATTCCTTTCTGACAGATCAAGATTGGCCCAATCAAGCCAGAGTGAATATCTTTCTCCTGCAAAATAATTTAGAACAGAAAAATAAATTTCTGGATAAGCAAACTGCTAATATTAAAACTAATTTCTTTGAAAGCTTTTGTACAGTTCACTCTGGTGTAGACACATTAAGTTATGCTATATTTTTAAGTCCTGTTTCATATGCAGCTTATTTCAAATCTGGGATATATATGTACTTGAGCATCAGAATACGTATAAAGCCGGAATACAAAGGAGACAAAATATTCATCACTAGATTACCAAAAGTGCATTTTATTTGTCTCTAAGATGAAAAAATATAATGTATTTTTAGTATAACATTTGTCTTACCGGGTTTACAGCAGAGTAATAGGCCCAGGATTTACATGCTCTCTGACCTTCAGCAGGGCCTGAACGTTTGTTTGCATACCAGACATATGTATAGGTATTATTTGGCATGATGGCATCATCTGTTTTGAACCATTCTGGAGACTCATCATCATAGCTTCTGCCTTCTGATGATTTCTCATAGTAAAGTCCATGTGCATGGAGCGAGTATGGTCTGGAGGCCAAATTTTTAAACTGAACCTGCAAAGTAAAAGTGACAGTGATCAGCAGAGACAACTCCAATGGAGAATCCCCCCTCTCAAACTTAAAAACTTTATGTTGTGCTGGGTTCAGATTTTCTAGGGTAAATCCTGATCAGTTAGGAGATAGGTGTTTCAAAGGACATTCTAGCAGAATCACAATTTGTCTGAAGCTGTTTGCTGGGCCTGAAGTTAATTTGTGGGATTCTCTTTCAGGATAAATTCCTCCTTGCCTATCTGGCTAGCTGTACCGATCAACACATTAGCCAACAATAATTTCCCCTTTCTCTAGCTACATCAGTTGCTAAAGAAACCTGCTTTAGTAGTACTGGTGTCTGTAGGCTTCCATAACAGTGGGACAGTGAATTCACCTGTTTTTAGTCTGAATGAATGGTTCTGATCCTGTTTGGGGATGGAATTCAGTACTTGAGACATTCCATTTAAAGTTTGGAGGAAAACCCAGAATGCTGCTCCACTGAGATGGAGGCCATCAACCTGCAGGATTTAAAGAGTTCCCATGCATTTCTCAATTGTGTTTATTGCTTATTGTGATTATTCTAATTGTTTTATTGAATAACACTATAGTAACTATTTTCCAATGTAAACTATTAGTGGGCCGACTTTAGACTTGTGAGATGTACTTTTTAAAAATAGAATATCACAGTCCATAAATTTCATGTTGTAGTCTGGACAGATTCTTAGTTTTCAGATGAGGAAGAAGGGGATACTGGGAGAGATTCAGAGGGCGCCAGAAGAGATTGGAAGCCGACCAGAGAGGTGTTTGGGAAGTGTAAACTGAGGGAAGTGCAGAAGTGCATCAGAAGTGCAAACTGAGGGAAATGTGGGTGACAAATGTTTGTCGAGATCAAAGAGATTGGAGTTGAGGAAACAGGGCCTGCAATTAAGACAGACTCACTTTTCCAAGCGACTTAGAGATAAGGAATGGGAAGGCAGGTGCAGGAGAAATGATCTCATGGGAGGGATTCTGGCTTTTAAAAAGTTGTTGATGCTGGTATAATCCTTGTGAGAGTAATGCTGCACACAAGTGAAGAGCTCTCAGTTTCATGGGTCTGGAATTCATGTATTCAAGTTTCCAAGCCTGTTCCTGCATCCTGTTCTTGTGAGGCATATAGCAACAGACTAACAGTGATACAAGAGGAAAATTTAATTCATAGATAACATTGGATTATTTGGAAGAATGTCTGAAATGTGTCAAAATTATCTGTACAAAATTTTTTCAGGCAAGAGACTCTTGGTTGCATTCTTCCAATAACTATACAAAGTATGGATGCCCATTATGTATGCTTATGCCTACTTGTCAAGGTAAACAAAAGCAAAGAGAAAAACTGTGGTTTTGTGAAGCTATATGAAATTGTTTGGGTTACTTCTGAACTGGTTTAATGAGTTTGCTGACATAACTATTGTGATCATTGATGCCTCTTCTTATATCAAATCCTTTTCTGAAATGTCAAAACAGAAGACTTCTGTTTTAATTATTGAGTTTTATGATGAAAATTGTCACATTTTATGGAATTTCAAAAACTTGTAAACTTAATTTTTTTTAACATGTCAGAAACTGAATGCAAGACTAATGCCTACTTTTGTTTTTTGGAAGAATTGTGAAGCATGCTCATTGTATTACTTATGTATAGACTGATATAATACCCAGAAATAACAACCTTAATTCAATTACTAGTCCCAGCTAAAGCAAACTCAAATCAATGGGATCAATATACCATGTAGCAGTTGATTCAGTGGATATAATCTAGTTGGGACAGGAAAACAAATTTAGGTTAAATAATGATTTTACATTTTCCCCCAATTGTATCCTTTATTCTCTGAGCTCCTGGTACAAATTTGAGCTCAGATTAGACCATGAGATTAAGATTCTAAATACGGGTACCATATTTATTTATTTACAGTATTTATACCCTACCCTTCTCACCCTGAAGGGGACTCAGAGCAGCTTACAGAACTACAGAAACGCATACAGCAAACATTCAATGCCAATTATACACTTAACAAGGACAAACAACACAAACAGAGGTAAAGGCAGTTTTTCCCATTTTATTTCTGGCATCTTGGAGGCTGTGCTTGACTCCGGCCATGGGGATGCTGTTACTCCATCTTTCATGCTGAGGAGCTTTCCTCCAATCAATATCCTTAAGGACATATGCCTTTATTACCTCCCTGCTAAAAGCTGTACCGATTTTTATCAACTTGCATTTTTGCTTTCGACCTGCTAGTGGGCAGTTGAGCTGGGGTTAACAGCAGGTGCTCACCCTGACCTGGGCTTGAACTGCTGCCCTTTTGATCGGCAGGATTTTTCTGCAGCACAGCCGTTTAGCCTGCTGTGCTAAGACCGGCCCTCTACACATTCGCACCACAATATTTTAAAACAAATCCCATCCTTGTCAATAATTTCCACTGTAGAATTTGACTGTAAAATGCAAAATATTATATTGATCATTATATTTTCAGTATTCAAACTAAATGAAATCCATTCTTCAAAATTTACACATCTCTTGATTTTAAAGTTGTTTATTTAATAATCTATAGACCTCAGTTCTTAACATGTCAAGGATATGGGCTGACCTTTATCACATCATCAACCTCTGCTCTAATGACAGGTCCAAGGATGCCAAGGTGCTCGTCATATTCCCCTTCAACACGAGGTATCCTAAAGGCGTTATCCTGATAACTTCGGAAAATCACTTTTTTGTACACTGTCTTGCTTTGGCCACTTCTCACTGTACTGAGAACATGGAAGCATTATGAGAGATAAAAACAGTGAGTAAAAAAACCCCTACCAACCTTTTCATAGACATAATTTTGATATCAATAAGCACTTGGTAATTTCACCTGGGAAACAATGGGAGAATTGATATACTAATATGTATATCGCATGCACTCAAATGCTCCCACATATATGTTACCTGGATGCCATAAAAACTCACATTATGTTGCACTTCTGTAAGTACCCTTCCTTCCCTGGCCCCTTCTACACAGTTGTATAAAATTCACATTGAACTGGATCATATGGCAGTGTGGACTCAGATAACCCAGATCAAAGAAGATATTGTGGATTATCTGCCTTGATATTCTGGGTTATATGGCTGTGTGGAAGGGTCCTGTGACTCAGTAAGAGCTGTTCCCATGCCCATTTTTTTCCTAGGAGTGATTAAGGAAGCATCTAAACATAACAGAAACTGATCCATAAAGGCTGGAGAAAGTATGATCAGATTATTTGAAGTCATGCTGCAATGCAACCTGAGCCCTGCTACATGCACGATGGAGGACCTCCTTGCGGCAACACCAGAAGCACTCCAAGTGGCCAGATACTGGTCAAAGGACATTTAATCAACTACCAAGCTTGCAAACTCTGTGTCTTTTGTATGTTTGTTTGTTCTGTCAAAAATGTAATACAACTGTTTGGTTGCCTGACACAATAAATAAGTAAATTTGAAGTCATACTCAGAAGTGGGGAAAAGGGTGGCCCAGAGAGGCTGTTAGTCAAAAAAGTGTATTATTTATGGACAAACTTTTTTTAATGACATGTATTTGCTCTGAGGATAATCCTAACAGTAGCAATAAATTATTTGGGGGAGCAGTGCATTGTCTCATTTACATCAAATGTTTACTTTCACACACAGGTGTGTCAACAACAGGAGAAGATAGTTTCCCTCCAGCTCCACAGCTGTATCTTGTCTTTCTGGGAGCAATAATAAGATATTGAATAGAAAAGGATAACTAGGTAATTATGAAAGCAAAATAACCCCATCAAACCTTTTCCGTGTTGCGTAGTCCCAGAAAACTTCTTCAGCTGCAATATAATATTGCCTCAAGTTTCCTAATTTGTTGTGAGACCGTAGGTAGCTTTCAGCTATATCATCAGGATTACGGGCTGCACTAGTATCCAGTCTGGCATCCATGGTATATGGATTGTCATAGTGCACCATTTGGTATTCAAAAGAATCACTGGTACTGTCTTCATCATCGGTGTCATCTATGATATATTCCTGATAATCTCCATCCTCAGCTGGAAGGCCTATTGTAACAATGGGTTTACCCTGTTTGGTGTCATTGAGTTCTCCAGGTGTTCCTAGGGGCTTGGATGTTCTTGGTGTTAAGCTATTTGTGTGTTTTTCCTTTCGGCGGATCTTTATGAAAGTTCCAGATGATCCGTTTTCATTTCTTTGTTCATTCAGCACTTTGTTTTTGTTGTTAATTTCTGCTTGGCCTAATTCAGGAAGAGAATTCGCTTTATATGCGTTCTTATTTTTCTTGTTCATGAATATTGTATTTTCCAGGAATGTGGTGCTATTTCTGGAGCTGTTCTGCAGTTTGTTGTTAATATCCTTAAGGAGAGCTGCTTGTGTATCATAACTTTTCTTCTCAGAGATTACATTCCATGTGTACTCTATTTTTTTAGGGGTACACTTTTGTCCCTGGCAATCGGATGGATCTTTCCAACTCTTGACACTATTTGGACTGAGAGTAGAAACTAAGCTGTTTAACCCATCATTCATAGTCAAATTTCTACTGCTCTGAATATCTGAGATGCCTGTTTCAGAGGAAACATTGTGTGGTTTTGAAACATTTGTTTCTTCTGACTTTTCCACAGTTAAAACTGGATCTTCATAGTCATACTCATATGAAAAGAGATCAGTTTCTCCTGTATATAAACTGGAGGTATTTACTGCAGTTGGGGTGGCAATAAATACTTCAGAAGAAGCATTCTGTGGTTTGGAACTATTATTTTCCATCGTCTCTTCCACTGAAAATGTTGAATTAGCTGAGACCATAGATGGCTCAGTATTTATTTCTTCAGCCTCATTATAATCATATGAAAGGTGATCAGTTTCTAACACATCTAAACTGGAGGTATTTATTGTAGTTGGAATGGCAATAAATACTTCAGAAGAAGCATGTTGTGGTTTGGAACTATTATTTTCCATTGATCCTCCCACAGCAAAAGCTGAATTAGTTGAGACTTTGGGAGGCTCAGTAGTTGCATCTTCTTCAGCTTCATCATAATCATGTGAAAGATTATCAGTTTCGATCTGGAATGCTCTGGATGTGCTTAGTGTTGGAGAAGTGGCAAGAAATGCAGTATTCAAAGTGGTGTTGTCTGAAGCAGAAATATTTCTCTTTTGTTTTACACGAAAGAGTAAGGCACACATCTCTTTAAGGGCAATCAAGGTGGCCTCTGTCAATATTGGCTTTCCTTCTGAAGGATTTCTCCCAGATGCATTTCCCTCTTCTTCATTTTCTGAAGTGGGCACTGAAATGGGAGCACTGGTGCTAACTAATAATTCTGCTCCATCTTTGCGCTGGACCCCTTCAGCTGTTCTTAAACATCCAGGCTCAGTCGTCTGGCTATAACTGCCTGAAATCTGAATGGCATTCTTTTCATGGTTGGTTTGGGCTTGTTCAAATGGTAAAGGGACACTCTCCATCTTGTTCTCTAAAAAAGTTGTGGGCTTTGGGTGGAAGGACTCAACTGAAGTTGAATAAGAAGTTGAACTTTGAGTTTCCTGCAAGGTATCACCATGCAAGCAATCACTGCTGTCTGTGACCATCAGATGTAAATTCCCAGATTTACCATCATCACCATCATTATCACCACCTCCAACACTCACAGTTGTGATGCTGCCTGTATCTTCTTGCATAGCAAGATCAGTGAGATTCAGCTCTTCTGTCTCAGCAATCTGCCTATTAAATGTTCGAAGACCCAGCATTGAGGCTAATAAGAGTTGCTCTTCATCCTCCTCTTCTACCACTTTCTCTTCCTCATCCTCTTCCTCCTCATAATAATATACTGCACCTCTGTTTTCTTTCTCCTTTTTGTCTTTTGTTTGCTCACTTTTCTCAAGGGCAAAACTGACCACATTTGCATCAACAACATCAACTTCTTCTTCATCAAAGTCATCTTCAGTTTCTTCTTCATAATCATCACATTTGGCATCTCTGAACCTTAGTCTCATGCCATTATTCATCTCCCTGGAGCCCCATGACGACAGAAGCCAAGTACCTGGCAATGTAAAATAATACAGATCACCTATTCTGTATCTATAATTCAGATTATCTGTAAAGATATGTATCTTTTGTTTCCTACCAGCAGAGAAAAACAGCAAGTTTTCTCTGTAATGGCACCATAGGAGTAGAATTGGGTTGCTGCGAGTTTTCAGGGAAGCATTCTCTCCTGACGTTTCACCTACATCTATGGCAGGCAGCCTCAGAAATTGAGGGGTCTTTATGAAACTAGGCAATTGGGGTTTATATATCTGTGGAATGTCCAGGATAGGAGAACAAACTCTTGCCTGCCTGAGGCAATTGTGAATGTTTCAATTGGCCACCTTGATTACAACTGAATAGCCTTTCAGCTCCATGGTCTCGCTGCTTACTGCCTGGTGGAATCCTTTGTTGGGAAGTGTTAGCTGGCCCTGAGTGATTCATGTCTGGAATTCTTCTGTTTTCTGAGTGATGTTCTTAGTTTGCATTACCTTTTAGTTGCATGGGATAGTGTTCCTTTGCATTTCCCCAGGGTTGCTACAATCTCAGCTGCACTCTAAAAGTTAACAGCATTAGAGGCTAGAAAGCCAGCCTGCAGGTCCCTTTTGCAGCTATTGGTTCAGAAAGTATCTCTTTGGGTCTAGGGGCCGCCCTTTTTCCTGGGTTGAGATCTCCATTTTGGAAATCTCCCCTGCTTCTTTCAGTAGGAAAGAAAGCTTCAGATGTGCTGTTGGTCAGGCAGGTAATTCTGAAAAAACCATTATAAGAATGATTGAGATACTATAGATTGAGATTGAGAACTAGGTAGGAAGATTGAGATTGAGATACTATAGATTGAGTTATTTAGATAGAGAAGCTATTGAGTTATATAAATTAAGAAGCTAATTGAGATAGATAGATAGAATAGTAATTGAGTAATTGAGCAATTGAGTTATAGATAGATATTGAGTCATTGAGTATTGTTGAGCATTACTTAATCTCCAAAGCTAACCTTGAGCTATAGATAGGGAAAAACTGCTTTTTTCTAACCATAGCAGCTCAGGGTTAGGGTGAAAAGATCCCAGGATTTTCTTCTGCCTTTTGGGGAAAAGTTACCTCAGTAACTGAAGGAAAGGAAAGAAAGATCATCTTTATTGTTTCAGCAATTGACTGTTTTGTTTGTAACTTTAACAAGCTGTGCCAAGCCTGCAAGGACTTTGAAAAAATAAATATTCTGTTTTGATGTTCAAAGCCTGTAGTAGCCTCAGTTGCTGGAAAACTCAAGCTTCTAAAGAAAGACCCCCGTAGTCCACCCAGACAAAGAGAGAAGCACATCTTAGTTTATTTTTATAGGCTCTGGGTGTGATGGCACAACTGGCAGCCAGATTTTGTTCACTTTCATGGTTTCCTTCTTTCTGTTGAAATTGTCCACATGCTTGTGCATTTCAGTGGCTTCTTTGTGTAGTCTGGCATGTTTTTTGTTAGAGTGGTCCAGCATATCTGTGTTCTCAAATAATATGCTGTGTCCATATGCTGTGCTGGACAGTAAATAAAGAGCAACACGCAAGAGACAGAGGAATTCCTGACATGAAACAATCAGGGCCACCTAACACCTCCCAACAAAGGATACCCCCAGGCAGCAATCAGCTAAGCTTTGAAGTTGCAAGGCCATTCAATGCTAATCAAGGTGGCCAATTGCAACATTCACACCTGCCTCAAACAGACAAGAGCTCTTTCTCCCACCCTGGACATTCCACAGATATATAAACCCCACTTGCTTAGTTTCCACCCGACCTCACAACCTCTGAGGATGCCTTCCAAGGATGCAGCAAATACTGCAAGTACATAAGAAAATAAATACTCAGGCATAGACCTCTAACTTACCCAGATTGTCCATTGTTACAGTAGCCGATTCACCACTCATGGGAAAAAGATTTAAAATATCTCGCTCCTTTCCTCTGCTCAGGAAAGTGTGACCAGCAAGATGCACAGGTACTATCTCATCTTGTGTGCCTACACTGGTGAGGTGCCATTCAACAGTTTCAGACTGACAGAATCCCAGGATATCTTGTCTGTCCGTTGCATAGCCATTGAGGGCTAAAATTAAACAAACAAAAGAACATGCAGTTGACAATTCATGCCCATCTACAGCAACTCTCATGAATTAAATGGGCTTTCACTTGACGATGAACGTGAATAACAAGAGTGTACCAAACTAAATATCTAAAAAGAAATTAAAAATAGTGTATTAAGAGCACTTCAATTTCATCAACATTACAAGGACTGTGTTATAGTCCCTCATTTTTCCCCCATTATATAAGCAAATACATGGAGAATGGGAGCCAACTTTTCACATAAAGATAAGTATGTTTGGCCCTTCAGATGTTGCAAAGCTATAACTCTATCATTGTTCATAGTTGGTTATGCTAACTAGAGTTAATGGGAGTGACAGTCCAATGACATCTGGATGGACATATAATCCATGATATAGAACAATTTTACAAGTTACTCGGGGAAATATTTTTTGGATTCTGTCTTCTGAAAGGCCATATCTCCCCATATGAGCTTGCCCATATTTTGAGATTTTTGGAGAAGACTTCCTTTAGATACCACGATTTCCAAAACCACATGTGAGAAGCTGCTCCCAGGCTGTTGAACCCCTTTCATGAGAGATGGGTTCGCCGCTCTCTCGCCATCAGCCAGCAAAGACCTCTTTATTTAGATGGGATTTCACTGTTAATTTGGTGTGGCAAAAAGGACTTTAAATGGGATGTGCTGTTACAAGCAGCACCTGCTGAAACTTCTTCTTCTGAGCCACCATTAAAGATACTAGATGTACTCTGAGTCAGGAATAGGTAGTGTTCTGCCTCTGTGTTGCTATGAGGTTGACTTGGAAGGAATTATAACAGAAAAACAGATCGGAGACTATATGTAAAGTAAAAGAATGTTTTATTGAAACAAACTGAATTTCCCTTTCCCTTGTTGCCACTGAGAAGTCTTTGTGAAAAGGAAATCCTATAAGCTTCTGTGGCCCTGTACTTAACTCAAAATATGACTGTTTTTGTTTTACTATATAGATATTAGATGTGACTACTATTACAGCGTTCCCTTGCTATTTTGCAGTTCGCTTTTCGCGTACTTGCTGTTTCACAGTTTTTCCTACTGCATCATCAATGAGACTCAGAGTTGAGGCCACCTCCCAGTTTATGAATGGTAGTCATTGCCCAGAGAGGAGATACAAAGCAGTATGTAAATCACAGCCTTATCGCCTCTTCCTTATAGCTAGCAAAAAAAGTTGTGCGGTGCCTTTAAATCTCTCTTCGCTTCTGCCTCACCTTTGGAACGAGAGAGAGAGAGAGAGAGACCCCTACTTTGCAGATTTTCACTTATTGTGGCTGGTCCTGGAACGTAACACCCGTGATAAGTGAGGGAACACTGTACTCTATTATCTATGCCACAATGTCACCATCTATATCTTACCTTTATTTAAATAACTCTATATCTAGCTAATTATCTCTGACTGGACTATCTATTAATCTCCAACTGGACATGACTTTCTGTGCATTTTCTATCTCTGGAGGCAGGACAGGTAGACAGACTTACTTGTAGAATTATTTTGAAACTGATCTACAATAAATAGTTTGAAGCTTACAAATATGTATAAAAATTAACACATTTTAATTGTTGACTCAACACTACTGATTCTGAACTTTCGCACCTTTAATGAAGTGGTTATTTGGGTCTTTTTACTCACTGTGCATGACATTGGACTTGTAGAATTTTGGGTCATCTCTTTTAACAGTGGATGGATTGCTACAATACGCCTTGACATTTTCCTCTATATACCAGCTCTTGTTTTCATCAAACACAGCAAATACCGCATGTTGCTCTACATCAGCTTTATTCTGCAAGACATCAAGACATGCCATTGTTCCTGGTAGCATACTAAAGAATCATAGAATCATAAGAGTTGGAGGGAACCACAAGGGCCATCCAGTCCAACCGCATTCTGCCATGCAGGAACACATAATCAAAGCATTCCTGGCAGATGGCCATCCACTTAATGTGAATGGCTACACCTTTTCTCCCAAGACTGACACCTCTCTTCAGTGTCCTTAGAAATAAACCCTATTGAGTTCAACAAGACCTTTTCCCAGATAGTTGTGAACACGATTGAAACTATAAAGGCAAAATGTCTTGGAATCTGGAAGTAGAATCTCCATATCTTCCCTCTCAGTTTGTGCATTTTATACAGTACCTGGATCCCCTTCTGATCAAGAGCCTTGCGTTTGCAAATGAGAAGTGGTCCAATTAGTCCTGAGGCAATGTCTCTTGTCATATCTACAGCACTGTGATACAGTCTGGTGACACACTGGGCATCCTTTGCTGTGGGTTCATCCGTGTCAAGGACAATCCACTTATATGTGTAAGTTTCCCCTGGTTGGACCGCTCTACCCTGAGTAATATTTTCTGTAGCAAAACATAAATGCAACAGCAGCAACATTAACAAATGACATGAGATAGTTTAGAATAAATATCATCTGCAAAGCATGTTTAGACCCTTTCTGTACTCCTGGTTATATATAAAAATATATCTTTCCCTCTGGAACAATGCATAAACTTACGTAATTGTGGAATATTACTCTAATTTTATCATGTAGGATGTGAGAGGCTGAATAGAAGCTACTCAAAGTCAAGTTTTCCTTTCTGTGCACTCTCTGCCTGGACTATAGCCCCAATGACACTTGCTTAATTAACCTATTATTTTCCTCTACTTTCTTTACCTATTTATGACTTTACCGCCAGCTCAAAAGCTGTTAAAAAATATGTTATTTTAATGTTTTTAATTTATTGGATACAATGAAACCAATTGTCTGGGTGGAACTACTAAGGAGGCTGCTTCAATAAATATAACCATGCTGCAACGAGGTAGTAAGACATGAATATGGGTAAAAAATATATTAATGACCAACCTTTGGAATCTGAAGGATAAATAGCTCCTTCTGCTTCTTTGGAAAGGGTCACTCCATGCACATAAATACTGTAGGGGCGACTGGCCATATTTTTGAATACAATCTATTTAAAATACAGGTAGGGAAAATATATTTACCAAGTTGCAATTGCGCATACAGGCAAAGTAAACTTGGGAACTCAACTTGGTTAGTGTTATGTCCAGGATGACCCTGGATGTGCTCTAAGAGGTCATAGACTGCACATGCAGGAAAAAAATACATATTTTGTTAATTAGATAAACACGAGAAAGATACACAGAGGTTCATATCAGAAGAACAAAAAAAGTACAGGACATCTAACAGTCTGGAGCCATATACATTAGTTACAATCAGTGTTCACTGAAATCAATATGAATACTTACTTTGATGACTTTAAATTCCATAGATTCCAGTAAGTTTATATGTAAATATTTTAGGTAGGATCCAACACAATATAAATACAGATAAATAATAAACTTTTAGATAAAATATATAATATCTCTGCCCTACCACTGTGAATGAATTATGTACTTTCTACATGATCCTCAGAATACTTACTCGTATTTTATCTCTGACTTGAGCTCTGATAACAGGGCCCAGAATTCCACGTTCTTTGGACCAAACCTTGTCTATGCGTTTGCTGAAGGTTTCATCTTTATATTGTGTGAAGACAGCTTTTTTATACTTCTTGCCGATGAGATTTGAATAATTTTCCAAATACTGAGCCTTGAATTTTCTTGGAAAATGACACAAGAAAAGTACACTTTAGCAAGATCTATGCACTTTGCAAATATACATTAGATAATGGACCACACCAAAGAACAAACCAAAGTTTTGACTGTGCAGAGCATGAAAAACTATGGTTTGCTGTAATAATGTTATTACTACAGCATCTGATTGTACTGATGTATTCCTTATATTCTGGATAAGATGTCACTGTCAGGACATGATATGGAGAAAGACAATGATCTCCAATTAGCAAAGGGGTCAAATAGGGCTACATTTTATAATTCTATATTTTAAATTTATACACAGAAGACATCACCCAGAAGAAGAAATTAGCTAAGAGAAAGAAACATCATAGAATCATAGAGTTGGAAGAGACCTTGTGGGCCATCCAATCCAACCCCTTGCCAAGAAGCAGGAAAATCACATTCAAAGCACCCCCCCCCCCCTTCCACAGATGGCCATCCAGCCTCTGCTTAAAAGCCTCCAAAGAAGGTGCCTCCAACATATTGCAGGGCAGAGAGTTCCACTGCTGAACAGCTCTCACAGTTGGGAAGCTCTTCCTAATGTTCTGGTAGAATCTCCTTTCCTGTAGTTTGAAGCCATTAAAACCCTGAATGGCAAATCATAAGAGTTCTAAGAACAAGGAATTTATTTTACTATTGTCTCGCAACCAACACTTCCCACCAAGTTACCTATCAATATTGTCAGGGATTTCTGGAGCATAATCCCAAACTATTTCTTCTGCAGCAATGAAATAGTCCCAGTCCTTAATCATCCTCAGTTCTTTATAAGACAACTTCTTTGTTAAAGTGTCTGGATTTCCACAGTCTTCTATGTTGAGATAGCCATGCATTCCAGCTAATTTGGAAAAAAAAGATGGGAACAATATTTGTTAAGAAACTTTTCCCCATTGTATAGTAATTGTTAGGCAATGTCTCTGTATCTTGTTGACTTTGAGACTGGTCAGTCTGAAATAAAATTATACATTGTATTGTTCTGATGTTTACAATGGGAAAATTGGAAGACATTATTGTTTAACAAACAAGTGGATGGTCCCACTAACAGTTGGAAGACAAGACAACTCCTAAGACTTTCTTTCCCACTCTTTATGTAACAAAAACCAAAAATTGATGTTCCAAAGCTGTTAAAATGGGATGTTGTAGTAAAATTATGTAGTGCAGTGGCTCCCAACCTGTGGTCTGTGGACGATCAGTGGTCCCCAAGAACTAAAATATGGGCCACAGCCTCACTATTAGTACACCGTTGCAACGAGAGTGACTGGTCTCGTGAAATCCTTTTTTAGTGCTGGGGCAACAGGGATGTTGGGAGGGGAGAGGCTGACTACCCACGAAAAGTGTGACAACAAGCCTCCTGACTGCTTCTCCTCCTCCTCCCGCCCTCCCTCTGAGTGGAGCCATCCCATGTGGTACCTGGAAGCGGGGGCACCTTGGTGTCTTCATTTTGGGGCCTGTTCCTGGGGTTATTTGGGGTGATGATTCAGAAAATTGCACTGTATAGACCACATCAGCTCTAGATTATTAAATATGGTTTTCTGTGGGTGAGCAGATTATGACTACTGGATGGCACATATTCTTTTCTGTATCAGAAACTGGAGCTGATGGGGTCTAGCCAATGTAATTTTCTGAATCAGCACCTCAAAAAATCCAAACCGAATCTAAATCTGACCAAAAACTGTTTCGTAACCCTTTTGGTATATTAAGAGAGTGGTCCCTGGTCAAAGTGGTCCCTGGTTAAAGTTTTCCCTGGTCAAAGAAAGGTTGGGAACCACTGGTGTAGTGGAAAGGATCCTTAGAGAATTCAGAGCACTGTAATCCAAAAAATTAATTTCTCCAAGCAGTCCCTGACAATAATTCCCTTCATTTTGTCCATTGGCCATAATGGCAGGGTCTAGTTTGACTTTTAATTATTTATTTTATTTTATTTTTACTTTATTTTGCAACATCTAGATGGGAACTAGATGTTTGACCCCTTGAAATCACCATATCTATTGGAGTAGATGAGCCCACTTTGGACTGGGGTACCCTGCTACACCTGTATTTGTAGGACCTTCTTGAATGAATGCAACATCGTACTTGTATAATGTTTACTTTTCTTTCTTGTTTTGCATCCCCCCTCTGCCCATGAAAGTTTATATATCACATGGTGAGACTCACAATAAATAAGGCTCATAATGGAGTATAACAAAGGGGTTCTTGCCTTGCAGGTGCTTTGCAACAAGAGACGATATTAGCCACCTTCCTGTATTGCTCACAGACATGTTTGCTGTTGCTGATGCACCTCCAACAAGATTTATCGTTGACTCTTTGTACTGATTTTGCTCCAAGGTTTGCCCATTGAAATGTATGGAGAAGATCTCAGGTCCAGAACTCATTCCTATCAAATGCCAGCTAATACGATCATAAGAGCAGGCCTGTACATCTGCAACAAAAAAAGAGTTCCTCAAAGTGTTTTTTGTAAACTATAAAATTTATTTAACGGTAGATAGGGCAAGTTCAGGCTTTACCTGGTAGTGTTCCATTTGCATAACCATTAATTGTGTACATTATGGACCCTGTCCTTTGCCAGCTTTTGCTTTCATCCAACACTGCAAACATCAGCACGTATTCCTTGTTGAATTGTTTCTGTGTTCCATCTTCATTCAGGCTTCCTAGAAGGAAAAAAAAAGGGGGGGGGGAGGACATCCAAACAATAAAAGACATTCTCATATAGGACAGTGAAAAAGTTTCACCAATAAGACAAAGGTATTAATCCCATAAATTGTTAAAATGTATTTTAGATTCCCTGCATCCAAACTTTGGAAATTTTATTTTTGGGATGAAAACTCACAAAATCCCAAAGCATGGCCATTCTGTCAGTGTCTCTCTTTTAAGCTGACGTTTTTAGAAGATTACTCATAAATATGTTTGTTACTTGTTATATTTACATGCTGTCATCATTCAAGGAATTTAAATGGTATACATGCAAGAATCTGCCATCTAGATTCTGATCAGGCCTAGATCTGTTTTCCTTTAAAAATTGTGCTAGGTCAGACTGGATGGCCCTTGTGATCTCTTCCAACTGTGATTCTAGGTACATGTCTGGATTTCTTAGGCCAGATCTACACTGCCATGTCATCCAGATTATCAAAGCAGATATTCCACATTATCTGCTTTGAACTGGATTATATGAGTCTACACTGCCATATAATCCAGTCCAAAGCAGATGATCTGGATTTTATATGGCAGTGTAGATCCAGCCTTAGAGTGTGTTGAGTGGATCATCAGTTAGAGATCTTGTAAACCTACATTGTTATTGATTTATATCTCTATGTATGTTGTTGTATTTTGATATTGTTGCACTATTGAGTGCTTTTGTGAGCTGCCCCGAATCCCTTCGGGAAGATGGTGGCGGGATACAAATAAAGTATTATTATTGTTGTTATTGTTATTTTAAAGGAGCAAGCTTACCAATGGCTCGGAGAATGAAACTTTGGCCCCCTCTATATTGCCATATAATCCAGATTATCAAATAAAATAATCTGGTCAGACTGGATGGCCCTTGTGATCTCTTCCAACTGTGATTCTAGGCACATGTCTGGATTTCTTAGGCCGGATCTACACTGCCATGTCATCCAGATTATCAAAGCATATAATCCAGTTCAAAGCAGATAATCCAGATTTTATATGACAGAAGGGGACACTATTCTAAGATAGGAAAGTTACTCAGGGAGCTAATCTAAGATAGCTATATCTTTGAAGGTGAAGAGAGGATTCATGGGAAGAAGAGATGTATATATGAGGTAGATGTTTAGAACTTTATAGACAAGTCAGAACAAGTACTAAGTTTAGTGTCTCCAAACTTAAAAGTATTATATTATGTTACCTTCTTTACATATCAACAAAGCACCAATGAGGCCAGAATTAAAGTCTTGCACCATGTTTACATGTGAGTAGTAGGCATATGTAAGGCAGGGAGGATCGGCCTGTTTAGGTCCAGTTTTTGCAGTGACCTCCCATGTGTATTTCTGCATCTGGCCAGGAGGGACAGCACCATCCACACTTTCTTTTGGAGATGTTCTGTCAAAATGTGATGAACCTTCAGGGGCAAAGGAGAGAGGAAACCATGAGGAGTTGCAATTTTGTTAATTAAGAAATTCCACATACAAACTAGGGGTGCTCTCATAACATAATCCCTCCATTAATATTTACTATAAGTAAATACTAAGCCTTAACCCTTTTTTTGAATTTTTTTGTTACTCTTACTGGAACCTCAGGGCGAATCACAGAACATATATACGGCAAACATTCAATGCTGATTATACAGTGACAAGACAGACAATAGATAGAGGTGTATATATATAGGCTTTCCTATCTTTCAGCATCTTTGGAGGCTGTGCTTGGTTCCGATCACAGGAGGTGCTGTCGCTTCATCTCCTTGTCGAAGAGCTTTTCTTTTTTCGTAAACTGCCTCCTTTTTCTGATCTATCGCGGTGTCTAAAATACCTCCCCACTTTAATGTGGTTCCTATTTTAATCTGAGTTCCTGCTTCTTGGCAAGGAGTTGGATTGGATGGCCCAAGAGGTCTCTTCCAACTCAATGATTATATGATTCTATTTATTTAGTCACGTTTTTGTTTTTGAACTGCTAGGTTGGCAGAAGCTGGGCTAAAAGGTCAAGCACTCACCCTGATCCGGGCTTCGAACTATCAACCTTCTGGTTGGCAAGATTTATTGCAGCTTGGTGATTAACCTGCTGTGCTAAAGCCGAGGCCAATACACTAATGTCCCTTACAGTAGAATGACAGTACAATCCATACAAAAAAGAACTTCGTGGTGCCAAAGCAAAAATAAATGTATTTCTACTTTAAGGAAGTATTTGTACTTGATTTTACAGTGTATCGCCTTCTCTTTTCTTGAAAGAGCTTGTAATTAAACTCAAACCCTAAGGTAGAGTTTTGGGTTATAATTCCACAAATAGGAGCATTAGCTAACCAAGCGCTTGATGGAGTCTATGGAATACATATTCAATAGTTTCAAAGATTCTAGAGGAAGGGAATTGGAGGATGGGAATGGCCCAACATTTTACATAAGAACAAGGGAAATATTTACATAATTGAAAACAAAGTCTTTAGGGAAGACTAATGGAATCATAGCATAAGAATTTTACACCAAGGATCACTGCAGAGTGCATATGCAGTGCACATCCGTGCAAGTGTTCCTACAGTTATAGTTGTAATCTACAGTTGGTCCATCAGAGTTTGGATTTGGTTATTAATGGATTTGATGAATATGATCTTTCTGGGAGTCTCTAGGTCCCCCCATGTAACTCTATGATTAACTTCTACTATTATTTTTATCTCTCAGATAAAAACAATATTTTAAATTGATTTTCCCCACTTTTGCGAGGCATCCTATTCCCCTAACTCTAGCAAATATGGAGGATTGACTGTAGTGTAACATATTGCTGCTGCTACATCTGTATTTAGATCTTCTGCATTGCTTTCTGAAACTAGAAGGCAACTATCCATGTTTTAAAAAACATAATAGGACATATTTAATTTCAAAATAAATCTCACTGCATTTGATTATTACAGAATAAGTAAAAGCTGGAATTAAAACCCCAAATTCATCCTAAAGGCAAAGCAGGGCCAGATGCCTAAAACAAGAACTGTTATTTGATAGGTAAACAGGAAATATATTGCATTATTTGAGCTTTCATTCTCACTTCCTCCTGTCTTATCTGTGGGAAATACTGAACTCCTGTAAAGCACTTAACAAAATAAAGTTACTAATCCATTCAAATGTCAAGTAAACAGTGTACATGGGGAAAGTTAAGAGGCAAGAGTTCAGTTGCTGCTGTCCGTAGTTTAAGATAAGATTCAAAGACCACAGATTTAGCAAATCACCATGGTTTCCCTGATTCTTATCAAATTGACTTTTTTCCTGCTGAACCTAAGAGCTCATTTTACAGTAGGAGTTGCTAGTCAGCCTCATCCTCTCCCCAAAATCTGTTTGGGCCTCAGCAGTAACATTTTGGACTGAGTACCATAGGTCTTAAAAACTTAGCAGCAGTATTTTCATGTGATGCACAAGTTTGAAAAACCTAGCTAAGGCTGGGGGATGGGGACGTGGAGTTAAAGTGGTCCATCGTGATTCCATCTCCCTGACCAGATTCCCCATCCCACAGTCAATGGCATGAGAGGTTTTTTTACGTAAAAGTGGATAGTCGAGACAGAATAGGGATTATTTTGGTGTATCACCCACCCTGCTACTCAACAGTCTCCATACCTGAGCTAGCCGGGGTAGTCTCAGGGTTGATGTTGGGAGTCTTAGCAGGTACTAGAACTGGGAGACTTCAACATCCATGCTGAGAGTGTCCTCTTGGGAGTGGCTCAGGACTTCATGGACTCCATGACAACCATGGGTTGATCCCAAGTGGTGTCTTGCCCTTCCCATGTTGCTGGACACACTTTGGACCTTGTTTTCTGTGCATGATGGGATGATGGTGATTGCTGTGTGGAGGAACTTGTCACAGTTCCATTGTCATGGACTGATCACTACCTGGTCAGGTTTAGACTCACTAGAAGTCTAACCCTGCAGAGATGAAGGACGAATTAAAATGTTCTGCCCCAGGAGTCTTATGAGTTCGGGTGGATTCCTGATGCTCTTGGGGATTTTCTGGTTGCCTTGGCAGACGATGTTGAAGTTCTGGCTGATCTCTGGAATGGGGAAAGGGCCAGGGAGGTGGACACAATCACGTCTGAACATCCCCTCTCACAGAGAAGAGCCAAACCAACCCCTTGGTTTTCCAAGGTGTTGGTAGTGATGAAGCCAGTGAGATAGAGACTAGAGTGATGTTGGCACAGAACTCAGTGAATCAGATCAAGCATGGGCTACAGCATATTTGAAAGCCTACTCCCCAGCAATGGAGGCAGCAGAAAAATAGTTTATTGCCACCACCATTGTATCTGCAAATAACTGCCCAAATGAGTTGTTTCAAGTGGTCAGATGGTTATGACATACTGGTCCTCAAGGAGAAAATTCTAACCATTAAATAGCCCGCTCTGAAGAATTTGCACATCATTTTGCAGATAAAGCCATTTTGATCAGTTCCGACTTGGATGCTGTTATTGATACAGTTCCAGCTTATATAACTCTGGCTCCTTCTTGTTCAGTGTTGATGGATATCTTTCAATTTGTTCAGCCTGAGGATGTGGACAGGATCCTTAGAGAGGTGACAGCTATCACATGTATTCTAGATCCTTGCGCTTCCTGGCTGATTAAACAGGCCAGATGGAGACAGGCAGAGTGGGTTGAGGTGGTGGTCAATGCCTCCTTGGAATAAGGCAAAGTTCCAACTTGCCTTAAGGAGCCAGTTGTGAAACCTATATTTAAATGTGATCACTGAAGCCCTCCATAATGGACAGCTATTGGCCAATGGCTAACCTTTCCTTTATGAGCAAGGCACTGGAGCGCATGGTGGCCTCCCAACTCCAGGGATTTTTGGATGAAATTGGTTATCTAGATCCCTTTCAATCTGGTTTCAGATCTGGCTATGGAACAGGGATCGCTTTTATTGCCTTGGTGGATGATTTCTGCAGAAAGCTAGATGGTGGAGTGTGTCCCTGTTGGTTCTTCTGAACGCAGCTTTCAATACCATTGATCATGGTATCCTTCTGGGTTGTCTCGCTGGGATGGGACTGGGATGCACTGTTTTACAATGGCTCCAGTCCTTCCTGGAAGGCCGTACCCAGAAGGTGGTGCTGTGGGGCTCCTGTTTGAACCCCTGGCCATTGTCCTGTGGGGTTTCTCAGGGATCTGTTTTGTTCCCCATGCTGTTTAACATATACATGAAACTGCTGGGATAGGTCATTCGGAGTTATATACAGATGACAGCTCACTCTACTACTCCTTTCTATCTAAAACCAAGGAAGTTGTCCTGACCCTAATTCAGCATCATCAGTAATGGATTGGATGAGGGCAAACAAATTGAAACTTAATCCAGACAAGACAGAGGTGTTCCTGGTCTGTTGGAAGGCAGATCAGGGAATAGGGATCCAGCCTGTGCTGGATGGGGCCACACTCCCCCTGAAGACACAGGTCCACAGTTTGGGGGTCCTCCTGGACCTAGAGGCCCAGGTATCTGCGATGGCCAGGAGGATCTTTTCACAATTAAAACTTATGCGCTAACTGTGCTTATTCCTTGAGAAGCCGGATTTGGCTATGGTGGTACATGCCTTAGTTACATCCCATTTTGATTACTGTAATGTGCTCTATGTGGGGCCGCCTCTGAAGAGTGCTTGGAAACTTCAGCTGGTCCAAAGAGCTGCAGCCAGGTTGCTAACTGGGGCTGGCTACAAGAAGCAGACAACCCTCCTGTTGCAGCAGCTCCACTGGCTGCCAGTTTGTTTCTGGCCACAATTCAAAGTGCTGGTTACGACCTTTAAAGTCTTAAATGGCTCAGACCCAGGCAATTTGGCTGACAGCATCCCCTTGTACAAACCTGCCTGAGATCTTCAGGAGGAGCCCTTCTGTCGGTCCCACCTCCATCTCAAGCTTGGTTGGTGGGAACGAAAGAGCAGGCCTTCTTGGTGGCTGCCCCTTGACTCTGGCACTCCTTGCTCAAGGAAGCCAGAATGACCTTCTGGTGGCAGGCTAAAACCTTTTTATTCAGGCAGACTTTTAAAGAAAAGGGGTTTTGAAGATCAAGTCAGGAGGTGCTGTGGGTTTTAGCTTTGAATATGCTTTTATGGATTTTAACTGTGAATCTTTTAATACCATTAATCTTTACTTCTGTTTTAATGTTTGTATATTTGTATATTTTAAATGTTATTGAAATGCTTTTAATGTAAGCCACTTTGAATCTCCTTGTGGAGAGAAAAAGAGGGATATCAATAATAATGTTTATATGGCTTATAAATTTGTATTTTAATGTATATATTTTTTTCATTTGTTTGTTGATATGGCATCAAATTGTTGCCTTTTGTAACATTGCTCTGAGTCCCCTTTGGGGTTATTTTATTTATTGTGTCAGTAGCAACCATACAATTGTATTATATTTTAAACAAATTTTTAACAAACAGACAAAAACAGAGTTTCCAAGCTTGGTAGTTGATTAAATGTCCTTTGACCAGTAGCTGGCCACTTGGAGTGCCTCTGGTGTTACTGCAAGAAGGTCCTCTATTGTGCATGTGGCGGGGCTCAGATTGCATTGCAGCAGGTGGTCAGTGGTTTGCTCTTTCACCCTTTGGGGTGAAAAGAGTGGGATATAAATACATTAAACAAACAAACAAACAAACAAACAAACAAACAAACAAACAAACAAATTGGTCCCAGGTTGCTACAGTGCATGTTTCTGAAACTGAAATTTGGCAAGGTATGCAAAGTCAGCCTTCCACATTTGTGGGTTTAGCTTTTGCAGATTGGATTATTCATGGATTTGGTTAATACTGACTGAAGTTGAGTATAGAGTTGTACTGAAAGACTTAGAGATTCCTATAGAGGTGTTCTCTCAAGCCGCATCTACACTGCCATATAATCCAGTTTCTGAACCCAGAATATCTGTTTTGAACTGGATTATATGGCAGTGTAGATTCCTATAATCCAGTCCAAAGCAGGTAATCTGGGATCAGAAACTGGATTATATGGCAGTGTAGTTCCAGCCTCAGGTGAAAAAAATCCTCTAGCTCCAGTGAATGTGGAGGGCATATGTATATGCATCCCCATACCCATTGTAGCCCTTCCATTGCCTCCCATTTCACAGCTCCATCTCATACATGCTGTGAAAGCTTTTTTTTTGTTTACAATATTTCAAACAGTAAACATCCATGTTGAAATCTTAGGGGCAAACTCCCTTTCGGAGGGATTGCAGTATAGAGGAAATAATTTTGAACAAAGAAATGTTAGACTTGGAAAGTCACCCCTTGACCCTGTTAGTTTTCTACACTGTATTTCCCCTTCAGATGATGGATCGTGGGAGTTTTGGTGCAGTTTGAAATACTCTGTCCTTCATTAGAGGAAGGCATGAATTGTTTATGAGCTAATTCACAGCCTTAACAGGATGTGCATTTTTTACAGTGTTTGTGGTAAGTGCTGAAACTGCACAAAGGAAGTCATGCTGAAGTGGTTCTCCATTGAGACTTCTGGTGACATCTCTCAGGTCACCTGAAGATGTGAAAAATTGCTCAATATTGTGGTGATCCCTAAAGTTCACAATGGAGCAATCATGAAACTGTTTCCACATTCATCTCAACTAATTCACATCGTCAAACCATGATTCACTTTATCTCAAGGCCTGTACTTCAGAGAGAGCAAGACAACCCCATATCCTTAGAGGATGATTTTGAAGACCCCTTGCAGATACCTGATACCATGGATAAGAGCAAACCCTATAAATGTATATTATAAGTATCTCATATAATTGCACTACAGAACCTAGGGAGGCTCACAAACACTTTCAGGGAAACTGGGTTGTTTTGAAATTTTTGGGCTGTATGGCCATGTTCCAGAAGCATTCTCTCCTGGTGTTTCACCCACATCTGTGGCAGGCATCTCCATAGGTTGTGAGGTCTGTTGGAAACTAGGAAAATGGGGTTTGTATATCTGTGGAATGGGAGAGAACGGGTGGGAGAAAGAACTCTTGTCTGTTTGAGGTAGGTGTGAACTTTCAGGGAAATATTATTGAACCAAATGTAAATGAAACTGTGGCTATCAAATCCATAAAATGATTGTATTGTTCTTCTTGAAACATGCCGTCTAAGGCCCACAACACCAGTCTACCAAACTCTTTTTGAAGTCTATTAGGGAGCAAATCCATATGACAAACGCTGCTGCAAAATTAGTAGAGTTTTGGTAGAATATGGGATGTTTTGAGTCAGTGTTCAAAACAATGGAAAAAGCTTAAAGGAGTTAATGGAAGTCACAAGACAAACTGTGTGGCTACAGAACTCTGATTCCCATTAATTTTCGCATTTCTCGAAAACACATACTGATTAACTGCCTGCTTTTGAAAGTATTTCCATCGGCAGGGGCTACAGTTGAGGGAAATTACACCATGATGCCTTTAATGCTACACTTTCCTAAAAAATAAACAAAGAGGGTTGTTTTCCTTCAGGGGTTATGTTTGTTTCCAATGCTGGTGGTGGTGGTGGGGGGGTGGGCATTGAAAGGTTTATTTTGTTTTTAGTTGGGAATCACAATGGCACTGCTGGACACAGACATATTGGTTTTGTTTATTTATTTTGCAGAAAAGAAAGTTTGTCACTTCAGAACAAATGTTCCACCACAGATAAACATGTTTTCTGGCTCTGGGTGTTTGGGTATTATAGAATACCTTTCATTCTCCACTCGCAAACACTCCTTTGGACATAAGGTATTGTACTGTATTATCCCCTCAAATACATTTCAGTTCCAAAGGCTGTCATTTAATATCTCAGAATTCACTCTGAAGGTTAAGTATAACATGTAGTTTAGTTCACTTGTGCTGAACTCAGAACTTGCAACTATGGTACCATATAAACTCATATTATCCAGTTTCTGAATCTAAATTGTCTGCTTTGAACTGGATTATAGGGCAGCATAGACTCTTATAATCCAGTTCAAAGCAGATAATCTGGATTCAGAAATTGGATTATATGGCATTATAGATCCAATCTATAATTCTTTCATTTTAAAGTAAACTTGAATATTACCAAAAAGCAACAATTTCAATTTTTTCACATGTAGTGTATTATATACTTAATTCTCTCTCAAAACACTCTGAAGCCTTAAGATATTTTCTGTCTAAATATAAACCTGTCTTAAAAGCTACTCTCATGTATGGCATTGCATCTAGATCAACTGAGAGACAGAAAGTGACTGAATTACCTATCAATGCGGTTGTAGCACTTACCCCCTGAGCGTTTGTGGTATGCTGTGCTTTGTGGATGGATGCTCAGTGGTTTCTCAGCAAGGTTCTTAAAATGGATGACAAGGGTGTCTCCCACTTCAGCTCGTAGTGTTGGCCCCATAAGACCTAGCCCCACAAATAAAAATGTTATTTAAAAATTATCTTTTTATATAAAAGTCAAAATATGTGCAGCATGTGTATATACGTGTGTATATATATATACATAGAGAGAGAGTAGAGTCTCGCTTATCCAACATAAATGAGCAAGCAGAATGTTGGGTAAGCAAAAATATTGGATAATAAGGAGGGATTAAGAAAAAGCCTATTAAACGTTAATTTACGTTATGATTTTACAAATTAAGCACCAAAACATCATTTTTTACAACGAATCGACAGAAGAAACAGTTCTATACATGTAGTAATTACAGTATGTATTAATTTAGCAGCAAAACATCACAATGTATTGAAACAGCTGTGGATCTGGGCAGGAGGCAAACTGTGTTGATAGATGGATGGATGGATGGATGGATGGATATTCCACAAAGGCTCCTACATGGCTTGATAAAGCTGGACCAGATTTGGCACAAATACACACCACAACCAACTTAAAAGACTGATTTGGGGGGGGGGGGTTGAGGAGATATTGACAGTGGATGTAGTCCACTCACATCTTAACAGCTGTTACTGAGGGCATGGCTCTGGACCAAACTTAATGCCCTTAATGACCCAATTTTAGATATGAGTGGGCTTCAGACCATGGTAGAGGATGATGGGAATTGTAGTTCATCCATATCCAGAGAGCCACACTATTCCCACCCACGACTAAAGGTGTAGCCCACCTCCAAACCAGTCAGATGGCTCAGATGGAAATTATGGGAGTTTTGGTCCAAGAAGAAAGCTAGAACTTCCATAAGATCACATCTGACTGGCTGCAACTCCAATGAGCCCCAGATCTGGCTGGGCTACAACTTGTAACTGAAACAGCATCATATGATACTTTAAATTGTATGGACATTAATTAGTATTTAATTGAACCCAACTATTCAAACATACACTCCTGAACTCTGGATAACAGTGTAATGTGTTAGTAATTGCAAAGCACAGCCACTGGCTTTCTACAAACCTAGGAAATTCTAGAACAATGTAGAAGTGAAAAGAGGAAACTACAACCCAATTTCTTTGGTAATATACAAATGAACCTTTAAGAAAGGCACACATAGAGCAACAGCAAAACCTGACTATTGAACATTTTTGCTAGTTATGTTTCCATGCATATAATATTATGACAAAGATAATTTGTCTGAATTTATTAATCGCATTCCAACAAAGTACAAGTAAACATTATCTGTGACACTGATAATTTTAAAAGTTTGCAGTTTCTCAAGCCACTCCTGACACGAAAAACAAAACAAAACACTTTCACAGTCAATCCACCATCCTGAAACAAAGTAATGCAGGCTACCTACATAGTGTTCAACATTACTCAAATGAAAACTAGGACACAATGTGTGCAGACACCATCAGACTGTAGTTAAAATATCAAGTATTATTAATGAGGAAGAACACACAAGTTCGGCAAGGCCACAGCTGTTTGCTTTTGCCTACGCCAACTGGGAAAGGCAAAATTAACACCTCTCCAAGTTAATTAAGTGGAAACTATTTTTTGCAGTAAATGAGTAAACTACATGACTACAGTAAATGGAGGAGAAAGGGGGAAAGTAGTAGTGGAAGGGAAATTTATATTTTAAAAGTAGCTGAAAAGGTAGGGAGAAAATGGATTAATCAGAATTTCTTAAGAACAGAGAGACTACGCTATGAAAATGATGGCATTGAAGTCTGAAAATATTGTTGTGCTTACCTGACAAAGCACTTCTTGGCTTTTCTTTTTTGAAATCTGCTTCATATTCTGTGTAAATAATTTTCTTAAACAAGGTATCTGAACCTGATGCTCTAAAATGAAAAGGGTAGTTTAAACTTTCTATACAAAACCCATACAGGAGAGAAACAGATTTAGGACTTCATCAGACGGATCAGGGAGGAATGAGGGAAAGTGGGGGGAACCATCTTACCCTGTTCCCTCCTAGATTTCTCCCTCTTTTGGGATGGCCAGCCACCCCATGCCCTTTCCACGTTGTGCCTGTTTTTCTTCCACTTCCTTCCATCTTAAAGCTTTTTGGAGTTGGGTAAAAAAAACAACTTCTGAACACGGGTGTAGGGCTCCATTCCTATGCACTGTGGAAATGGAGCCCCATGGAGTTCTACTGAAAGGCCTCAATGAGATTCCCATGGGGTTCTGTTTCCACAATGCTTGGAAACTGAGTCCTCCAAATTTCTGATGAGGTCCTCAGAAATGACTTTTGAAGGGTACGAGAAACATGTTTCCATCAAGCACTTCTAGGGGCCCTTCCACACTGTCCTATATCCCAGAATATCAAGGCAGAAAATCCCACAATATCTGCTTTGAACTGGATTATCAGGTAAGGTGAGATGGAAGGGCCCTAGGAGGCTATTTCACAGCTTCTGGGATCAATCCCCCCTGCTTCAAATCCTTTCTCTTTGCTAAGGTTGACTTCATGTGGTGAAGGGAAAAAGCAATAGACATCTAATGGACCTCTAAATAAACAAGAGTCACGTGCTCTTGGAATGGCACTCCATGGAGTCGTGTTGGGCACATGATTTTGAAGGTGTCTACAAACAACGCCGGTTCTTCGCCTTAGAAAGAGAGATGAACACCACCCCCCAGAGTTGGAAACGACTAGACTTAATGTCAGGGAAACCTTTACCTTACATGTGCAATTATTCATTATTTCATTATTTCATGAAAAGTAAGACCTCGAACAGGACACAGAAACAGACTGGTTGCTGCTACAAATGTCGCAGAGTTGGTTGTTATAAAACTCTGCACCTTATGGTTCCTTGCATGCTTGCTTTCATGCTTTCCTTCTGTCTGTACTGCCTTCCTCCTTGATCCCTAACTTTGGGAGAAAGGTGGGAATAATAATAATTTTATAAGTAAGAATTTGAATAATTTAATTAAATGTTCCAGTAGTGCAATTTGCAGGATACAAGGAAAGTAGAAATTAAGTTATTGGATGGGGTTTTGGTAAACAGTGGAGAGATTAAAGGGCAAATGCTGGAGAGGCCAATCAGCAAACAAGCAAAAGAAACTGAAAGATTTTGGTAACTTGGTAAAGTGAATGGAATGCCAGGCTTCTATTTAAAATGATCTCAAAGATGAGACTCTGTCAGTTTTTACAACTAAGTTTTTTTCTGGACTTTTTCTCTATTGTTTATTAATTTTAAATGTTCTTCCCATCCATATCAAATGTATACGTCAAAACAAGTGTGCAATCTTTTTTAAAACACTCACATACACAAATTAAAAACACAATAAAAAGTAAACGAAATGATATAAATCAAAACTTGGTTACAAAACAAAGGAACAGGAGATCATAACATTGTAATAGCACAAGAAGATGATGTGGAAAGTTGAATTATACAAATATATGAGCATGTGGTATTGGCTTTATTTTTGAGTCTACTTCGATTTTTGTTCCTTGCACTAAGACTGTAGTGAAATCATTTTTTTCTTTATAACAATGCATTTTTTATTCTGCTTCCTTTGCTAAACCTTCGTTCATGCCTTGGTCATTCCCTGTCTTGATTATTATAATTGCCTTTTAACTGGTCTTCCATTATCTCCAGTGACTTCCATCCAACATTCCCTCCTACTACCAAGATTACCTGTTTGGCCTCTCATTTCAATCATGTTACCCCACTTTTGATATCTCTTCATTGGCTAAAGGTAAGGTAAAGGTTTTCCCCTGACATTAAGTCCAGTCGTGTCCCACTTGGGAGGTTGGTGCTCATCACCATTTCTAAGCCCAAGAGCCAGCATTGTCCGTAGACATGACTACATGCCTCTCATTGCTTTTACAATGTACAAGCTTCTTGTTTCAATTCCCAAAGCCTTAAATAACCCAACTTTCCCTTTTCAGCCCTTAGCTCTTTTTACCAGCTGCTTGAGACTGCATTCTAGAAAGCCTAGTCTCTGCATCCAACCAAAGGTTTCGTTTTCTTTGGCTGGGCTTCATCTTCAGTCGCACATTCCACCACCCCCCCACCCCCCAGTTTGCTTTATATTATAATAATAGTTTATGTATAACCCGTCCTATCTTCCCGGGGGACTCTGAGCAGTTTCTAACAATATAAACACAATAGCAAACATTCAATGTATTGGGTAGCTGTGAGTTTTCCAGACTGTATGGCCATATTCCAGAAGCATTCTCTCCTGATATTTTGCCTACACCTAGGGCAAGCATCCTCAAAGGTTGGATACCTGCCATAGATGTGGGTGAAATATTAAGAGAGAATGCTTCTGGAACATGGCCATACAGCCCAGAAAACTCACAGCAACCCAGGGATGCTGGCCATGAAAAGCCTTTGACATTCAATGTATTTTATATTGTATTGTTGAAGGCTTTCATGGCTGGAATCACCGGGTTGTTGTATTTTTATATTTTACTAGCTGTCACCTGCCACCAATTGCTGTGGCCCAGCCTGTGTATGTGTGTTTTGTGTGTGTGTATATGCATATATATGTGTATATATTTGTGTATATGTGTATATATGTGTGGTTTTGAGCATGTGTTATAATGGGTTTTTTTTTTTGGCTTTTTAAGTCTCTTCTGCTGTGGTTTTCAGTATTTTTATGATTGATGGCCACTTGTTGGCCTGATGTGTGTATCGTGTCCAAATTTGGTGTCAATTTGTTCAGTGGTTTTTGAATTATGTTAATCCCATAAAGTAACCTTACATTTTTATTTATATAGATATGTATAGTTTGTTTTACAATGGATTGTATAGTTTTATATTTTTATTATTCCTTCTCTATGAATACAATATGTGTAGTGTGCATACACACATATTTTTAGACTGCACAACTTTTGACAGGACCTATTTTTTTAGCTGGTTTACTTGTAAAGAGCCATGTACGTTGGTGGTGCTATATAAACAATCATCACACACACACGAACATACCATCAAACGCCTCCATAAACATATAAGACTACACAACTGGAGAAAAGGAAACCTGTGCCAAGTCATTTAACGACAACAAGCAAGGGGAAAGCAAATAGGAAATTGTAAATGTCACACATACATATTGTCTCTCTACCTAAATTAGGAATATATAATCAGAATAAAACAATTAAAACTGCTTCAATATAAAAGTCAGAATCATAGGTAATACATAGCATGCCTTCTCCTTTATATATCTAACTTCATCAGCTCTCCTTGATCCCACCCCATCACAGCATTTTATTACCTGGATGGCTCCACTGGCAGCAAACTATAGTTCCAGCTGGCAACCTGAGCTGCTATGTAGTGCTCTCTGATCCGGGCTGCTAATACATTGGAATTCTGCAGACCTGTCCAGCTAAAGGCCAGGAACATCAAGAGGAGACACTTAGGAAGAGATGCCATGGTACAAGTTCCCAATGATGCTGCTGTGCTGGGAGACACATGGGGCTTGGGCAACTCTTACTGCTGCAGCTTGCAAGTTCCCCAGAGATTCTTCAGTTGTGGATGTTGCAAGGGACAGTGGCTTTAGTAATGCCTGGGTCGTTGCTCTCCTCCTCCTCCCAGTGCTGACAGGTTCCCAGAAGAGATAAGCAGCAGCTGAATTGGATTTGTTTGCTTTGCTTCTTCTGATGGCCAATGACTGGCCAGTCTACAAGGCAGGGCAGGAGGCTTAGTTGTACCATTAGTTGTACACATGAGCTGGAAGGTATTCGAGGCAGTGGCAAGCTCTTCTATGATCTGCAGGTACAACAGCCTTCTTCACCAAAAATGTAAAGAACACACAACTGAAGGCAAGGGTTGACTTGAAGGACTATTTTATTAAATATTAAATCCAGCTACCAGTATTTAAAAAACCCTAAAATTGGGACAGTAAATAAAGAGCAGCACTAAAAAAAACAACCAGGGGAATTCCAGACAAGAATAAAACAGGGCCAGCTAACACCTCCCAACAAATGATCCCTCAGGCAGCAACCAGCCTGGCTTTGAAGCTGCAAAGCCATTCAATGGTAATCAAGGTAGCCAATTGCAGTATCCACACTCAAGCAGACATAGATGCAGGTGAAACGTCAGGAGAGAATGCTTCTGGAAAATGGGTATTCAGCCTGGTAAACTCACAGCAACCCAGGCTCTTTCATTTTCTAAACCAGGGATGGGCAGCTGTGTCTGGTCTGTTGCCACTTGCAATATTGCAAGAACCCTTGCAATGGGTTGCCGTAAGTTTTTCAGGCTGTATGGCCATATCCAGAAGCTCCGAAAAACTTTTTTTGTTGTTTATTCATTCAGTCGCTTCCGACTCTTTGTGACTTCATGGACCAGCCCACGCCAGAGCTCCCTGTCAGCCGTCACCACCCCAAGCTCCTTTAGAGTCAAGTCAGTCACGTCTAAGATACCATCCATCCATCTTGTCCTTGGTTGGCCCTCTTCCTTTTTTGGCCATGAAAGCCTTCGACAACACAACCCTTGCAATATTGAATGATAAAACAAAGAAATCGCAAAGCTACTGGAAGTCTAGTTTTGAATCTCACATTTATTTTTATTTCCTGTTAAACAGTCCATGGGGGTCTTGTATCTTGTTTAGAGACCTTAAGGACAGCAATTTATCCCTTTGCCAATAAAAAGGTCAGTTTGGGATTTCTGGAAGTGTCAACAGTCACAAAATCATCATTGGGGGCTATGCCTTGCCCATTTTTGCTTTACACAGTGGTCTGAAGGCGAAAGGAGCGTTTTGGCTGCACAATTGCCAATGCAAATCATTGCTGATAAAGTTCAGAATTGAACTTAAAAGGTCACCACACACCATTCTGTGGGCCCAATTTATAGAAGATTTAATGAGACTGAATCTTTGTCTTTTCTGTACTCAACACCCCTTGATGATTGTTTGTTTTCTCAGAGGAGTCTGAATATTTACAAGGAAATATAAATTGTGAAGTACTTTCTGTTCAAGTTGCCAAAGCACACACTTGTGGGAGAACAAGACAATTTCCAGAGAAATGATTACTTGCAGCCATGGTAAACACGATCAGATATGTGACTCATCCCCAGCTTTTCTTTTTTTTTTTTTACTATAGCTTTCAGTACCACTATTCAGCATAGCCAACTTTAACCATGACAGCTGATTAATCGTGGGAACTGTTGTCTGTAAAGAGCAACTTTTACAAGTCCTGCATCAGCATGACAGTACTTTATAATTCCCTAAAACATAAAAACAACAACCGTGCAACATTTTCTGTTGGTGCTCAGAAAATCAATTGGGACTGCAGCGTGCCCACAGAGCACATTCAGTTCTGGCCAAAGGGGGAAAAGATAGCTTTCTTTCCTCCCTGTCATTTTGGCAAACAGAAAGAAGTTAATATTTATCAAGCACTGTCAATGTAGGACTTTTGAAGGAACATACGTATGTGGATTGCTCTAATTAAAAAAAAAAGTAGTCCTTCCAGTTTACAAAAGTATTTTAAGAGCGAAGAAAATTACTAGAAGCGCTGGTTGAGCAGGCAAAGACCCCTTCCGTTACTGTTTTTGAAGACTTTACATGTTGAACTGAATACACACATCAGTCCATATACTGAGGTTCTTAAATTTTGCTGTTGGTAGTCTTCAAATATATGCGTGTCACCCAGATGTTGGACTACAGCTGTCACTATTCTTTGCCACTGACTGTATTATCTAGGGCTGTGATCCAGCAAGGTCTGGAAGGGCATAGTTCTCTATCCCTGGTTTAAGTCAAACTTTTGGCCGGCATTCATCACACTAGTGAAAAAATCCACTTTAAATTCGGTTTCTACCTTCTGCAGAATTCTGGGGTTTGTAGTTTAGTGAGGCTATTAAATTCTGCAGGAGGCAGCAACTGGATTTAAAGTGGATTTTTTCTCTAGCGTGATGAGGCTTATAGGAATATAAACCTGTTGACCTCCATGGAAAAAAGGTCTACTGACCTGGAGCATTAATCTGCCTTTGCATTTGCTCCACTTATTTCATTGATCATGAAATGATTACGGTACTTCCTTGCCATGGTAGAAGCAGTGCCATAAGATTTTTCCTCATCATTCCATTAGAAGACATCTAAAATGACGATTGTTTTCACATATTGCAATGCATCTTCTATTGACGTTAGTTGCCAACTAGGTGGAAGACAGCTGTTTCCTCTTTTTTTCAAGTTGCAAGTAGAGGGAGAAGGGGCCAATTTCCTGGAATCCTTCTCTACAGTCAGCATTCCTTTGAGTAACCTCACTTCCTAATTCAAAGAAGCTGGTCTGGCTTGAATAGGAAAGAAAAGGGGCTCTTGGGTTGCTGTGAGTTTTCCGGGCTGTATTGCCAAGTTCCAGAAGCATTCTCTCCTGATGTTTCACCCACATCTATGGCAGGCATCCTCAGAGGTTGTGAGGTCTGTTAGGAACTAGGCAAATTGGGTTTATATATCTGTGGAATGTCCAGAACTCTTGTTTGCTTGAGACAAGTGTGAATGTTGCAATTGGCCACCTTGATTAGAAATGAATGTCCTTGTAGCTTCAAAGCCTGACTGCTTCCTGCCTGGGGAATCCTTCGTTGGGAGGGGTTAACTGGCCCTGATTGTTTCATGTCAGAATTTCCCGTTTTTTGGGTTTCCTCTTTATTTACTGTCCCAATTTTAGAGTTTTTTTTAAAAAAAAATACTGATAGCTTGTGGATTTCAATGGCTTAGATGTGTAGTCTGACATGGTGGTTGTTTACAGTGGCCCAGCATTTCTGTGTTCTCCAATAATATTGCTGTGTCCAGGTTGGTTCATCAGGTGCAGATTTACATCATTTATTAGCTGCAGGGATGTTTGTTCTGGCCTTTTCACTCTCTCCACTACCATTCCTGACTGCTTCAACTTCATTTAAAGATATGTGATTTCCAGTGTGTCCTTATATGATTAGTCATATTTTAAGTAGTAAACAAATACACATTGTGGTTAGAATTCTGTTTCATCTAAGTTGTCAAATAAACAGATAGCTTTAATGACTAACACAACTGGACTGTTTTTACACTGTGTCAAAAAGAAAAACAAAACACCTCTGTACTCACAGAACAGGAATGAAAGTGATTTATTTTTACACATAAAGGTCTTTATTAAAAAGTAAGGCTGGTAGTGGAATTTGATGTGGATGCATAAACTTGATAGAAGTGGTACATTACAGGAATTGTATACAATGGTGGATCAACAAATGAGTCACATGTACGGGTTATTCTTTTTAAAAATTAGGATCAATAATTACCATAAACATTCCCTCCCACAGTTACATTGTAAAGTGTCTTGTGTAGTCATATTCTATTGTGGGAATGACTGCTTGTACAAATTTCAAAAAAATTAGAAGGTACCTGATTGTTTCATTAAGGAAAATAAACCCGACAGATTCACAACTACAAGTCTGGTTGGAACTGCAAGGCCAGAAAGCAACCTCTCCAGCATCTCCCCCCTACTGAGAATCCAGCACTACTTTATCTCATAGGAAAAATCAAGATAACACTAAGTATAGTACAATAATTGTATAGGCAATGTAGAACTTTCCATTGTGTAGACAAGTCTGCTTGACAATTAGTTTTTATTAGTTACTGCTACTAGTGAAACATTTGGATATTTGCTGAACAATATACATATTCTTTTGAAGATTCTCTCCTCTACCATTGTTTCTGTTTATATGCTTGTAAGGGTTGACACAGGACTAGTCCAGTTCTGGTCAAGAGGAATAGAAACCTTGGACTGACTGAAGAGTTCCTAGATGGTAGCATCTAATGACATTCACCAGCAATTATGAGCTTAAAATGAATCCTGAAACTTTTTCTCAAGCAGTTCTTCATCCTTTCAGTTAACACTATCCCAAGTGCAGCTATCAACCTGTATTTTAAAGTCACTGGAGATGCATGGAACAGGGAAGAAAGAGTTTAGAGCCAATATGTTGTACTTTACCTGGATGATGTCTGAAGAATAGAAGAATTATGAAAGGTACATTTTACTGAAGCAGTAGTGAGATTTTATAAAAGGATACATATGAACTCCGAGTTCTCCGCCACCTTCTGCCACCGTTTCAATTATTTTCTTCATTACTTCTGCATGCCTGAAAACAAAACTATTAATTTATCCATGACCATCAATGAACACTTGAGTAAGAATAAATTTTTGTGTAGTAGCCCTAGCTTTTAATTCAGTCCCAGAAGTCTTGAAGCCAGCATTTCAATGGTGATTGGAAACAAATAGAAAGAAGTGGGACCAAAAGTGCCGCCTTTCTACTTAACAGTTTTTGACTCGGTTGGCAATCGGAAGAGTAAACTCCAGGAAATACTAGATATGGCAGGCTATAATCAGAGGAAGGCAATGGCAAATGTAATCTGAGTATCCTCTATCTGCTTCAAGATTCATAAAGTAGCTATAAGTCAACAGGCAATGCGTAGGCCAGTGGTTCCCAACCTTTTATTGACCACACACCACTTGGCCAGGGACCACTTTGACCAGGAACCACATTAGTACCAAACGGGTTATGAATCAATTTTAGATTCAGTTTGGTTATTTGGGGTGCTGATTAAGTACATTGCATTGAATAGACCACATCAGCTCCAGTTTCTGATACAGAACATATGTCATCCAGTAGTCACCATCTGCTCACCCACAGGACACCATATTTAATAATCTAGAGCTGATGTGGTCTATCCAATGCACAACCTTCTCCAGTGGTTTCTTGTAAATAATAAATAAAATTAGAAACAAAGCTGAGTCCTGAGGGATCCTAGAACCCCAGTATCACTTCCTCTGTTTGCCCCTTTGAGAAGAACTGGAACTACTGAAGAACAGTGCCTCCAAATCCCATCCCAGAAAAGGCAGCTCAAAAGGATATTGACAGTATCAAAAGCTGCAAAAAAGGTCCAGCATCTGCCAATTTCTAGGTACTGAACCGCCTCTTGAGCTGGGGAAAAGCATTGTGGAGAAGGCAAGCAGAATTGAATTATCAGATTTCTCCCCCCTTTTTTCTGCTGATTAGAATTAGGATAGCGATAAACTCACATTTTTCTATCATTCAAAAACATGAGCAATCATTACTCATCATTTTCCCTATCCAAAAATTATGGTCCTTATGCACTGATCATGTTTTGCCAGGGGTGGCAAAGTTGGCATTCTCCAAATGATAAACTCTTAAGGCTCATCAGTCTCAGACAGCATCGCCTACGGTAAGAAAGTGTGAGTATAACAGATTTAGCATAAGCATTTGCCTACTCATGTGTACACATTAATGTATTCCTTCCAGCACACATAAACTGATTATTCCTGCAATCTCAATGATAAGAAAATACAACTCCTAATGGTCAGATGAAGTTCAGCTTCAAAAGTGAAGCAAAAAGTAGTTTGTTTAATACATTTCTGTCAAACCAGAATACTTCGGATCTTTTTAAAATGCTGTTTGTTTGTTTTCAAGTGTATAATTGTGACATCTTTAGTCGGTAGCAGTATATTAGAAGTGTTCAATGTGAGTACCAAAACTGCCAGCATACCTGGAAAGGTCTGACAACTTGTGTTAATAGACAATAGACACAGAATTGGAAAAATAAATATCAAATAATGTTTTCTGCCACCTTCTGGGGAGTTTGAGAAGTGAGGAAAAGAAACCAGAAAGAAAAGTTTATTTGGTATGATCCCAAGTGGTTGAACTTCAATAAGTCTTTCAAACTGCAAGAGTGAAAGATTTTTACCTTCAGATATAGTTTTCTATAATAAACCAGAGCTAAGTGCAGCATGAACTAGATACTGAAGAAAAAGTCTTCAGAAGTCTCAGAGATAAAATATGAGTAAGTATTCTGTGGATCATTTTTTTATTGTGTCAGAAGCAACTTGAGAAACTGCAAGTCGCTTCTGGTGTGAGAAAATTGGCCGTCTGCAAGGACAATGCCATGAGGATGTTCTGATGTGTTACCATCCTGTGGGAGTCTTCTCTCATGTCATGGGAAGCTGGAGCTGACAGACAGGAGCTCATCTTGCTCCCTGAATTCAAACCACCAACAAGAGTTTAACCCATTGCGCCACTGGGGGCAATGTGTTAAGAAGCTACTGGGTTTACTAAATCATAGTAACTAAAACACCTGCACACAAATCCTCTCATCTGGAAAAACACTCCAACCAACATTACAAAACCCATACAGTACAGGTGATTTTTAAAAATGCAGCTTAAAGAAATACCTGCATGGATGAACTGAACACATTGGAGGTGGAGGAAGATGTGGGTGGTTTTCAATTGTCACTGTCTTTTTGACATGATCTTGACTAATGTCTTCATACATATGCTCTACACTTAATGGTTGCCGTTGCTAAGAGATAAAAGCAAGTAAAAAAAGAAATATAAACATTATAAATATTAGCAAAACATATTACACAGGACATGAAAGAGGACAGTCTTCAAACACATCAGTAAAATAACAATTTATACAAAACTTGAAATCCAAGTATAATTTACTGTGAAGTCTACATATAAATTATAAATGAGTGTACACTACACATCTGGAAACTTCCACACATATGTCAGAAGTTATCCTTTGAATGTACAGAAACAAATAACACTTGAAGTTGACAGGATTTCACAGGGCAAGAAAAAAACCCCTGTCTTTCTTTGCTGTCTGTCCATCAGCCACTACAGAACTGAATTGCATACTGAAGCAGATGCATAGAAAGTTTGTTTACAACGGTTTCCAAAAGTGTGCATTATCTCTGTTGTAGTCTTTCATTTTTTTGTTTATTTTAGTTTTCTTTATTATAGCTTGCTTCTAATCTATTTAATTTAGGGAAGACAACTGTCTTCCTCGAATAGTTTTTGAATTGCAGCTCCCATAACCACTCACCATTGACTATGCTGGCTATGGTTTAGGAGACCTAACCTGGATGGCCAGTTTCCCTTCCCTTATTTAACTGTTAAGGAAAAAACAAACTGTACCTCATCATAGCCAAATAACCAAAGCCTTGGTGTTTGGTAGTATTTGTCATATGTGATATAAAGGTCATACGTCCTGGTTTGTAGAATAGCTTCCTCTCCCCCTCCAACATCAACTTTAGCTTTGGCAGCTTCCACTATTTTTCTTGTATCCAGTGTTGCCTATGACAGATTCAAAAAAACAAGTTAACTCAGAAGTTGGCAGTTACGCATTTCCCACAGAGCTCAACACTAAAGTGGTGATATAAAATCATATTATTAAAACTTTGTCCAAACATTATTTTAAGGTTAGCTTTACAAAACCCAAGGTAAAGTCAAAAGAGGCACAACTGCGGCCAAGTGAACTGAGCACACTCACATCATCTGTCTCCAACAATCCACTCTCTTCATATTCTGAAAAAATAATACAAAGAGACCACTTTACAATTCAGTGCTTAAGTACTTCTGCTTCTTAATCCTCTCAGGGCAGGCCATACCATTTAAAAACAAACAAAAAGCAATTTGTGCCATTATACTGAGTTGAATATAAATAAAAAAATGTTGTCAACTGCTTTTGAGTTTGCCATTTGATTTTGTGACTAGATTGTCACAAAATGCTCATCAACATTTGGTGATGGGGATGGTGGGTTTTAGGGAAAAGCCAGTGGAGAGCACCCAAGTTGGAAGTACTGGTCAAGATGGAGCTGAGGAAATAGAAAGCTGAGGGCCCAGAAAGATGCTAAGATCAAACAAATGAACCAGCAAACACCAGTAGCCCAGGATGTGTGTAAGCAACCACTAAAGAGGCTAATATATTCAGTTATGGATTAAAAAAAATGTTATCACATATGAAGCTGAGTATAATTCCTAGCATTTCATGTAAATGTTTTCTTCAATTAGTTTATTTATTTATGTATTTATTTTACTTACTATATTTTTACCCCACTCTATCTCACCCCTAAGAGGACTCAGAGTGGCTCCCATATTGGCAACAATTAAATGCCATACAAACATAAACATACAAATACAATATACACACATTTTAACATTAGTAAAAATTAAAAAATAACATATCAATATATTAAAACCAACTACTAAAACATACAAGATCTGAAGTCATACTCCAGAAGCCATTCCAATCGTGTTACAATTACTTCTTAGCTGTTTCTGTACAATATTTAAAATATATAAAGGATATTTTTTTAGTTTTTAGCTTTGAATATATTTTAATGGATTTTAACAGTGAATTTTTACTATGGTTATGTTTCATTCTGTTTTAATATTTGCATATGTGTATATTTTAAATGTAGTCCTTTTAATATAAGCCACTTTGAGTCTCCTTCAGGAGAGATAAAGTGGGGTACAAACAAGCATAAACATAATAATAGAAATTCTGGAACAATTTCATAACAATTGGGCATTGTGTATCTTTGAATAAACTTCCTTTTATTATATTTGGAAACTTCCTCCATCGGTAATTATCAGTGAAATACAATTTTCTTAGCATATGAAGACTACAATGTCATTTTCAACATTATTTGCCAGTTTCTCTCTGTTTTCTAGAATGACGGTTGTAGAGTTTTATTTGCCTAATTTATCTGCTAAATTAGACAAGCCATCACCAAATTAGTAAATCCCAATTTTAGGTGAAATAATTTTGGGTGAAACAAGGGCCTCCTGGTGGCGCAGCGGGTTAAACTGTTGAGCTGCTGAACTTGCTGAACGCAAGGTTGGCGGTTTGAATCCGGGGAGTGGGATGAGCTCTCACTGTTAGCCCCGGCTTCTGCCGACCTAGCAGTTCAAAAACATGCAAATGTGAGTAGATCAATAGGTACTGCTTCGGTGGGAAGGTAATGGTGCTCCATGCAGTCATGCCGGGCACATGACTTTGGAGGCATCTACGTATAATGCTGGCTCTTTTGCTTAGAAATGGAGATGAGCACCAACCCCCAGAGTCTGACACGAGCACATGCACATTAGGAACCAATTCAAATATTTCACAGAAAACACCTATGTACAAGTCAAATTCAAAGTGTCTTTCTTTTGATATCAAATTAATGGAGGAACAGCACAGAAATATCATCTGTGCAAAGTAAGCATCGCATTTAAAAGACATCTACCTTCCATATCAGCTGCTTCGCCCTCATCGTCCTCTTCATCTTCACAAGAACCTGAGCGTTCTGGTAACTTTGCATTGTCCTTTGAATAAAAACAAAACAAATACAAAAAACCTAAGAAATGTACAGATTCAGTGTTTATGATAACATGAGAAAGCACACCTCAATGCAATTCAAGGGTAGGATTCAGCAATGGAAGTAACCAGCAAACTAGACACGTATTACATTATTAAACACAAGGACGGTAAAGTGTACTCTAGATGGGTGCACTGCTCTATTTTATTTTAGAACTAGCCGTGTTGCAACAGTTGAAAATGCATCTAATTATGTATTTTTTTCTCAACCAAAAAGTTCAATACATTCAGGCTCATTAAAAGAAAAACATTGTCTTCAGAAAAGACAACCTGATTCATAATGAAATACTGTTTCTATTACTATGTTCCATCTGTTATTCCTTCCAACATTGATTTGTTACCTACACTGTGAACCGCCCTGAGTCCCCTTCGTGGTTGAGAAGGGTGGTATATAAATAATGCAAACAATAATAATAACAACAACAACAACAACAACAACAACCTAAATCCAATCCACCCTCTTTGGTAGTTAGTTATTTCTAATGAAGATTTCAATAGAACCGGTCTCCTAAATTGTGTGACATTTAAGAAATAGGGATCAACACACTTTTCAAATAATACCAGGGAATGAGTTGATAAATATGGTAACTGGAATGTCTGAAGGCATTAAGCACAGGTTGGATCCAGATTGTTCTGTCACCAGTAGAAAGACTAGAAATGCAGTGGGCCTCTGGCATCCACTGGAGTCCTATTTCCAGAACCAAACCAAAATAACAAAATCTGTGGATATTCAAGTCTCAATATATACAATGGCATCTCTCATACAATGGTAGCTCTCAGGTATACACACATAAGGATACAAGTTAGCTGGCTGGCAACTTAGCACATGTCACTGGGTCTGTGGATTTTTACTATTCAACTATAATATCTATAGTAAACTATAATTTACTATTCAACTGGTGGTGCAGTGGGACAAGCTGCTGACCTGCTGAACTTACTGATTGAAAGGTTGGTGGTTCGAATTAGGGAAGCGGGGTGAGCTCCTGCTGCCAACCTAGCAGTTTGAAAACTTTGATAATGTTTGAAAATGTGAGAAGATGAATAGGTACCGCTTCTGTGAGAAGATAACAACGCTCCATGCAGTCATGCTGGCCACATGACCTAGGAGGTATCTATGGACAATGCTGGCTCTTCAGCTTAGAAATGGAGATGAGCACCACCCCCCAGAGTTGGACACAACTAGACTTAATGTCAGGGGAGAGCTTCACCTTTACTATAATATGTGGCCCAAAATATACTTTAGCCTTCTGCACTGCCCTAGTGTGCAAATGCTGAACTAACCATTTCAAACATCACAGGTATTTAATATGCTTGAGCTTTAACTTCAGAAAAGAGTGTCCTCACTTCATAGGAACACGGCGAACTCATTGCCATCCTTCATATGAAGCATTTGCCTACTGTTTCAAGACAAAAATTAACCAATTTGATTTAAAGGAGAAAAGCTGCTTTCAACAAATAAACTATGCTTTTAGGATTTTTAATGTACAATCTTTCTATCACATAAGGCAAAGCCATAAAATATACCTTGCTCTCCAACGTGATCTCCTTAATGGATTCTGTAACTCCTGTAATGCCTATTGAGAGCACAGAGACAGTCAGAATGAGGGATAATAGTTTTGAAACCTTGATGTCACACAGAGCTACCCATCCCCTCAATCCCAACTACTGGAACTGTAATTATAATTTTTAGTGGGTACTTTTAAAAAATGCATAAAAATTCAGTGAAGTTATTTAAATGATGACATTGATGTCTATAGCTGGACACAGATGTATTTTTATAGTATGCAAGAATGGCAACCACAGTCTGAAAATGTATAAGCTCAGTATGACACAGAAATATACAAAAAGCAACTATATTACCTGCATTGTGATATGTGTCTACCCATCCTCCATCCCCATCATCTTCTTCTATAATGGCTTCCAGTTCATCTGAATACTCCATCTGTTTACATCGCTTATAGCACGGCACTAGAAAAAAATAGGACACAGAATTCACTCACACAATCAGCTGGAAACAATTTATTGTGATGTTTTTGGATAGTTTCAAAATGCCTAATCCTTATGTATGCACGTCATTTATTTTAGCACATGTTTCTGCGGGATGCATTTAGTCAGAATTAAATACAGGCAATGGCTCCGGAGATCAAAGACGATTCTTTATTTGAATATGCCACATACAGAGCTGAAAACCAACTTAGCTGACAGCTGAATGAAGTACAGTAACAGATATCTAGGACTCAGAGCATGCATCACTGGAAGCTGCATTTGCAAGGTCATAGAACAGTTGGAGTAGGGAAGTGTTTTAGGAAAACATTTGATACTGTCCAGACATTGGAACTGCAATTTAAAATAGGAAACATTAACAACAACAAAATTTTATTTATATACCGTTCTATCTTCCCAAGGGGACTCAGAGCAGTTTCCAAGTAACATCATCAAAACATACAGAGTAAACAACATAAACATAAAATTAAGAAAGCAATATAAGCATTAAAAAATCATAATAGCACATATATATTTAAAATAATCCTGCCTGTTCAAGGCAATTTTAAAAGGCCAGGCCGAGGCTAGTGTAATTCCTAGAGGGCCTGGTAAATTAAGTGCAATGCTATATCAGGCAACAACTATATTATTATAGTTCTTATATTATAAATACATATATTATAAATTATAGTTTTTTTTTAAGTTTTTTTATTGATTTATCACATTTATTACATACTATTGCATTTTGTACATCAACCTCTTTAACATGTTGTTTTATTGTTTTGCTTTGACAAATCCCCTCCTTTTCTCTTTTTTTTCCTTTTTTTTTCCCCCGCCACAGTGCTCCCCTCCACCCGTCTCAAGCCACCATTCTTACATTTCATCTGTCCAAAATTTCATTTCTTCTTGTGACGGTAATTTTCCTTCCTTATTTTTTAATCCATTTACCACAAATCTTCCCCATACAGCATCAAAATCGCTTTGTTTCCATATACCTTTTTTAACCTTTAATATACATGTCAATTTATCATTTATTGCTATTTTCCATGCTTCTTTATACCACTCCTCTATTTGTATATTCATTTCTTTTTTCCAATTCCTTGCTATGAGCAGTCTTGCTATAGTTAATAAGTTTGTTATCGCTTCTTTATCCTCCTTTTTCAATTGCTTATTGTTATATAATGATAGTAAGGCTATACAAGGACTTTTATCTATTTTCATATTCATTATAATTTCTATTTCTCTAAATACTTTCTCCCAAAAATTATTTACATATTTACATTGCCACCACATGTGTATATATGTTCCTGGTTCTTGACACCCTCTCCAACAATTTACTGAGTTATTTTTATTCATATATGCTATTCTTACCGGTGTTAAGTACCACTTCCATATTAACTTGTAATAATTTTCTTTAACTCGTATCAATAAATTTTTTAAATGTCTTTTTCCCCATAGTTGTCGCCACTCTATTTCACTTATTTTTATCCCTAAATCCTCTTCCCAAATCTCTTTAAGGGTGCACTTTTTTGTTTTTTCATCCTTCATTTCAATTAGTATCTTATAGATTTTGCTAATTATACCTCTCAAGTTTTCATGTTCTTCTACAGCCCTTCCCTTCTGTATTATTTGTTCGAATTGATTGAGTTGGCTTCCATTTCTATTATTTTTTTTCCAGTTCATTAACCATTGTTCTAATTGTATACAATGAAACCATGACAATTTTATTTCTTTAAACTCTTCCAACATCATTTCCCTCTTCATTTCCACCTTCATCCAATCCCCTATCCTATCTAAATTTATTTCCCTTGCCTTTTTATCCATTGCTTTTTAAAAAAAATTTGGGAATTTCTTTTCCATCACTATTGGGGTTAAAATTGATCCTTCCTTTATTAACCTCCCCTTATATTTATTCCATACTTTCAGTATGTTACTCAGCATTGGGTTTCTAATTTCCCTCATTTCTTTTCTAGTAAACTGTTTAAAAAATATATTCCAAATTTCATCTTCCACTTTTCCTGAATCATTACTAAGCCAATCTATTCCCTCTTTTTTGACCATTCCTTCTATAACCAAACTTAATCTACTTGCTTCATAATATTTTTTTATATTAGGTAGCGCTAGTAAATTATAGTTTTATAATTATTATATATTATAAATATAACACACACACACACATATAATACTATAATAACATTTTGTAGGATGGTTATAGCAGTGATTGCTAGAGAGAAATAAGGATGGTCTAACGAATAATATGAGTGGATTACACATGGTTCTTACACCACATAGACATTATGTTACAGTATTTCTCAAGGGCCAGTAAGAGTTATCATCACTCTTACCACACATCTTGCACTTTATCCCATACCCTGTCTCCATTACTGCAGCTGGCACTTATATTCTAATGTTTACAGTGTGGTCATGGCTTCAGCAATTTGCCACCACATTTAGAGGATCGCAGCTTGACTGAGTCTGAATTGATGTCTTTATATGTGCATGTATCTTATTTTATTGTACTTTATATTGTGTGCACTTTTATGTTTGTTTTTAGGCACTTTGTGCCAGATGTAAGCCGCCCCAAGTCCCTTCAGGGAGATGGTGGCAGGATGTAAGTATAAAGTTGTTGTTGTTGGTATTATTATCATCACCATCATCATCCCCAAAAACAGTGACAAAAATCACATTAAAAAGAAACATAGGACAACCTTCCAAATGATCCCTGATGCTTTGTTTGCTCATTAAAAGTGATGATTTTCCACCAGCACAGTAAATTTTTAGAAAGAGTTGTTCACTTGCAAGTTTGGATATAAGGGCACATTCGGGCAGGCCTGTGGCTGGTGGAGAATCGGTGACAGTAATAAAGCTAACTGCCTTACCATTTTTAGTGACCAAAAACTGTTTATCTGGTGGCAGATAAGCCTTGACCTTTAATTCTTCTCCAGTTGCCCTGAAAACACAAAAAAGGAAACTAATTTTACCAATATGCCACTACTATGTCGCTCAAAAATACAAAATTAGAATTACAGTGGAAAATTTAAATAGTTGTTTGATATTTATTTACTTTATTTCTATGGGCCATCAGGAGCAATGTTATAAAAAAGAATTGTATTCTTCATAAATGTGTTTCGAAGCCATCCAAATTGATGGCCAGCTCTAATTTGCATTGTGATGTGGTTCCTTTTGTACTACTATATCTGTAAGCCTCAGGAGCCACAGTGGTGCAGCAGGTTAATCCACTGAGCTGCTGAACTTGCTGATCAAAAGGTCAGCAGTTCAAATCCAGGGAAAGGGGTGAACTTCTGCTGTTAGCCCCAGCTTCTGCCAACCTAGCAGTTCAAAAACATGCAAACATGAGTAGATTAATAGGTACTGCTCCAGTGGGAAGTAGTGGCACTCCATGCAGTCATGCTGGCCACATGACCTTGGAGGCGTCTACGGACAACGCTGGCTCTTCAGCTTAGAAAAAGAGATGAGCACCACCCCTCAAAGTCAGACATTCTAGACGTAATGTCAAGGGGAAAACCTTTACTCCTCTATAAGCCTCCATACATTAGTTCTGAAGAGCTCAAGTGGGAGGACCCTGGTCAGCATTCACATTCAGCTGGAATTCCCCAGGCAGCTTGATGACTGATGTATGAATGGGCTTTTGGGCTAACTTAGCATTGTTATTCCAATAGTTTAATTGTAACACTTTTCTCTCTCAAATGTGGAGAACTATATTGGTGTCTAAATATAACACATTGCTGCAGACATGAGAGAAATTGGTATTCAGAAAGTGTGCATGTCAGTCACCCACAAATGTCTGTGATGAGCTCTCTGTAGAATTTTTTACTTACCATTTCCAAGTCGGACAGTGGTGAACTAAATGGTCTCCGGCTGCCACAAACTGCCAAACACAAAAGGGGAGAGTGCTGCCAAATCTGACATATGGAGTTTCACCAACATTTATAAAGTATATGAAATCACTACCTAACAATACTAGATCGGTCTATGCAATTCCACTTCCAGAAATAAATTCTACAGATATAAACACATACATGGAACTTTGCCTGAAACACAACTTCCTTATATAAACTGGAGCTGGATTCCCAAGTTAGACCAAAGCTCTCCTCATGTGTTCTCATTCCTAGTACAACAAGGAGAAGGCATATGCCAGATAGTTCTGGTCCTTGTATTGTTGAATGCTTTCATGGCCGGAATTGCTGGGTTGTTGTAAGTTTTTCGGGCTGACGTTTCGCCTGCATCTATGGCAGGCATCCTCAGAAGGGGGAAAGGTCTGTTGGAAACATGTTTCTAGTTTCCAACAGACCTCACAATCTCTGAGGATGCCTGCCATAGATGCTTGTGAAATGTCAGGAGAGAATGCTTCTGGAACATGGCCATAGAGCCCAAAAAAAAACTTACAACAACTCAGTTCTGTTCCTTCTTCTGCATTTCCCTCACCATCCATACATGAAGTGGTGAGTCTCTCCTACCCTTCTATTCTATTTATTTAGTATACAAGCCAAGAGCAACAGGTGAATAATATACATTAAAATATTTTGAAAATTTAATCAGAAAGAACCATGAAATTTGAGGTATGTCTGTTAGTATAACCATGCAGCAAATAACCAGATCATGTGTTCTATTTTCTGTTTTGCCTCAAAATGAGAGAAACACCATTTATTTATATTCTTGTTTACTGCAGTGGCAACAATCTCTGAAAACAATATACAACTACTTCTGCTCCAGATCAGGATAGGGACATGTCTTTTGTTCAAACAATTCACTACATATCACAAAATGAAATGTTTGGATATGAACAGATTTTATTTTTCTTTCTCCCCAGTTGCCTCTAACATGAGATCTTGCTATCACCACAAATGAGGCAAAAACAAACAACGCTAAACTGCTGCAATTGAGTTCTCTAAATGGAAACTATGGGTTAAATTTCAAAGTAGCAAGGGTCCACCCCAAGAGGCACACAAACAGGGAGAGGCAAGTCAGTAAATTGACACAAGCTTACTAGTTAGTCCAGAACAAAGAGTAAGATGTTCCATTGACTTGGCATGCTCAGATAGATTAAAAACAAACCTAGATGCAGTGTCCTCTATATTAAGTTCCTGTAGTGAAAACTAAAGCTGTAACACAATGCCTCAAGGCAGAGACATTTTACTGCCAACCTGGTGTCCTGATCTATTGAAAAAGACACTCAAATGGAGGACTGTATTCTGAAAGGATAGAACGTACACAGACTTATGTTGTTAAATCTTGCTTTTTCAAACCTTTCATGCTAAAATACTTTCTTTATGGGGCTAGCTGCTTCATTCTGGGCTTAAATAATCTAAATGAAAGGCCAGTTATCTTTTCTTGTGTTGACAAATAAGCCTCTATTAGAAAGTTGTTTTCTTCCTTTTCCAATGGAGGGGGGGGGGGGGGGAGAGTCACAGGGCAAGAGCCTGTGTTTGTGAAGCTTTTCTTTGCTCACAAGGAAAGGGTTAGCAATGATTTCTCTACCTTAGTGAGAAGAGATTCAAATAAGGTGGTTGGAAAAACAAGCCATTTTTTAGTTCTGAAGTTACACCATGGCTCAAACTAGCCCAAACTCAGAATCCAACTACAAACTATGGGATGTGTTACCAAAGCTGGTTTTGGACATTGCATCAAGTTTAATTTCACCCAACCATGCATTGGCATTTATGATGTGCAATTATAGTGGACATATAGTTTGACCCTGAAAAAAATATAGGATTTGGTAGAAGAATGTCTAAGAAACTATTGCTCAAGATAGATGCTAACTGTTGCAAGAGAAAACAGATTAGGATTTTGCAATATTTCAGTGAGGTCATTCCCAATCTTCCATCATTATGCCATAAACAGCTGATAGGATTAAGCCATGTGAAGTCAGCTTTTTTCTAACATCAATGAAGTATTTTAAAATAGTTTTAACACTAAATAGTTTTGTAGTCTGAACATCATTCACAGAGAAACTAGAGACTGCACCCCCCCCCCAATCCCACCCTCCCCTAAATTAATGAAAGTGTACATATAGTTTGACTGGGTTTTCTAGGAAAGTATGTATTTAACTATAATTCAGATTTTAGAATCTTGCCCCAATTCTAGGATGCACTAACAGGAGCTTGCAGATTCTGTAATACGGGATTTAAGTTTTTCTAAATTGAAAAATGTGCTTAAATCAAGGACTGCGTTTTGAGGATCAAAAGCAGAAAGTACTTTGCAACTTTCAAAAGTAGTAAATATTTCACTACTTTCAAAAGTTATTTCAGCAAACATGTGAATGATTACTCACATACCTCCTCAGGAGTGATGACTCCAGTTTCTTTAAACTTTGATTCCTGTAGCAAAAGAAAACAATAATATTAAGACACATTTCAAACCAAAAGGACACATCCATCCATAATTTCTGACAGAGGATTCTTTTAGTGTCACATTGTAAAGCTTACTTTAGAAGCCTTTTGGGATTTGGCATACAATATTAGGACATGTGAGTACACAGGGCAAAAAGGGATATAATAATGTATATACTTGAGGATAAGCCTAGTTTTTCAGCCCCCCTTTTAGGGTGAAACTCCCCCTTGGCTTATACTCGGATGAGCGTCCTGGTGGGAAGGCATGGGATTGAAAAAAAAGCTTCTTTCAGTCCTGCACCTCCCTGGCAGGACCCTCACCTCTCCGTACAATATACAAGGAGTGCCATAATAACTTCAGACCATATTTATTGCAGAATAAAAAATATAATTAGGTCAATACTGTTCTCTCACTTAAGTTCTGGAAGGAAGGCATGCTGTGTGGTAGTAAAGAAATTATACCATACATTGTATGCATTTTAAATAAACAAATTGGATACTAGAAAACCTGAACTGGTTTGAAATTACACAAATACACATTCAATATCATAAGGACGTACACCTAGGATTTGAGGAAGAAAAGACAGGTTTCAGCAAAATATTACAAGTAAAAAAGTAAACAACCATCCAAAATTTAAAAGTACACACAGAAGATGAATATAGACAAATGGGAATGCCTTTGGAAAATAAAAAATATTCAGAAATTATCCACTGTCAGAAAAATTTAAAAAATGTTCTATCAGTATCACATGACACCTGTAAATATAGCCAAAATGTAGCCACAATTGAAAGATACCAATTGAAAATGTAAACAAGCAAAGGGATAATTTTTTATGTGTGATGGTCCTGCAAGAAGGCATTTTTTTGGATTGAGATCCATAAAAGTATAGAAAAAGTATTAAAACTAAAAATACGCATGCATCCAGAGGCATTCTTACTAGGCATAACAGATAGATGACTTCTGAAGATATACGACAGACTTTTCATTCTGCAGCAAGAATTGTGTATGTGTAGATGTGGAAACTATAAGAAACACCAAAAATAGAAGAATAGATAGTAAAAGTAGCTGAAATAGCAAAAAATTGACATTTTGACAAGATATCTTTAGCTAAAAGACCAAAATTTCCTGGCAGAAAAGAAAATTCTAACACTGAGACGTCATGTTTAAAATGTTAATCTATTATATTATATTTTACGCAATGAACTACGTAATACGAAAACAACAGACATTCATATGTGCATGAAAGAAGGATATGCAAAAAATTGATGATATCTTTCAATAAAAAAGAAAAAGATCACATTTCTTTGCATGGGTGTCAAATCACAGACACTGCAGAAATGTGCATCCCTGTCTCACTCCCATTATATCTTATGATAAAGTCACAAGACCCCATAATAAAAATAATAATAGAAAAGACTCCAAACCACAAAGTCACCCATATCATCCAGCAGCAACACCCTTTCCACATTTCCTTCATTCCGCTTTTTTTTTTTTTTTTTGGTCATTTTCAAAGCATCTTCCTCTTTTTTTACACTGATGTAACTTGTAATCCATTTTTCTCTTGCCTTTAAAAACTGATTCACCTTAACTTCCCCATGTAGCTCTACAAGATCCAGGGATGTCCCTCCACCGAAGTAGCCATAATAGTCCCTCACCACAAACACTAACCACACAGTCATCTTATAAAACAAAATCACAGCCCTAAACTCACATACTAGGGGCCTACGATGCACAAAACTCACTGGGGCTTGCCTCTAAGCATATTTAGGATTACAATGAGCCAGTTTTTTTGTGACATAGCCTTTCAAAACACTAACATGTCCCTTCAGATGCCAGAAAATGCACATCACAACACATACCCCCATCTCTTGCTGTCCTCTGCCCTTGGGTGGATTGCAACTTATGGCAACACTGTTGCAGGTTGAGTATCCCTAATTCCAAAATGTTTCAAAATCGTCCACAATGATGGATGTTATAGTTAAACCTTTACTTTCTGATGAGTTTCATGCACAAAATTGTTTTAAAATATTGCTAAAAATACCATCAGGCTATCTGTAGAAGGTATATATAAAACACAAATCAACCTTGTGTTTAGAGTTGTGTCTCATCTCCAAGATATCTAAGTATAACCAAATATTCCCTTCTTTTTTTTAAAAAAATCCAAAAACCAAACCATTTCTGGTCACATGCATTTTGGATAAGGGACAGGCCACCTGTTTAGGACTTTATTGGCAAATTCTATTCAGATGAGGTTTGCAGTGGTCATCTTCCAAAGGTGGTCTGTGTATCTTATTGTATGTCTTTTAAGAATGTTTTATGTCATTTTAACGATGTTATCCCGCCTCGAGCTACAGGAAGAGGTGGGTAATAATTTTATTGTTGTTGTTGTTCTATAGTACCTGGTATTCTCTGGTGGTCTGGCTTCCAAGTATTTACCAGGCCCGACATTGCACAGCTTCTGGTTCCAAAAGAACCTAGTAATTTGGTGGGTTTTTTTTTCAGAACCTAGTAATCTTAGAGCATTTAGGCTCCTCTCTGACTCTGGGTACAGGGAACACAACCTTCCTTGCAAAATGGAAATACCAAGAGAACCACGAAGTCCAGAGAGAAAGTGCCTCTGGCATCTGAAGCAAAGCAAGGTCAGAGAGCAAAGCCTATGGTCATGAATCATAGATCAAGATAGAAAGCAAAGTAAACATCAAGATAGACTACAAGGAAACCAATTTTCCTAAGGCTGCTTTGAGTCTCCTTAAGTGGGGTATAAATCATCATCATCATCATCATCATCATTATGTGTTTTTATTGGAGGACACCACAGGGATATGATGGAACTTTCCATATGGCTTCTTTGGGAGAAAAAAGAAGCAGCAGCTGAGACAACCCTCCATCCATCACAACTGTCATTGCCTTTGCCTTGGAGAGCAAGAAGAAAAGGCCACATCTGATGGACTTACTCCCTTCCCATACTGCCATCCCTTTTCCTTTGTGTCATGTCTTAATGATTGCAAGCTTGACAATAGGGAACAATTATATAGTGTTACAATGAGAGATCTGACAGCCAAATTCACTTTATGAATTCAAAACAGCATTAAAGGCTGGGTCTACTACACTGGGATACAATGCAGTTTCATAATGCAGTTGAACTGGATTATATGGCAGTGTAGGCTCATATACAGTTCAATGCAGTTAAACCACATTCTGAAACTGCATTATATGGCAGTATAGATGAACCTAAGGAGCAGTCTCTTCCAGCAGGCCTATCCAAATTATGCTGTGGTTGTTTTAATATGTTCGTTCTCTCTCTCTCTCTCTCTCTCTCTCTCTATATATATATATACACACACACACTAGCCATCTCCTGCCATGCATTGCTGTTGCCCAGTCTGTGTATATTATTTATTGGTATATGTGTTTTGTGTGTGTATATATTTTTGTATATGTGTATATATGTGGTTTTGCGCAAACATTATCATGTATTTTTTATAGTTTTTGGCTTTTAAAGTCTCTTCTGCTGTGTTTTTCAGTGTTTTTATGAGTGATGGTCACTCATTGACCTGATAGGTGTCTTGTGTCCAAATTTGGTGTCAATTCACCCAGTGAACATTACATTTTTATTTATATAGATGCATGAAATAATGTTTTAGTTGGGTTTTAATGTATTATATAGGTTATATTTTAATATACTATTGTTCTTTGCCTTCATCCATGGGGAGAGGTAAGGAACAATTACTACCAATAATAATAATAATAATAAATATTTATATGCCGCTTTTCTCAAAGCAGCTTCCAACATGTTAAGAATACAATACAAAATGAAACAGTCAAATGTATAAATGTAAAACATTGTAAGCAATCAAGATAAAACATAAATAGGCATTTAAAACTATATACATTAATGTACTGTCCTGTCATATCTCATTACTATATTATAGCGATGGCACTATATATATGGTGGGATGGGGATACCAAGCCACCTTGTCTCTCTCCTGAGGAATCTGTACAAGGACCAAGTAGCAACAGTAAGAACTGACCACGGAACAACAGACTGGTTCAAGATTGGGAAAGGCATACGGCAAGGCTGCATACTCTCGCCCAACCTTTTTAACTTGTATGCAGAACACATCATGCGATGTGCAGGGCTTGATGAATGCAAAGCTGGGGTGAAAATTGCTGGAAGAAACATTAACAACCTCAGATATGCAGATGACACCACTCTGATGGCCGAAAGCGAGGAGGAGCTGAGGAGCCTTCTAATCAAGGTGAAAGAAGAAAGCGCAAAAGCCGGGTTGCAGCTAAACGTCAAAAAAACCAAGATTATGGCAACAAGAATGATTGACAACTGGAAAATAGAGGGAGAAAATGTGGAGGCTGTGACAGACTTTGTATTTCTAGGTGCAAAGATTACGGCAGATGCAGACTGTGGCCAGGAAATCAGAAGACGCTTACTTCTTGGGAGGAGAGCAATGTCCAATCTCGATAAAATAGTAAAAAGTAGAGACATCAGACTGGCAACAAAGATCCGCCTAGTCAAAGCCATGGTATTCCCTGTAGTAACCTATGGATGTGACAGCTGGACCTTAGGGAAGGCTGAGCGAAGGTAGATCGAAGCCTTTGAACTGTTGTGTTGGAGGAAAGTTCTGAGAGTGCCTTGGACTGCGAGAAGATCCAACCAGTCCATCCTCCAGGAAATAAAGCCCGGCTGCTCATTGGAGGGAAGGATACTAGCGACAAAGTTGAATTACTTTGGCCACATCATGAGGAGACAGCAAAGCCTGGAGAAGACAATGATGCTGGGGAAAGTGGAAGGCAAAAGGAAGAGGGGCCGACCAAGGGCAAGATGGATGGATGGCATCCTTGAAGTAACTGGACTGACCTTGAAGGAGCTGGGGGTGGCGACGGCCGACAGGGAGCTCTGGCGTGGGCTGGTCCGTGAGGTCACGAAGAGTCGGAGACAACTGAACGAATGAACAACAACAACAACAACAACTATATATATAAATAAGTGATGAGGAGATGAACCATTTCCAATATAGGTTTCCAGCATTGATGATGTTATTATAATAATGGCATTACATACATAAATGAGGAGAGGAACTTCTTCCAATATAGTTTTTGTGAACCATTTCTACTAGAAGCCTCCTCCATTGGCAGCCTTCCATGTTGGCTGCATAAACCATATGAACCATCCTGGGCACTAAAATCTTCGGGGGGGGGGGTGGCTGCTCTCAGTCTTCGCAGGTCCGGCTGATGGAGGCAAGAGACAGGTAGGCTGTTAGGAATGATGGGAGTTGAAGTCCAAAACACCTGGAGGGACGACGTTGGCCCACGCCTGGTGTAGGGGCAGCCTTCGCCCGTTACTCCCCTTCCTGGGACGAGGCCTTACCTTCAGCACCGGCGTCAAGTACTCGGCCACCTCCAGCGCCTTCCCCTTCACCGTGTTGATGACGCTCTGCATCCTGCCGGCGGCGCTGCACCGACTCGTCTGAACCAGGCTCAGCCGCTGAGGGCCACTTCCTTCCGGGAAAGCCTGGCCCCGCCCTCGCCGCGCGCGACGCCCCGCCCACCGCCCCCTTGACCAATGGGAGGTCACATGACCCGGCCGGCTTCCTCATCCCTCTGGATACGATGGGAAAGGTCTTGTCTGCGCTTGCGCGTTCTAGCCTGCAGATAGCGACGGTGTCGCCACAGAGATAGGAAAATGTAGAGCAGGCATGGGCCAACTTCGTCCCTCCAGGTGTTTGGGACTTTCAACTCCCACAATGCCTAACAGCCGGAACTCTAAAATATTATAATAATTATATAATAATAATAATGGATAATGGATTTATTTATTTATCGTGTCATCAGCAACCATACCATTGTGTTACAATTCTAACAGAACAAAACAAACACACGGATTAAAAAGAAAAAGAAAAGAAAAAAAAAACACACAGATTTTGCAAACTTGGTATTTGGTTAAATGTCCTTTGACCAGTATCTGGCCACTTGGAGTGCCTCTGGTGTTGCCGCAAGGAGGTCCTCCCTTGTGCATGTGGCAGGGCTCAGGGTGCATTGCAGCAGGTGGTAAGTGGTTTGCTCTTCTCCACACTCGCATGTCGTGGATTCAACTTTGTAGCCCCATTTCTTAAGATTGGCTCTGCATCTCGTAGTGCCAGAGTGCAGTCTGTTCAGCGCCTTCCAAGTCGCCCAGTCTTCTGTGTGCCCAGTGGGGGGTCTCTCATCTGGTATCACCCATGGATTGAGGTGCTGGGTTTGGGCCTGCCACCTTTGGACTCTCGCTTGCTGGGGTGTTCCAGCGAGTGTCTCTGTAGATCTAAGAAAACTATGTCTTGATTTAAGTCGTTGACGTGCTGGCTGATACCCAAACAGGGGATGAGCTGGAGATGTCTCTGCCTTGGTCCTTTCACTATTGGCTGCTACTTCCCGGCGAATGTCAGGTGGTGCAATACCGGCTAAGCAGTGTAATTTCTCCAGTGGTGTGGGACGCAGACACCCTGTGATAATGCGGCATGTCTCATTAAGAGCCACATCCACTGTTTTAGTGTGGTGAGATGTGTTCCACACTGGGCATGCATACTCAGCAGCAGAGTAGCATAGCGCAAGGGCAGATGTCTTCACTGTGTCTGGTTGTTATCCCCAGGTTGTGCCAGTCAACCAGAGATGGATAACGGAGAAAGGCAGGGAGTATCAGAAAAAACATCTATTTCTGTTTTATTGGCTATTCTAATAAATTGTAGCAAGTTCTTGGTGGTATGGGCATAGAAATCACCTTATCTCTCCTGAGGAATATGTATAAGGACCAAGTAGCAACAGTCAGAACTGACCACGGAACAACAGACTGGTTCAAGATTGGAAAAGGCGTACGGCAAGGCTGCATACTCTCACCCAACCTTTTAAATTTGTATGCAGAACACATCATGCGATGTGCGGGGTTTGATGAATGCAAGACTGGGGTTAAAATTGCTGGAAGGAACCTTAGATATGCAGATGATACCACTTTGATGGCCGAAAGCGAGGAGGAGCTGAGGAGCCTTCTAATCAAGGTGAAAGAAGAAAGTGCAAAACCTGGGTTGCAGTTAAACATAAAAAAAAACCCCAAGATTCTGGTAACCAGACTGATTGATAACTGGTAAATAGAGGGAGAAAACGCGGAGGCAATGACAGACTTTGTGTTTCTAGGTGCAAAGATTACTGCAGATGCGGACTGCAGCCAGGAAATGAGAAGAAATTTACTTTTTGGGTGGAGAGCAATGACTAATCTCAATAAAATAGTGAAGAGTAGAGACATCACAATGACAACTAAGATCCGCATAGTTAAAGCAATGGCATTCCTCATAGTAACCTACGGATGTGAGAGCTGGACCATAAGGAAGGCTGAGTGAAGAAAGATAGATGCTTTGGAACTGTGGTGTTGGAGGAAAGTTCTGAGAGTGCCTTGGATAGCAAGAAGATCCAACCAGTCCATACTTAAGGAAATAAAGCCCAACTGCTCATTGGAGGGAAGGATAGTAGAGGCCAAGATGAAGTACTTTGGCCACATCATGAGAAGAAAGGAAAGTTTAGAAAAGACAACGATGCTGGGGAAAATGGAAGAAAAAAGGAAGAGGGGCCAACCAAGGGCAAGATGGATGGATGGTATCCTTGAAGTGGCTGGATTGACCTTGAAGGAGCTGGAGGTGGTGACGACTGACAGGAAGCTCTGGCGTGGGCTAGTCCATGAAGTCATGAAGAGTCGGAAATGACTGAATGAACAACAAACAATTATAATACAATATTATAATTATATATTTCATATCACATGTAATATTACTAATAATATTACAATATAATGGTATAGTACAATATAGTAATATATAACACTGATATTGTACTATGCTAATAATATAATATATTGCATGTGTATATATCTTGTAAGCTACTCTGAGTCCCCTTCGGTGTGAGAAGGGCGGCATATAAATGTCATAAATAAATAAATAAATGAAATCACAACAGTAAATAAAAAACAACACTCAAAAACAGGGGAATCTCAGACAAGCAACAATCAGGGACAGGTAACAATCCTCTCAACAAAGGATTCCTTCAGGCAGTAAGAAGCCAGACCTTGAGGCTGCTAGGCCATTACATGCTAACCAAGGTGACCAATTGAAACCTTCACACCTAACTCCAACAGACAAGAGTTCTTTCTCCCACCTTAGGGATTCCACAGATATATAAACTCTAGTTTCCCACAGACCCCACGACCTCTGTGGATGCCTGCCATAGATGCAGGCGAAATCTCAGGAGAGAATGCTTCTGGAACAGGGCTATACAGCCTGAAAAATCTACAACACAGTGATTCCGGCCATGAAAGCCTTCGACAATAAGCCGAAATGTGAGAGTTGAAGTCCAAAACACCTGGAAGGACGAGGTTGGCCCATGCCTGATTTGGAGTCACATAATAACAATGTATGTTTGTTGTCAGTCACTCTATACTTTTACTACCTCTATAAACTACTTCCGTTTTTTTGTAAAGAGGCTCTCTATCAGACCTGCTCTATAACAGGACTGAACTTACTTTTTCCCTTTTTGCGCATGCGTACATGAGAAGGGGCTGAAACAAGGAGAGCGGAGGTTTGCCGCGCATGCGTAGATAAGTGAAAACCAGCCAGGCGATGTATACAGAGGGAAAAGGCGCTGCTGTCAGGTAACCAAGCCCTTAAGAGCCTCAGAAGGGGAATTGATGAAATATAAACTGCTCTTTGGTTTTAGTTGTTAAGCAATAGTAGACGCTCTCTCTCTTGGAGGAGTTTCACCTTCAGTAGCTGGGAAAATAGACAAGCTTGGGCTGTTTCCCATTTTGTAATTCAATTCATGGGGCTCCAGAAGCCCAGGTGGAAGGTAGGAAAGTGTCTGTGGCAAACCACAAGGCCCAGAACTGGGAATATGACATATTTGTTTATTTATTTATGGTTTACATATTAATTATTTACGGTATGTATTTGTTTATATGTATTGTTGATGCTTATTGTTTATGCACTCCAAGACTGGGACCCAAAGCAGCGCACAATCTTAAGAAATAATGCAATTAAAAATATTAAAATAGAATCAAACTATTACTGTTATTAAAAGAATTTGGTTAAAACGCATTTTAAAAAAATTAAGTAAATATCTGTTAAACAGTTTCCCCAAAACAGACTAAGTTCTTGCCTTTCCTCCCTCTAGTCAGATAATTTTTTAATTATTATTTATTTCAAGTATTTATATCCTGCCCTTCAAAACCACCGAAGAGGGACTCAGGACGGCTTACAGGAGGCAACCATTAGATGCCGACACAATACAATTAAAAATAACAAATACGAGTAAACAGTTAAAATGATTATAAACAATCAATTAAAACAATTTGCCGGTTCAGAATCATAATCCAGATCCATACAATTGCAGCCCACTTCCCGGTTGATCCACCTATTGTTCAAATGTTTGATCCCACAGCAAGAATTTTGGTTTTTTGCAAAAGGTCAGGAGAGAGGGGGAGGGAGTTCCATAGTCGGGGGGGAGGGACCACAGAGAAGGCCCTGTCTCTCGTTCCCACCAGTCGAAACTGCGAAGGAGGTGGGACCGAGAGGCAAGGCCTCCCCAGATGATCTTAATATCCTTGGTGGCTAATAGAGGGAGATACATTCAGACAGGCTAACTGGACCAGAACAGTTAAGGGTTTGGATTTTGTAGGTTTTTCCGGGCTATATGACCATGTTCTAGAGTCATTCTCTCCTGATGTTTCACCTCCATCTGTGGCAAGCATCCTCAGAGGTAGTGAGGTCTGTTGGAACTAGGAAAATTGGTTTATATATCTGTGGAATGACCAGAGTCGGACAAAGGACTCTTGTCTGCTGGAGCACCTTGATTAGCATTTGATGGCCTGGCAGTGCCTGGAGCAATCTTTTGTTGAAAGATGATTAGATGTCCCAGATTGTTTCCTCTCTGTTGTTTTGCTGTTGTAATTTTAGAGTTTTTTAAAATACTGGTAGCCTTTGTTAGCCGCCCTGAGTCGTCGTCCCCCCCCCCCCCCCCCCCCCCCGGGTTGAGAAATAAATAAATAAATATTTTTTTCCCTGCTGCCCTGGAGACTAGGACGCGGAACAATGGCTTCAAACTACAGGAAAGGAGATTCCACCTGAACATTGGGAAGAACTTCCCAACTGTGAGAGCTGTTTAGCAGTGGAACTCTCTGCCCTGGAGTGTTGTGAAGGCTCTTTCTTTTGAGGCTTTTAAACAGAGGCTGGATGGCCATTTGTCAGGGGTGCTTTGAATGTGATTTTCCTGCTTCTTGGCAGGGGGTTGGGCTGGATGACCCACAAGGTCTCTTCCAACTTTATGATTCTATTTGCTTTGATTATTATTTCATGTTGTTAGCCACCCTGAGTCTCCATTGGGAGATGGGGCAGGATACAAAAAAAGTTTTGATTGATTGATATATGCATGAATGCACAGGGTAATAGGAAAAACTGTATATGTGAAAGCAAGTCTCCACAATCATAGTACTTAATCTTGTAAAATTATCAAATTGTGTTAGCAATTCTGCAACAGATGCATGGAAATAATGTCATTAATGTTTTGTAGTTAATAATAGTAATAATAATAATAATAATAAACTTGATTTATATCCTGCCCCATCTCTCCAAGGGGACTCGAGGCGGCTTACAGAAAGCAACAGTGCAAACAAAACACATAAGGTGTACAATAGAAATTAGATTAAATAAATAAAAACAAACACTAAGGAAAATAAAATAGTTAAATAAATGTATGGAAAGCAATGTCATTTATGTTTTGCCATTCAACAATTGTGAGTGTGGAAAGTATTGTCAGTTATGTTGTGTAGTTACATAGATGTATGGAAGTATTTTCATTTAGGCTGTGTAGTTACACAGAGGCATGGGAAGTCATGTCATTTATGTTTTGCTGAGTTTTGTTCAGTCTCACATTGTATCCATCCCATAATCATCCATGCCTGAAGCAGTGCTTTCTTCTGTACAATTACACTATGTTTTAGGTTTTAAACCACTGATTCAGAAACTGGATGTTATTTTCCAATCACCTCCAATTTTAGTGAACACAAGTCTGGTAATAACCTGCAATAGATTCTTGTGTATGAAAAATGGCCCCTGAACCCTCTCTGACCCTAATTAGCATTCCAAGTAATAAAATGTATACTTTCGTTTCTCTGAAAAGACCCATCTGATACGTTTTCTTCTTTACTGTTCAAAGGCCACTGACAACAAGACAACAGAATGGAGTCCAAATGTGGCAGTCAGACTTCGCGATTGTTCAAATCGACTGTACATACATTCCTGTTAGGAGGTACCTTTGTTGCCTTGGGGTCAAGTCGTATCCTTCTGATGAAATACTCTGCCAATGAAGGTATGCATTTGTCAGCATGCAGATATGACCTTCAGATTCTCTGTGAGCATATGACATGAGGTTATGTTATCAGACCGTGTAGTCCTAATCTAATATAAGAACTATGTACTAATCTTAATTGCTTCCTCAGTGCACCATTCTGCAAGGACAATTTAAGTAAACTCAGGGTAGGCTTGAATATCACAAGACCTGAAAATTGTATATGCCCTTCTCTTAACATTAGCTGCTGCCCCCACTAAAGTCACACTAAGGAAATCCACATACATTCCAAAAACCTCACCACCTTTGAGGATGCCTGTCATAGATGCAGGCGAAACATCAGGAGAGAATGCTTCTGGAACATAGCTATATAGCCCGAAAAACTGAAAACAACCCACATTCCCAAAACCACCTAAAGCCCTACTATCCTATAAGATTTTTTTGTACAGGTGATACTCTGCCACTATTCTGCATCATAGAGAGACACAAATTTTCAAAAGCTACTGTTGAGGGGAATCAGTTCATTGATTTTCATTCACTTGGATCCTGCTGGGTTGGTGGTGATGACAGTCTAATGTGCCTCCTATTTCATGAGGTTGATCAGTTCAGGCACCCAGAAAACCTTCTGTGACATCAAATATTAACACCACCACTGAGGCTGCCTCCAAAGATAGAGGCCATGCAGAATGCAGCAGCTTTGTTAGCAACTGGCTTCAGTTATAGGTTACAAAACCCTTATCCAAATGCTTGGGGTCAGAGTGTTTTTTGGATTCCACCTAGCTGTTGGAATATTTTCACGAACATAATGAGATATCTTGGAGATGGGACCCATGACTTAACTTGTAATGTTTCATAAACTTCTTATACACATAGCCTGAAGGTCATTTTATGCACAGCATTTTGTACATGAAGCACGAAGGTCTTCAGGGAATGCCCTACTCTCCATGCTATGTCCTATGGACACAGAAAGAGCTCTTCTTTGTCTTTGTGCCATCCCAGGTAAATGTTCTCCCCTTTGCAGTATATCAGGCCTCAGTGCCTGTTAAATCTGTTAAATCTATTTATTTAGACACAGACAACTGAAATAAAATATGCTCCAGCTGATGTAACAAGCAAACATCAAGATTCTCTGTTAATGAAGTTACAATTGAATTTTGGATCAGTGGTTCCTTTTAATATGATATTATGGTAAAGTCTTTGGCACAACAAATGCTAAGATCTGAGTGAATATGTATATTAAATTACTATTAACAAGAGAAGGAATAGGATTTTTTACGAATGCTTTGTTAAGGTTGAAATGAAGCATTCCATTGGGATGAGGATTTTTCTTCAAAACAAAGCTTCTCCAGCTCACATGAATCATGTTAATTCTCCTCAATGCTGACATTCTCCATTTCCATCTGCATGTCCTCCAGTTCCACTTTTAATCTACAGCATTTCTGCTGTAAAGTTGAGTTGCATTTAGGTGCCAGTTCTAGATATTCGATTGCTTTTTTGTTTTCTTCTTCAAAGACCTCTAGGGCAGCTACAGCCTCCTTGCTCTTCAAGAAGTTTCTCTCCTCACTTAAGGTAGTCTGGGTCAGCAAATCCAGTTCATCTTGAATACTGTTCAGTTTCTCCTGGAGCATTTTCTCTTCTTTCTGCTCTCCTTTGACGTCATCAAAAGTGTATCTTTCTTACTTTGGCTTTCTGTACTCATAAACAATGCCAAAGCATTTCATACATTTTATTATTGTGTTTCATCGAACTGTTGCTACTTTACTAATAAGTCTACAACAATTCTTCTAATGACAGTAAATTAAACTCTTTTTCCTCAGATAATAAATATGATTACCTTCCTGCGACTGTGAATGTGTGTTCAGAATTAGTTAAGCTGGTGCTCTGTCTGATAATGGCACTTTGGGTAACTAGAAAAGGTAAGCTCTTACATTTAGGATTTGGTATGATGTTTAGCATGGCTTCTGTACTTGCTGGATATGTGTCAGTATAATTTATGCAATGCACAACAAATATCAGTCTGACTTTGTTCTTTATTCCCAGTACAAAGTGACTGTATTGGTGCAGTAAATTCTCTTTGAAAACTTCAGCAACATTCTAAATTATCTATTGTGCCTAAAAAAGTCTTTTATGGTCTGAAGAAGCCGACTTCATGCAGTTAATAATTGCATTTCCTGCTCTTTCTCCCTGTGCAAAATGTTTCTAAAATTTCCAATAAGTGTTTTAATGAATGTGTGGTGCTTTATGAGACTGCAAATTCTCATAATACAATAAAAATATATAACACTGTAGCTTAGAGTTAATGTGCCCCTAATACACAGATTTTGTCTACCAGCTTTCCTTTAACCAAATGAATGACATTTCTATAAAACTCTTAAGAGGTCTGAGTTAATTAGTTATAAACAATGTACTCATTAAGATGATAATGACCTGACCTGTTTTTCAAGTTATACCTTTCTGTTAAATATATTTTACAGAGTGATCCTTGTTATTTCCTTAAGTATTGTAACAAGCAGAACACTGTGACATTAGTTTTCAAAGCAGGGATGGGCCTGCTTTAAAAATGAATGATGCCTAGAGACTACACTACTGAATTTTCACCCACTCTGAAGAGTTACAGCGCACCACTTTGATTATCATGTTTCCTTTGGGGCCATTTTGGTTTTGGTGGTTTTAGTGATTGTCTGGGTACACTGATTTTCTAGATGTGTATTACCAAATCTCTTTGAAATACTCCTTTTCTAGTCAGTAGGATACATTCTTGGAATGTAGCATGGATCATTAGATGCATATTTATTGGCTGTCTCAAATAGAGATGATTATTCTATGAAGTGCAATGCTTGCCAGTCAATTTCATTGCTTCATCAAATACTAGTAGTCAGTTCTTAAATGTTCAGATTCCAAAGAAATGTGAAAGGTGTACATGAATCTAAGGTTTCATGTACGGGTTTTTTGAAAACAATTCTTGTTCTATTCATAGAAGATTTCCGAAAGAGGGATTTAGAAAAGTGGTTAGTGGCATGTCGTAAAGGTCAATTGCTTCAAGAAGCAAAGATGACCCCTAAAAAATTACAATCCTTGAAGTCACTTAAATGTTTCATTTGCTTCTTGTTTTTTCTACTTGACAATGAAGCTTAATGCTGATATTTCACCACTCTTTTTCTTTTAGATGCTCCTTTAATAATAAAGAGACCTGTCTCTAGCCCATTGAATCTCTCTTTCTTCTTTCCTTACTTTGATGTGTGTTTGTGTTTTTAAATAAAATGATTAACATTTGAGAATCTCTTTGATTCCAGCAAACATGTCAGTTAGTATTCATCTTGTTAGCTGTGTCAAGCAGTTACTGGTTTACATCCCCTTCAAAATACATGTCATAGTATGTGCAAAACTGTAGCCTTCAATCTTTTACAAATATAGTATATTACATTTCACAAGTTATACATATTGATATATTTCCCCCTTGTTACCCATGATTAGCAGCCAATAATAGGGTTGTTCAGTGGGCCTAGCAACATGGAAAAGGCCCTGCAGGGTTAGACTACAGCTCCATGCATTCCAGTTTCCTACAGTGGAGAAAAAGATACTTCAGAGATGTTTATGGGATATCTCTCACTATGTCTCTTTAGTAACTGGTAGCATGCTACCTAAACTTAAATATTCCCTATCACTGAAAGACACGTCCATGTATTTCTTTCATTCCTCCTTCTCTTAGAGGTCCAGTTGCACTTTACCAATGTTTATATTGTGACATCATTGAAAAAGTACTCGACTTAGTGTGAAGGTACTTGAAAATTAACTTTTTAATAATCCAAGTTTTTAGATGAGAGCACTTCCATTAGATGCTTAAATGTGCAAATCTGTTTTGTAAAGTTAAGAAAAAAGATCAGCTGTATGTGTCAGAGCAAAAGCCTATCTATGGGCAGTAAGCAACCTTATCCCAACAAGATATACCCAAGCAGGGCACGAATGCAATAGCACCTTCTTGTTCCCCAGCAAAGCATTATGGAGAATGGCTTTCAGAAATTATAGCTTCATTCATGCAGTTGAAATATCCTTTGAGAAAAAAACATAATAGAGATCAATGTTTGAGGTTACTTACTCACCCAAAATTATCTGATTATTGAGGATTTTAATGCTTTGTATTTCACCAAAGCTACTTACAGTAATACTATATGTTAGCCACTAAGTGCACTTAACTGTTCCATCCTTCTCTTTAATGTTTTCTTTTTCTAGGAGGATATTCTCATAGTGGATTTGGCTGCAGCTCATGGAGGCAATTGTATAGCTATATTAAGTGGTCAATTCCTGCCTTCCTTTATTTTCTGGATAATCTGATTGTCTTCTATGTGTTGTCCTACCTCGCACCAGTAAGTAACACCCCAAAAATGAAAAAAATATTACCTGTTCCCAGAATTAATAGGGAGATAATTTGTCTAATGCCCATAAGTAGCCTCTGTGAAATTACAGTCAAGTTAGGACTTGAGAAAGTCAAGTCTTTCACAAGTGTTTTTGCTTGTCCTCTCCAAGGATCTTATCACACTTGGGGCTTTTGGGCCCTTTCTCCTCTTCTGGGATGGGGCTTTCCAAGTGCCATCAGACAACACTGACTTGGTCCCGCCCCATTGATCCCCAAAGTAGTGAGGAAGCGTCACAAGACACTTCCTCTCCACTAACACAAGTTTTTCTGCCCTTTTCCCCACTTTGTAACATTCCCTCGTGATGGGGGAAGGAGGGAGGGAATGCGGGGTGATTGCCGGTGAAATGGAGCAACATGGAGCAACATGGAGCAAAGTGTGAAGAGGCATCAGGTAGCAAACATCTCAGTAACTGAAGTTGTTCCTTTCATCAGTCAGAACAGATTTTTGGTGGAAAAGGAGAGCTGAGGAAAAACAAGAGGAATGACCTATTTATTCTTTCCTTGTTTCTCTGAAATGAAAGTTTTTGGCCCTTTCTAGAAAGCCATTTCAATTAATCATATCCCAGTTATATTTTGAGGGTTTTTTTTTCCAGTGGTGAGTTTTAGTTAGATCAATAAATCTTGGCTATACTGTTGTAGTGCTAGCCTTCTTGAATTTTTTTTTAAAAAAAGGATTGTCAGTTGGTGGATATTCTATTGCTAAGTTGCATTTGGCTTGTACCTTGACTCCTCCCCTTCTTTTTACTAGGCCATGGCTGTGTTGTTCTCAAATTTTGTCATTATAACAACGGCTCTTCTGTTCAGAATAGTGCTCAAGTGAGTAGCTATAGAGATGGCATTTTGCTGCTTCATTTCTCAGTAATAAATTCTGTCTAATTCTTGTTAATACAGTTTTAAAGTAAAGTCTAAGGGTATTTGAAATTAAATGCTTAATCAAAGCAATTTCAATAATACAATTCTTACTATGTTCATTGCTGGTGTGTAAGGCTGCAGTTTAGAACACGTCTATTTGTGTGTCTGTCCTATTGAACCTAAATCTGAGCCAACTTGCCTTAATAATTCCCTTAATTTTCTTTAGTCTTATTTTCTGCCATTTTTGAGTGAATTTTTTCTCAATTTCTTTTTTTTTTGGCTTTCATTTATCCAATCTGCAAATCTAATTCTAGGACCTCAGGTTGTCTCTGTAAAACAGGATACAAAAGCCCAGGGGGAATTTTGTCCACTTCCTTAGTAAAACTCACTGTAGGTTTTTTCCCTAGTTGTCATTCAAATTCAGCAGTGCAGCTTTTAAAGGACAAGAGTTACATATATTCAAACAAGTGCAGCCATATTCTTAAAAAAGAGTGAAGAGGGGAAGCCAGGAAGACAGTTCCACCTTGTCTCCTGTACCATCAGTTGGGGGCCCCTCCCCCGAGCAACAATATACTACTATATAATACTTATATTGTGCTATGCAAATAATATAATATATAATATTATAATATAATATAATAATATAATATATTGTATATACATATAATATTGATAATATTGTAATGTAATACAATATAATATAATACTGCTAACAATATAGTATTAATTATATATTATATATTACATGTAATATTACTAATAATATTACAGAATAGTGGTATAGTACAATATAGAAATATATAATGCTAATATTGTGCTATGCTAATAATATAACATATTGTACGTACATATAACTTGTAAGCTGCTCTGAGTCCCCTTCGGGGTGATGTATAAATATGTGAGAGGAAGTCACAGGGAGGAGGGAGCAAGCTTGTTTTCTGCTTCCCTGGAGACTAGGACGCGGAACAATGGCTTCAAACTACAAGAAAGGAGATTCCATCTGAACATGAGGAAGAACTTCCTGACTGTGAGAGCCGTTCAGCAGTGGAACTCTCTGCCCCGGAGTGTGGTGAAGGCTCCTTCTTTGGAAGCTTTTAAACAGAGGCTGGATGGCCATCTGTCAGGGGTGATTTGAATGCAATATTCCTGCTTCTTGGCAGGGGGTTGGACTGGATGGCCCATGAGGTCTCTTCCAACTCTTTGATTCTATGATTCTATGAGGGAGTGTAGGGTATAACTGTAGCAAATAAATAAATAAAAACTATTGCAGGCAGTTCCCAAGTTAAGAACATCCAACTTACATATGACTTCTAGTCACAAATGAGGGTGAGACAACAGAAAGTGAGAGGAAATCTACTCCTCTAAGAATAGGAAATTCACTCCTGAAAAAGTTACCCTAGAAAAAGGGTGTCTCCACTGAATTTTCTTTCACCAATCCTTGTTTCCACAACAACACAAATTTTTTCAAAATCCAATTTTCACAGGGACAGAAAATAAGGTGAAATCTTCTGACAGGGACACAAATAGCAAAACAAATGTCATAGGGGTGGTAACCCTTCCCTATGCTATTTAAAACTTTTAAAAAAATGACTGGAGTTACACTTTAAAATGTACCCTTTCCACTTTGCATACAAATTCAGCATAAGAACAGTCTTACCTAACCTATCTTGTTCATAACCCGGGGACTTCCTGTATGTAGTTTCCGCAAATTAACGAGACAAACAAAAAAAGAAAAATAAACAGTATGTGGATTCTAAACTGATTGCTGCTCAAGGCCTTTGCTATGGTATACATAGAATCCTCTGATTTGGGTTTATGAATCCTAGCACTGGGCAATACACCAGGCAACACATTGGATGTATTACAATACACTTTGGTGTATTGTTGGAGTGTATTCACATAGCTGCCTTTGCAAAAAAAAAAAAAAAAGTTAGGCATTTTATCACATGTCTTCATTTGTTCTCTTTGGGATTGATTTATCAGGGTCATTTCATGCTCGCCAATATATGCTGAATGAGTCTCTTCTCTACACAGGCGGCAAGTCTCCTGGGTTCAATGGGCCTCTCTGCTGATTTTGTTCCTGTCTATTGTAGCCCTGACTACAGGAACAGGGAGCAACAAGGATAGCTTGGCTGTGCATGGTTTTCATCATGACATCTTTTTCAGCCATTCAAACAGTTGCTTGCAATACACCAGCCCGGAGGAAGAATGCTGGGGAAGAAACTGCACGGCAAAGTGGTCCTTCCCCAGTTTGAGTTGGAACGTCACCACTGGTATAGGCACCTCAAGAACGGTTCACCTTGGCCTAGGACATCTGCTCATATTGGTGCAGTGCTTTATCTCTGCCTTGGCCAACATCTACAATGAAAAGATATTGAAAGAAGGAGGGCAGTTCAGCGAAAACATCTTTGTACAAAACACCAAGCTGTACCTTTTTGGAGCAATGTTTAATGGCCTGATGCTGAGTTTGCGTTCTGAAAACAGGCGCCGCATAGAATACTGTGGCTTCTTCTATGGCCACAATGCCTTCTCCGTGGCCCTGATTTTTGTCACTGCCTTCCTGGGACTCTCAGTGGCTTTCATCTTGAAGTTCCGGGACAACATGTTTCATGTTCTGACAGCCCAGGTTACAACTGTTATCATCACCACAGTGTCCGTCTTCGTTTTTGACTTCAAACCTTCTCTGGAGTTCTTCCTGGAAGCTCCTGTTGTCCTTTTGTCCATATTTATTTACCATTCCAGCAGCCCTCGATGTGTGGAGTATACAGCTCAGTGGGAGAGGAGCAAACACAGCGGAGGTGCATGGGAGCGCTCCAGCGGGGTAAGGCTTTGAAAGGGTTCCCTTCAGGACCTCGTTATATGAATAACTGTTGTTAACACAAATAGGAACTTTTCCTTCAGTGGTTTAAGTAGTACCATTGGCCTATGAATGTATGGCCTTCAACCAATTCTACAAATGTTCACCACCAACGTCCTCACCGTAGTAAATCTATTTTTTAAAACAATGGTAACAAAGAGAGAAGAAACACTGCTGTTATTGTTGTTAGGCTGTGGAAGAAATATCAGAAAGGATTAATTTTTCTCTTTCCCTGCATTGGAACAAATACCTCTAGAATGCCAATGCATTGGTCAGCAGTGTAGGGCAGTGATTCTCAAATTGTGGGTCCCCAGATATTTTGGCCTTCAACTCCCAGAAATCCTAACTGCTGGTAAACTGGCTGGGATTTCTGGGAATTGTAGGCCAAAACACCTTAGGGACCCACAGATTGAGAACCACTGCTAGGAGAAAGGAAATAATGGTCTGTGAGTCCAATTGTGTTCATTTCCCCTGCAGTCCTACCAATTCAGAAAGGAGGCAATCTTCAATATTGTTTGTGTCACTGGAGTAAGCGATCCAGTTGTTGAGTTGCTATAATGGAATTAGAACAATCAGTTCACCATTTTTACCAAAGAAAATGCAAAAGAAACTCTGTAGGCTGGAGTTCAAGAACAGCCTTGGGGACCACCAGGGCAATATCTTTCACACCTCTGCTGCCAACTAGAGCCCTTTAGAGCTCTTGATTTTATTGTAATACTAGCCTAAGTACCCGGCATTGTCCAAATTTGCATTCTGTAATGGTATTTATTAGTAAAAGTAACCATTAGTTTTATGATTGTAGGGGATGGTTTTATCACCATACTGAAACACAAAGCAATACTTTCTTTGTCCCTCAGGTAGTAACCATGGTTTTCATGGCAACCCTCTAGTAGCCTCTTGAGTTACATCTGGGCCTTTCCTGCTCATTTCTAAGTTGACTCACATGCACACAGTAACTTTGGAGTAACTTTATCCCATGGGTTTTTTTTAAAGGTATTTCACAGTCACCTCATTTGATTAAATGAGCAAACATATTTACTGGAAGGAAACACAAAGCAGTGGTTTCTTTATTTTTCAGATCCTGACCACTGGGGATGTAGGACTTCATGGTAACACTATAGTGCAGGGGTCCTCAAACTAAGGCCCGGGGGCTGGATGCGGCCTTCCAAGGTTATTTACCCGGCCCTCGCTCAGGGTCAACCTAAATATGAAACTACTCGAAAGCACACAATAACAACAACAATCCTATCTCATCAGCCAAAAGCAGGCCCACACTTTCCACTGAAATACTAATAAGTTTACATTTGTTAAAATTGTTCTACATTTTAATTATTATATTGTTTTTTATATATATATTTTGTACTACAAATGAGATATGTGCAGTGTGCATAGGAATTCATTCATGTTTTTTTTCCCGAATTAGAATCCGGCCCGCCAACAGTTTGAGGGACCTTGACCTGGCCCTCTGTTTAAAAAGTTTGAGGACCCCTGCTCTAGTGGCTCTACTGACCTCTTGCATTTGGTTCTGCCCTGGTGCAACTCACATCAGCCCCAGATTTGGCTGGACTGCAAGTTGCGGCTGTCCTCCTAACTTATTAGATAGCTTAACCTTCTTCTTGGGCTGAAACTCCCATCATTCCCACCCTGCATAGCAGAGGGTCAAGGATGTTGGGAGATGCATTCTGGCATGTAGGCTGAGCTGTCTGACTGGTTTGGAGGAGAATCATGCCCTCACTCTTGACAGGGAATGATGTGGCTCTCTGAATATGGGTGGACTATAGCTCCCATCAGCCTCTACCATAGTCCCAAAGTACACCAGTATTTCAAGTTGGGTCATGAAGGGCATGAATACCCAATTTGATCTAGATACATCATCAGTGGTATTCATACAGGTGCCGGATGAGGGTGGACTACAACTCCCATTATCTTCTGTCAATCCTCCCCAAAACGCATCAATATTTTGAGTTGGACCATTCAGAGCATGTGTAGCAAATCTGGTCCAGATCCATCAAGCCAGGTATAATTGTTGCTCAAATATACAGACATATAAACAAACAAACATATTTTGACTTTTGTACATTTAAGATTTACAATTGCAGCATTGTAGCTCCCCCAAAAACGTTAACTTTGTGTCATAACTATAGTGGGCACATTAAAAAGAAATTTAAAAGTGATTTTTTGAAAAAGTGGTTTTTAAGGATTCTTATATTATTTTCCAAAAATACTTATTAAAGCATACATTTAGAAGAACATCCGTTGTATTCTATGGAGCGGAGAAAAGACAATACACTGTTGAGACAAGCCCACAGTCCACTTCACAGGTAATGTTACTTTAAACCAGTTGATTTAACTGGGTTTAGCTGTGCTTTCTGTGCCGGATTGTAGATATTGGACACTAGAGGGCTGTGCAGACAAGGAAAACGGTCCTTAAAGCTTGTGCTCTCATTCCTATTGGCATCAGCAAATGGAAGCTTAGGTTTCTGTTGAGTTCAATTTTCTCCAAAAATTGTTTAGGCTAAATATGGTTTTTAGAATCTGGAAACACTACTTTTCTATAACTCACAGAATCCCCAGCTAGCATGACCGTGATTGAATGCCTGGGGATTTGTAGTCCAAAAGGACACCTTTCCCACGTCTTGATTTTTCACAGTGAACCTCTTCATGGACCATAACATAAGAGGAAGCTTTTCTCTTCTTATAATGTTGGAACTTGGGATCAACTGCTGAAGCTAAATAGTGGGCAGTTCAGAACAGATAAATGGAAGTGTGACTTCATGCTGCATACAGTTAGATTTTGGAATTTGCCTCACAAAATATGGTGATGAAGACCAACTTGGATAAAGTGCATTAGAGCAATAACTGTTGGATGAATGAGCTTATTAACAAAAGACTCTCATAAACATATAGCAGAGTGACTTATCATCAACAGTGTGACCCAGTACCAGTAGCCAAAAGTGATAAAAAGAACAAAAATACACAGACCAATGTTATCCCTTTCTTTGTAGCAAAATAATATAGTTGCACTATTTACAAGAATAAGGTTTCTATAACACAAATAAATAAATACGTAGTAGCTTTACACACAGCAGCCTTCACACTGGAGCTTTCTCACATGAGGCTTCTCTCACACAGAGGTTTATCTCACTCTCCTTAGGACGACACTAGCTTTGGTCCACTAACTCTAACAGGCTTTGGCCTACTAACTCGTTCAGTGCTTGACTCACGATTTTGTAATTAAAAATACCCAGTTAATTTTTAATATTTCTGACAATAACTAGTTTAGGCCACCAGTGCTTATTAGTCAGCCTTACTTCTATTATTGTGGGGAAAGGTAACATAAAAAGGATTCAAAATCAGTTTAGGAATTGCTGGATACATTTCTTAATATGTTATCAATTAAAAGGTTTGTTTAAAATCCAAATCTAGATGTCAACTTTTCACTCTCATCTCTTGTTTTCTGTAGGATGGAGAAGAACTTGAAAGACTTACCAAACCAGACAGTGATCATGATTCAGAGGAAGAGGCCTTATAGGAAGGTTTGGACTCTCAAAGTCCAGGCAGCTCTTGTCACGTTTTGCAATTTGAAATGTGAAGACAAGGAATTATGACCGACAAGTAGAGACAAGTGTTTTAGGTAAATTCATTAAGGATGAGGTTTACTGGTTACTGGTACCAGTATCCACCACCTCAACAATCACCAAATTACTGCAAAGTATTTTTATGCTGTGAAGTAACAATGGGAGATGGCAACCTTTGTCATGTGCTGCTTGTGACCTTTCTATAGATCTCTGTGCTTGGTCTTCAGGTTTTTTATGGAATCAGTCTCACTAAAGTCAAGATTTTTTGCTACAAGAAAATGATCAGTACAGAATGGAGTCCCAAAGGCGTTGGATGCAGAGAAAGAACAGTTTCAACTACTTGTCTTAGGCCTACTGACTCTGGTACTTTTCTGTCATATCCTTGCTGTTGGGGTTTGCCTCTGTTGAGAGCTGATATGAGGAAAGAATACATACAAAGAGTTATCAAGTTGCCCAACTTATAACATTACAAAGGTATTTGAACTATTGTATGACATAAAAATATAGGGATGAAATTATTATTTTTCATCACCTTTCGGGAGTGTTTTGTCCATTAAATGTGCTAAACTTGTCTTTGCCACTGTGTCTATATGCTGCAGGCAAGAGTGATTGGTTTCAGTGATGTTTGCCACTTGAAATGACAAGCTGGTGATTGGGTTGACTTGTGCAATACCCAAGTCTGGCTTTTGCCCTCTGGTTGTGTTACTTACTATTTTTAATGTATGTGATCCACGAGTCTCTCTCCCTGTGTGTGTTGAAACTAGAGTTTGGAAACCTTTTTTTTTTTTACAATTCTTTATTACAGTTCTTCAATTTTCCAAGAAAACATTGCCTTTGTCCATGCTAGCGGGCCGATTTTAAAGTCCAAAATAGGGTTAGCTATTCCCATAGAATTTCCTCTTATAAATGAATGGTTGTGTGCATAAATCTGTCTAGCACTTTTTGCTGCTTAATTAACTATAGGAAGAACTTGAAATTATATACAAAGCCTCCCTACTTGTGAATTGTGCATGAAACCAAAAAAAGGCGTTATGATTCCCCAATTCTCAGTGCCAAACTACAAAGGAGAAAATAGAAAGGGTGGGAATAAAATGCAATGCCAGAAAGAACAGTTTTAATAGCATATTCTAAAAATTGTAGTAGTGCAGCAAGTATTTTGGCGTATATGATGAGTGAAATGTAACATTTTATAAGCTGTTTTGAAGGTGAGGAGACATATAATGATAATAATAAAGCAGCTTATCCAAATTTATAAAAGAGGTTACAGGGACATGCTACCTATTTTGCAGAAGTCTTATGGGGTGGATAGAGATAGGAAGGCCTAGAAAAAAACCTGGAAAAATGGGGGGGGGGGGAAACAGTCCCCTCCTTCCATTTTTCTGAGCCCTCCCCCCCAATTCCCCCCCCCCCCTCCAGGCCTTCCCATCTCTAGGGACAGAATGCTTGAAAACAGTTACCATAAACCAGGCATCCTCAAAATCCGGCCCTTCAGCTGTTTGGGCCTCCAACTCCCAGAATTCCTGACCATTGAACAAGCTGGCTAGGGCTTCCAGAAGTTGGAGGCCCAAACAACTGGAGGGCCACCGTTTGAGGATGTCTGCCATAAACACTCCAGTAAGTAGTACTTAACAATATGCAGTGCTGCTACTGATTGCAGAGATAACACCTATCTTTGCAATGGGTTGGTAGAAAAGGCCAGTTTCATTAGTTGGTTCTGATTGTTCTACTACACACCTGTCTAAATGAACCAATCCTTAATTTGCCTCAGTATTTCTTCAACAATACTATTATAAATAAGAGTTTATTTATGATAAGATTAACTTTGAAATTGTTTATATTTATGTTGACATAGGGCTTGTGTGCTTTAACTTTTTTTAAAAAATATTGTGATTATTGAGCAAATTCAATACTTCCTGATTTAACAAGATGTGACCTCTTACCATTGTTTTAATATATATAGAATGAATTTGCTGTGGAACTCTCCCTAACTCTCTACCAGTGCCTGGGATTAACTTAATGTGGGATACTTTCGCATTTTGTTTGAAGTGTTTTACATTCCAGATTACTATGCCACAAAATCAAATAAATCACAGTGTCTGAACAAAATTAATGGCTTTGTGGGTTTTTCCGGTGTAGTTGTGAACAAGATTAGAAGAGATCTGCTTAATATGCCTTTTCTAAAGTTCTGCAAGACAACAAAGATGAAATTGGGTTGCTGTGATTTTTCTGGGCTGTATGGCCATGTTCCAGAGTATTCTCTCCTAACATTTTGCCCACATCTATGGCAGGCATCCTCAGAGGTTGTGAGGCCTGCTCACCGTGAAAGTGAAATTCACGGGGCAATTTCTTAATGATGCAAATAGATGTATTTGTTGTCAGTGATAATAGATGAATTAGATTGATTTCTTGTGGGATGTATAAAATTGTCCTGAAGATTGCACACAGCTTGCAAGACAGATTCCAGCTCTGAGTTACCCATGTGGCAAAGGAAGCATAAAACCTGTAGCAATGACTTCAGGTGAATATATCCCTCTTTTCCTCCTTTCTTCAGACCAGGATATAACCCAAATGAAGCAATAAGATTTTGATTTAACTAACTTGTTTGTTTTTGTTTTGTGTCATCCTTGTAGCTTGTTAATCAAAGGAAGGTGAATACAATACAAAGCAGAGACTTGTTTCCCTCTAATATACGGTAGAGGCATTTGCAGGGAAAGGTGTCAAGTGGGAGGGAACTTCTATATCCTTCTGGTGCCTAACTCTTCCCTGCAAACATCTGCATGGTTCATGCCTTATACGACATTTAAAACATATCTCCTACCTGTCCAAGTCCAGTAGTTGGGGGGGGGGGGGACAATCATGGGGAGCATTTGTTAGGAGAATTAGGTATTGAAAGGTTAAGCACTTCCTTCTCTGTCTTGAGTGTTTCCTCTTCTGCATTCACATTTACTGGAAGATACATATAGGTAACACTTCTTTGTGTGGATATAGTAGGTAAAGGTAAAGGTTTTCCCTTGACATTTAGTCATGCCTGACTTAGGGGGTACTGCTCATCTCCGTTTCTAAGCCAAAGAGCTGGCATTGTCCATAGACACCTCCAAGGTTATGTGGCTGGCATGACTGCATGGAGTGACGTTACCTTCCCGCAGAAGCAGTACCTATTGATCTCACATTTGCATGTTTTCAAACTGCTAGGTTGACAGAAGCTGGGCCTAACAGTGAGAGTTCTCCCCACTCCTTGGATTTGAACTGCCAACCTTTTGGGCAGCAAGTTCAGCAGCTCAGCAGTTTAACCCGCTGCACCACCAGGGGGCCTGGATATACTATACTTCAGCCCTAAGAGAACTCTGTTGTGATTGTCTCACCTGGAGTGCAAAAACACATTACTTGCAAATGGCGATTCCAGCTGCTTATTTCATTACAACAGTATAGCTTGTTTTGCAAAGGAAATAGCTAGTATTAAAAACTTTAAAGTGTCAGAACTAGGACTACTGTAGTGCGGTAAACTTTTAGTGCTTCCCACTGCAAGTAATGCGTTTTTTAATTGTTTTGGTCTCTTCACTTTGGCTAGAAGTATACCTATCTACACTAGAGTGAATTTTCCATTCAGTTAAGGATGTAAAACACAGGGATTTTATACTTAGTTATTCCCATACAATTTCCTCTTATAAATGGTTGTGTGCATAAATCTTTCTAGAACTTTTTGCTGGTTAAGTAACTATAGGAAGAACTTGAAACTATATATAAAGTCTCCCTACTTGTGATTTGTGCATGAAACCAGTGAAAAACATTAAAACCCTAATTTCTCTGTTGTAAAAAGAAAAGGAGTTTTTCACTCTCTTTTGGCAAGTTACAATAGATGCTGTATGCAGAGTTTGAATCTGGTACTTTACTGGTGGCCTGCTGAAGCTGGGTAACATATTTTCCTGTGAAATTGTGTTTTATAGGATGCAGTAATTGAATGGACAGATCTGAGTTAAATTGGTAATTTGAGAAGATAATGAAAATTGTTCTTCAGACGAATGATGAGCATATAAACAAGAACATAAGTGTGTAGTGTCAAATTAGGAAAAAGTTTTCCCATTAAGTTGCATGTGTAGACTATTGTAGACTTAGAGTTTCTGAATTCCAGTGAAGTTGTATGGATTATTTTACATTTTCACACATATATAGTCTCTACTTACTTACTTCCTACCTGTTGGTGCTGTTTCTTGAAATTGTTTATCATGATTGGCCTTTCAGATTCTTACCCAGTTTTGGTAATGACACCCATATATAATCCAAAATGCGTAAGAATAGCACAACTCAAAGTGGCATCTCTGGGCTAATGCCCATAATACAAATCAATAATCAGCTGCTGATTCCTGGAGAATTTCCAGGAAAGAAAGAAAGCATTTGTAACCAATGTGCCCAAATATGGTACTGGCTTCTGGTACATTGGAAAAACAGAAACGCTGTTTCCCCCATATAAGGTACCTTGGCAAACACTCGGTTAGAAGATAAATTTAACTATTATTTCCTTAATATGCAGTTTACAAATTCACAAGGGATGTGTCACTGGGTGGCACTGGAATAATGTGTTCCTGCTTACAAAAGCAGAAATTTGCCAAAGCTTTGGATTATTACAAGTTTTTCGGACTGCATGGCCATGTTCTAGAAGTATTCTCTCCTGACGTTTGGCCTGCATCTATGGCAGGCATCCTCAGAGGTAAGTCTGACCTCACAACCTCTGAGGATGCCTGCCATAGATGCAGGTGAAACGTCAGGAAAGAATGCTTCTAGAACATGGCCATACAGCCCGAAAAACCTACAACAACCCAGTGATTCCAGCCATGAGAGCCTTCAACAACACATTGCCAAAGCTTTTCTGACATGCCTCCTTGTACATCAGGACGTCACTGTTATGGGGTAGTTGAAAGGGTATATTTGATGGGCAAGTGCTAAGTCATTATACAATCTAATCAACCAGCAGGACCCTGCTTATTGAGAGACTAAAGGTGCATCTACACTGTAGAATTAATGCAGGTTGGCACCACGTTAACTGCTATGGCCCAATGCTACGGAATCCTGAGATTTTAGATTGGTGAGGCACCAGCACTTTTTGGCTGAGCGATGGCAGTTAAAATTGTGTCAAACTGCATTCATTCTACAGTGCAGACACACCCTTTGTAATAATCCTTAAGCCTTGACACACAACAACCATAAAAAGTTGTATTAAAACAGATCAAAATATATTTTCATCTAAACCAATGCTAGTTATTTACACGGGCAGTAGCTTTCGAAATTCTCTAGCAGATCTTTTCCATTGTCTGCTACTTACTTTTTTTTTTAAAAAAAGGGGATCAACTAGGCCATGGACTGAACCTTGTATTTCTGCATACAAAGCATTACCTCTGCCATTGAACTCCATTATTTTAATATGTAATTAATTAACATGATAGCTCTTGGAAAAAATCCAGGGAATGCAGCTCTTTTAACACAGCTAAGACCTCTTTTGCACAGCTGTATAAAATCCAGATTATCTCATATGAAATTGATTATATGGCAGTGTAGACTCAGATAATCCAGTTCAAAGCAAATAATGTGGATTATCTGGCAGTGTGAAAGAAGAAAGTGCAAATGCTGGGTTGCAGTTAAACATCAAGAAAACCAAGATTATGGCAACAAGAATGATTGATAACTGGCAAATAGAGGGAGAAAACGTGAAGGCAGTGACAGACTTTGTATTTCTAGGTGCAAAGATTATTGCAGATGCAGACTGCAGTCAGGAAATCAGAAGATGTTTACTTCTTGGGAGGAGAGCAATGAACAATCTCGATAAAATAATGAAGAGTAGAGACATCACACTGGCAACCAAGATCCACATAGTTAAAGCAATGGTATTCCCCGTAGTAACATATAGATGTGAGAGCTGGACCATAAGGAAGTCTGAACAAAGGAAGATAGATGCTTTTGAACCGTGGTGTTGGAGGAAAACTCTGAGAATGCCTTGGACCGCGAGAAGATCCAACAGGTCCATACTTCAGGAAATCAAGCCCGACTGTTCACTGGAGGGAGGGATAATAGAGGCAAAGATGAAGTGCTTTTGCCACATAATGAGAAGACAGCAAAGCTTTGAGAAGATAATGATGCTGGGGAAAATTGAAGGAAAAAGGAAGAGGGGCCGACCAAAGGCTAGTGACTGGCTTGATCTTGAAGGAGCTGCGGGTGGCCACGGCCGACAGGGAGCTCTGATGTGGGCTGGTCCATGAGGTCACGAAGAATCAGAAGCAACTGAATGAATAAACAACAATAACATCTGGCAGTGTAGAAGGGCCATAAGATGAGATTTAAAGTTTTGGATTGAGAAAGTGTATTATTATGTTTGTGAATATCCAATTCGTTTAAACTGGACTGGTTATTTAGGTAATTTTTTGGTCCAAAGAGGAAGAAAACTATCAGCAAATATGGTAGTTTGACTTTCCCACTTCTTCTTCAAAACCTTTTCCCAATATCTTTGTTTTCTGCTGATAACAGTGGCGAGAACTGGCGTGAGTTTGATTTTGGTACAATGCAACACAATGTTCCTATGCCACTGTATGTGGCAAAAATTGAACCCTATTCCCTTTACAATTGCCCACTTCTGCTTAAAGCCCCCTTGTTCTCCCACTAATATATCCCTTTTTGTTTTGTTTCTTGTATGCTATGCATTATGTTCCCCAAAGAAGCTCTGTAAAAGCTTTCCATATGGAAGCAGGATAATCATTAGGGAGGAATCATGCCTATTCAGGAAATGTTCTCAGCCCCACCTCTGTTGTCCCAAAAGCAGACACTTCCTTGTCCTGATTGTCTTCCTGCTTACAGTGGGAGAAAAACAGTGTCTGTAAATCGAGAGACTGCGAAAATGTTCCACAGTTTTGTTCTAGTGATGTTCGTATATTTTGCTGGTAAAACTATTATTCTATGAAGTTTTATAAACACAGACCTTTGAGTAAAAAAAATCATTGCAAATCCTTTAGCACCCAGTTTTCAAAAGCATCTCTTCTGCATTCCTTTCTCAAAAGCTATCTTTTGAGGGGTACATTTTCTAATATAATCTATTTCACTTCTTCAGGGGAGGGAAAGAATCACAAATCACAACTTTCCAATAAATATCTTCCCTTTTCAAGTGAAGAGGGAAAGCTTATATAAGTATTAGTGTCTATTGTACAGTTTATATTGTGCCTACAGTACAATGTTCATCATTGGATTGAGGGAAGAAGGGGGTCTATACATACACAGCACCGGATCAAACCCTCAATTTAAAAGGGTTTTGAAATACAAAGGAGTCTTTATTCCATAAGCCATCAGTGATACTAGTTTGACCTATTTTGCTTCATGGATATGCATATTATAGAGAAGGCCAAAGTCCAATAGTTATGTAATCTTGTGACTGAATGCAAGAAAACTGTTCAATGGCCATAAAAAGATTTCCATGGCTCCAAGTTTAAGATTTCCAAGCACTGTCCAGTCAAAGGTAAATTGCTAATTTCAATAAGGGTATCCATGGTGGTAACTTTCATGATGACGATAATCATCTTGGTAACCGTCCTGATATCCTTGGTGATAACCGTGGAAGCCATACCCTGCATATTCATCTTCTGGGCATCTCATGCCAAGGGATTGCTGGATGGCCATCTCCTGTCGCCGAAGCTGCATAGAGTCAATCAAGTCATAGACGATCACCATCGACCACATAGGGGAAGGGTACCAGGACTTGACGTTCCCATCTTTTCCAACCAAAAGCATGGAGAAATATTCAGGGCTGATCTGGAAATAATTGCGGATGTCTTTCACCAAATGAGCCGGGAGGTCTTCTCTGTCCACACTGGAGCTCCCTAGGCAAGGTGAGAATCAGAAATAATATCAGCATTAAATTATTCACAGGCAAGGTGTTATATTGAAATGTGCTCAACACTTATTTTATATTCCTGCTCGGTACAGTATCTCTATTTTGGTCATTTTTCACACCACAGTGGACTTAAACATAGTTGTCAAGGGAGTTTCTTCAATAATCTGCTGTTCTTCAGTCAAGAAACTTTGCTATATCAATCAGCATACTGTCCTGTTTAGGATTGTTCTTCCATGCTGATCATATTCTGAAAGGAACAATTGTTTCTGTTATTTGGTTGTTGTTTTTTTACATTGAGCCCTGATGTTTAATAATGGACTTGGGCCTGAATAACTTAACAAAAAGATTTTTAGTTTTCGGGGGGGGGGGGGGGCGTTTTATTTAGTTTCTGAAAACAGAAAGGGGAAAAAGGAAACAAAAAGACCAGTGAAACAGATTCAGAGAGCCTATATTTACAGAATATCCTTCATTTTTTTCTTGTAAAATTATCTCCTCCTCCAGAGAAGGCCCTGGGAACGCGCTTTCGCAGCGGCACTAACGTTGGGTGGCCATTGAAAAGTTCATCTGATGGGATGAACATGATGGGAGTTGAAGGTTTTCTCTCTGTATGTCTCTCAACCAATAAAAAGCCTGGTGGTGCCCATGTGCTCATTGGCTGAGAATGGACACAACCAGCGACTACAATTCCCAGAATCGTATCTTGCAATATGTCTTATTTTAGAAAAAAATTATGGTTAAAATTTAAAATATTTCCTAGAATCAGTAGATTGGTGAATTGTTTTGAAACTTTGCAAGGCTACAGTTGTAAATGTGTTCTACAACTGAGGTAGATTTCATGTAGACAGGCCTTAAAATGGCTGAGGATTGAGCCTTTAAAGTTTCCCATTGTAGCCAATGGTTTGAATCTCTGCCAAATGAAATGGCATCACCCTTCCCCTTCCAGGTAACTTTCTGGCAAACAAAATGAGGAGTCGGACAAAACAGACCCAAAATGGCATTCCTTTTGGCCTAAATGCACTTGCCTATTTAATAGGAAAGCCAATCCAGTGGTGGAGATAGCATTGCATTATCTATGGAATAATGATTGTCATTTTCAAAACTGGAGACCATAATTCACTAAAATTGTCCTACCCCTCCAAGAGATAAGGTTGCTAGTACCATGGGAACTGAAATGCCGAATCCCAGTGTTTTGCCTTTCAAATAATGCTTTAAAGCAAGTAGGTTTGCATTCCAGTTCTGGAATATATGTGGGGCACTTATTAATCATGAGCAGTGTATGTGTTCAACATTAAATTGGCATAAATAACCAATTTGGATGAGTATGCATTTCTCTGGAAATAAGTCACATTTAACTTAAACATTTTACTAGATAGGAGGTATAGGAATGCACGTTTAATCAAGTTGGATAAATTTAGTGCGATCAGGAGACAGAAAAATAAATAACATACCAAAATGAGCTTTAAACATTGCAGTAAAGGCATATTTTGTTTCCTTCTAGGTGTTTACTATAGCTAGACAAACTAGGATTATGAAAATTCCAGAGCTGAGACACTCTTCGTTCTTGCTACAATGGGCTGCATTTCGAGCACTTGAATGGGATGTGGCTATGTTTTTTGCATCATGTATGGCTGCTATTTACATTCTACAGTCACACTACAGTCCAACTGTAAAAATATCGACAGTGTAGTAGAACAGTTTAAAAGTAATACAGAGATACACCTTCTGCAATTGGCTATTACAAGTTGCAAAGCATTTCTCACCATTGATTGGGTATAATTCTAGCACTCCACCAATCTCTTCTCCAAGGCCCAAAAGTTTGAGGACAGTTATATGACGGAGACCTGTAAAAGGAAGAAGTCAATCACAGTAATAAAAGATGTATCCGTTAAATGAAAAGTAAACATTGCTGTAATTCAAAAGGCAGATACATGTTCACCACCATTATTCCTTTTTTCAGCATGCAACGCATACAACGAATATGGCATTGATTTAAGAATTTCACATTAGGGATTTGGCCATACTCCCATCTCAAACGTTCCTGTTTTCAACAGGTCATAGAGGAACTATGATTAGATTGAAACTGATCTGAGTGAAAGTTAGAGAACTTGTGGATTTAATTATGCCCTCTCTAAGATTCCTTCATAATCCAAACACTGATAACTCATTAGACATTGTTATTTTGCAAGGGTCAAACATACGGTATTTCTCAATCTTCATTACTTGATTCAAGCTGTTCACACAAAAGCAAGAGGCAGAAAGAAAGGTCATGACACCTTCTTAAGTTGCCGGTATTTTTTGATGATACAGATGTTATAGACAAAGAAATGCTGAATTATCTATGCAGCTTAGGCCCCTTCCACACAGCTGAATAAAACCCCACATTTTCTGCTTTGAACTCGAATATATGGCAATGTGTACTCAGATAACCCAGTTCAAAACAGATATTGTGGGATTTTCTGCCTTGATATTCTGGGTTATATGGCGGTCTGGAAGGGCCCTTAGTTCGCAATCCTCTGGCGTCTTTGTACATTGGAATCCACTTGTGGGGATTGCTGAAGCCATCTAAGCATCTTCCTTTCCTAATCACATAGGTACTCACTACAAGGCTTGGCCGTGTCACTATAGCCCCCAAAATCCAGTGAAGGCCCTTTCACACAGTCCTATATCCCAGCAACACAGGTATATCCTATATGCCAGCAATGGTATTCTCTGTAGTAACCTATGGATGTGAGCACTGGACCATAAGGAAGACTGAGCGAAGGAAGATAGATGATTTTGAACTGTGGTGTTGAAGGAAAACTCAGAGAGTGCCTTGGACCGCGAGAAGATCCAACCAGTCCATACTTCAGGAAATAAAGCCTGACTGCTCATTGGAGGGAAGGATATTAGAGGCAAAGATGAAGTACTTGGGCCACATCATGAGAAGACAGGAAAGCTTTGAGAAAACAATGATGCTTGGGAAAATGGAAGGAAAAAGGAAGAGGGGCCGACCAAGGACAAGATGGATGAATGGTATCCTTGAAGTGACTGGCTTGACTCTGAAGGAGCTGGGGGTGGTGACGGCCGACAGGGAGCTCTGGCGTGGCCTGGTCCATGAGGTCACAAAGAGTCAGAAGTGACTGAGTGAATAAACAACAACAAGTGCTTTGAACTGTGTTCTCTGAGTCCACACTCAAATAATGTGGATTTTTCTGCCTTGATATTCTGGGATATAGAGCTGGGTGGAAGGCCCCTCAGTGTCTGTGCTAGTTGTAGGATTTTGAGAGTAGGATTCCCGAAAGTAACTTTTCTAAGCTCCAAGTGGCAGTCATGTTTCTCTTAGTAGCCATGATCTTTCAACTGGCTAAAACAAACAAACAAACAAACAAAAGCAAATTATAACTCATCACTCCCACATTGGGAAGAATAATATCTGAAGTCAACTGCAGGAGCATTGTGCCAAAACTGACCCAAATCAGCAGTGTAGTTGCCAATCATTACTTTAATAAAGTGGGTATTAGATAAGTCCCATCGTTGTAAGATACATCATACTATCATACTACAGCAGGCCATCCACTTTCATAGGGGTTAAGGGCCCAGGATTTCTGCAAACATCAGGAAAATGTGAATTTTTGAAATGCCTTTTTGGTAGTTTTCTTTTCTGAGTGGAGGTCAAAGGGGGGCACTAGACAGAGAATGATAGTCGATTTTACGAATGTTGAAGGAGGAAAACCATTTCCCCCATTTCCTGTTATAGTCAGTTTCCAATAGCAGAGAGTTGTTCTGGAAGACCCAGTGATTCATAGAGAGAACATAATGAAATGTGTACATAATTAAATCTGCAAAAGTAAACCTGGATGTGTGGAGAGCCAACCATATATTATTTCATTTTTAATAAGAACAGAGAATGGCTAGAAAACCATTACTCACCAAAATTGCAGGCTTGCCCAGTGAGGGCTGCAAGCTGCTGAGAATAAGCCCAGTCCTCATCATTGGGGGCAGATATCACTAGCAGCCTCCTCCTCCATCGGAACCTGAAACAAAGAGAGGACATGCTCAGAGAACACATTCCCAAGACACTATAGCCTTACACCAGGTAGGACATGAGACTGCTGTGTGGGAAGCTTTGTGGGGCAAAAAGATAGAGGGCAAGGGTGGGAACATTCAAAGCCTGTCAAAGAGGAGCCAAGCAAGCCAGATGGGGGAGGTGAGCACCTTATTCATGGTCCATGGCCCAACAAACATTATATTTGGAATTATACCATTTATATCCACAAGTCTGCTTTTCTATTATTATTGTTATTGTTATTGTTATTGATGTCCAGGTGACAGTCGCATTGAGGAAAAGCAACAAGAAAAACTCAGCCGCTATCAAGAACTCAAAATCTAACTGCAAAGGCTCTGGCATAAACCAGTACAGGTGGTCCCAGTGGTCATTGGAGCACTGGGTGCCAAAAGATCTCAGCCGGCATTTGGAAACAATAAACATTGACAAAATTGCGATCTGTCAATTGCAAAAGGATCTGCACACATCATTCAAAAATACATCACACAGAAGTGTATGACTTGTTATTTTTTTATTCGAAATCCAGCATAAAGATCTCATTTGCTGTGACATACTGTGTTTTGTGTCAGTATAATAATAATAATAATAATAATAATAATAATAATAATAATAATTTTATTCCACCCTATCTCCCTGAGGGGACTCAGGGCGGATTCCAACATATACAGACACAAAGGCAAACATCCAATGCCTAGAAACAAAAACACAGAGATAAACAGATAAAGGCTTCTCCTTTCATATCTGGCTCTGGGGGTGGTGCTCATTTCCATTTCTAAGCCAAAGAGCCGGCGTTGTCCGTAGACACCTCCTAGATCATGCGGCTGGCATGACTGCATGGAACACCGTTCCAGGCAAGGTGGCCGGTACCTATTGATCTACTCACATTTGCATATTTTTGAACTGTTAGGTTGGCAGAAGCTGGGGCTAAGACCGGCTAAGATCATCCCCATCCCATGAATTCAAACTGCCAACCTTCCAGTCAGGAAGTTCAGTAGTTCAGCAGTTTAAACCGTTGCTCCACCGCAATAAAAAACGAATTCAGGGGATTGTGGATTATGGATATGAGGGAATTTTTGAAAGTTTTGAATATGTTTTTATGGATTTTAACTGTGATTTTTAGAAAATACCATTGATGTTTAATTCTGATTTAATATTCATATATTTGCAGATTTTAAATTGTATTGAAATGCTTTTAATGTAAGCCACCTTGAGTCTCCTTGTGGAGAGAAAAAGCGGGGTACAAACAAAGAGAATCATCATCATCATCATCATCATCATCATCATCATCATCTAATCCTTGTATCTATGAGGGAGGATGTTCCCCAACTTTATGTGGATACATGAAACCATGGATAATAATTGAATAACTATTTCTTACTATTCTGATTGTATCATTTTTAAATGTTGTATTTTGGAGCATGATTTTCAAATGCCTTGAACTTAATTGTGCAACAATCAGGATGTGTCTTATTTCTTCCAGTCTTGTGAGCTTTACTTTTTATTATAAGCTGCTTTTATAATAGTGCTCAGGACCATGCTAAACATTCAGATGGTTCTCCAACAAACAATTTTAAATAAGATTATTTTAAATTGAGTGCAATACCTAACTATAAAAGCTAAATTTGAATTCTTTAGTTTCAGAGGGATGTGGATCAGATTGCACATGTGAGGAAATAATAACTCTTAAATGCTTCTAAAAATACCATTTTAAGTTTCAGGTAATCACGTTTTGTTGTAAAAACAGCAAATGCATCAAGTTTTCCTAGACAGGCTGAACTAATTTGAATGAAAGATACTTTTTTCCATCTGTGCTCCACTCGGCCCCAGGAGCTCCACTTGGAAATCACCTTTTCTTTCCCTGACTGAGAAAAAATTGGCAGGTGGGACGACACATTTGTAGCTAAAAGACTGGAAAGCCTATGTGAAGTTATTTTATACTTTCAAAACAATATTCAATTTCCACTGAATAACCTAAGCTAACTAGGTTTAGAGAAATGTACAGAGCTACAAGAGGACTTTCATAGCAGGAAATGGTCTCTTAAATGACTACAGATGTTGCTATCCTTACAGACGGTGCCTTTGCAGTTCTTTCTGCGTTGGCTTTCCACAATGTTTTCTTTTTTCCCTTCCTTGAAAGCAAGAGCAGTGGTGGTAATTTCAAGGCTTTCAACTTCTTCTGGGAGCTTAATTTTCCATTACCCTCTAATGTCTTTGAGAAATGAAGCAGAGATAGAAAGTGGCATACAAAGGGTGATTGGTGACTCCTTGAGAACATGGAAAGAAAAAAGAGTTAAACCCACACCGAAACAGACAAGAACATTGACAGCTGAGAAGCCAGATCAGAATTGGTGAAAGTTCAAGAATCTCCTAGGTAGCATTATCATTTAAGGTAGTTGAGTGCCACCCATTTCCAATTACTGTATATTATAGTCAAAGAAAATCCACATGGTTTCATTTTGAAATGCAAACTGTTTCCTAACTCTGGATCAAAGTCTGGAAGAGTTTCCTCCTTCGCTTTTGCCTTCACCTTCACCTTCTCCTTTGCCTTCTCCCTCGCCTTGACCTTGGCTTTGGCCTTCTCCTTCTCCTTCTCCTTCTCCTTCTCCTTGGCCTTGACCTTGGCATTCTCCTCCCTCACCTTCACCTCCTGGAGACAAGTTCACATTTGAGTCAACACTTGCTGGCTACTCCTAGAAAAGTGTTCTGCCCTCTAAGCTTAAGGGTTCTATGGACAGGCCACCCCTGCACATAAAGTTTTCCGTAAGAGCGGAGACTTAACCATTACTCTTCTGACCTCATCAGACTTATCAATTTAAGCATCCTAGGATGCTTGCCAGCCAGTTGAGGAACAGCTGGGCACACAGACCATCACACGATGTCCTTCAACTACCGATGGAGGCCCCACATACAATCGGCGTGAAAGTGTTCCAGAACACTTCTTCATCAACATGGGAAGGCTCCTGTGTTGTGCTGGCTTCAATGGAGCCACCACACTTTTGCCCCAATTGAGCAATGCTTCCCTCGTTTGATGGGGGAAATGACACACAGAGTGCCAGAGTCACTCTGCTGTGCCTGCCGTTTCACTATACTTGCTGGCAAAACAGTATGGGGGCGTGTGATAAGGTCTATAGATAACAGTATAACAAAAGAAGAGAATATGTGATCAAGTTGTCTAGGATTGATGGGAGCTGGAGTCTACCAATATCTAGAGAGGCATAGGTTCATCAGCAACCAGCATGGTATAGTTGTTTGAGTTTTGGACTATGACTGGTGACCAGGATTCAAATTCCCTTTCAACCATGGAAATCTCTTGGGTGACTTTAGACAGTCATATTCTCTCAGTCTCTGAGGAAAGCAAGGGCAAATCCCTTCCTAACAAATCTTGCCAAGAAAATTCTGTGATATGTCTGTCTCAGGGTTACCATAGTTTGGAAATGAAGGCATACAACAACAGGATAGGTCCATCTTGTGAAATGATGATAACTTCTGTTCTTTGGAATGGGATCCATAGTGCAGTATATTTGGAATTAAGATAGCCCAGGAGGTCCTTCTTGAGTCCTGCAAGTCCTCAACATTGTTCCCTTTGCTAGAGCTTGACATACGAATGAAGAACAATCAACATCATTTATTTTGAATTCTGTGCCCTGAGAGGCGAAGGCTAAGAAATGCTGACACTTCTGCTGTTTCCATTCAAAAAGAAGAGGTAATTACAAAAATCCAAACAATTTAGCACTGCCAGACCCCAAAGATGGCAAGGAAATCTCTTGGTTGTGTGTAATCCACTTATATCCATTGTATAGGAAAAATTATTATTATGAACATTTCCATTATAGATATTATATTCCTGTATTTTCTTATCTTTTCACTTTGGTTTAATCATTAAGGATTTCTAAACAATGTTCTTTCTTTCTTCTTTCTAGAATCACAGGCTCATTATTGTCTAGGTCAGACATCTGTCTCCCAATTATGGTTCTTCAAAAGACTAGAGACTGAAAAGTCTTGTTAATTTCTATTGTGCTCAATTTCTCATGTTTTCAATCTTAATTTTGTAGCCTGCTCTTCTGGCATCAGGACATGAATGTTTAAGTCTGCACAAAAAATAGTATGCCTTTTAAAATGTGTATTTTTCAGTATATACATTTTATATGCAATGTTCTATAATATAATACATTAACTGCATTTTAGGACTGGAAAAACTACATTTTGACATTGTGGGAAAGTGGTCAGTATTTAAATATACTGTAGTTAAGTTTGCACATTGATTTGAAAGAGCAAATTACGTACGTTCACTTTAAATTTTGTTTCATTTATATTTTCCCTTTCTCTCCACATAGGACTCAAGGCATGCCCCAATATAAAATAAAAAGCATAAGAATGTTTTGCTCATCCCTACCCAAGACTGGTATTTGAAAAGTAAATAGAATAAGATTATAAATGGCTCTTCATACCACAAACAGAAAATTCCCACAAGTATGAAGCAGTTTGCTTCTGAAAGCAGGTTCAGAAAACCCAGAACTTTGAGAGAACAACAACAACAATTTTGGACTACAGCTCTGAGACAACATCATTCCTTTCCACCAAAGCCATGCTGGTTGGAAAGTATTTTTCCCCAAGCTCTTTCAGAATACACTACAATGTTACATAGATGAAAACCAGACACATGTGCCTAAGCAACATCAGTATGATTAATTAAAAAGAACAGATAAAGTAGGCTGCAGAAGATTGCTTTTGCCTAAGTCGACTAGGAAGGATAAGATTTGACACTACCCTCCCCTCACTCAGTTAATGAAGTGCAAACTAATTTTGCTTTTTGAACTCAGTTTGCAGAAGCTAAAATAATCCATTGGATCCTAACTAAGGGTACAGTTGCAATATATTTAAAAAAAACACAAAGTTTAGAAACTTGGCATTATATTAAATGTCCTTTGACCGTAGCTGGCCACTTGGAGTGCCTCTGGTGTTGCAATAAGAAGGTCCTCCATTGTGCATGTGGAAGGGCTCAGGCTGCATTGTAATAGGTTGTCTGTGGTTTGCTCTTGTCTACACTCATATGTTGTGGACTCCATTTTGTTGACTTTGCATCTCATGGTGCCAGAGCACAGCCTGTTCAGAGCCTTCCAAGTCGCCCAGTCTTCTGTGTGCCCAGGAGGAAGTCTCTCATTTGGTATTAGCTATGGATTGAGGTTCCGGGTTTTAGCCTGCCACTTTTGGACTCTCACTTGCTGAGGTGTTCGTGCGAATATCTCTGTAGATCTTAGAAAACTATTTCTTGATTTAAGGCATTGGCATGCTGTCTGATATCTGTTTTGGCCCAAGATACCTATCCGACCGCATCTCGACCTACGAGCCCACCAGGACCTTGAGATCGTCCGGGGAGGCCCTGCTCTCGATCCCGCCTGCCTCACAGGCACGCCTGGCGGGGGCCTTCTCGGTGGTGGCTCCTCGGCTGTGGAACACCCTTCCTGTGGACATCAGACTGGCTCCTTCCCTGATGATATTCCGCAGGAAATTAAAGACTTGGCTGTTCAAGAAGGCGTTCAAACAAGAAGTGCAATAACTGGTAATGACGACAGGAATGGAACAACGGAAAATGATACTGGATTGTGGTTTAAACGATGAGACAACGTGGAATGGCTTTTGTAGTATTGATGATGTTTTTTGATGATGATGTTTTTGGTTAATGCTGGACTAATTATTTTAGATTGTGTCTTGAATTTTGAACCTTGTTCTTTCTATGTTGTACACCGGTGAGTCGCCCCCGGGCTGAGAACAGCGGTATATAAGCAAAGTAAATAAATAAATAAATAATATCTGAACAGAGGATGGGCCAGAGATATCCCTGCCTTGGTCTTCATTATTGGCATTATTGGCCAACCAAAAGCAGGTTTTGATTAGCTAGGACTATGACATCAGTGGTCACCATGCCTCAAAGTTTTCTGTTCCCTATGAGCTTAGCTTTTATCCTCACAGCAGTTGCCGAGGAAGGGGATTTTCCCAGCAATAATGCATTGTTATGAGCTATTCCCATTGTAATTCAAAGAATTTTGATCTTGAATGCATAAATAAGATTCAATAGCTTCACAAAACCTATTGGCATGTGTCAACACAAAAGTCTGCATTTTTGGATTGGCAATGGAGCTCTGAAGACTGTGTCACAATGAGCACCCTCCATTCAGAATTGACCAATACATCAATGCCAAAAGTCTGCCTATCCATCTTCTACAACATGGAAGCACACATTTGGGATTATGGGGCATTTTGGGGAGTTCCGAAGATCTTGATTAAGGATAGACCAGAGTGAATGTAAGTCCAAAGAGTGCCAAGTTTTTAATCACTTCAAAAGAAAGAGACAGCAGTTTGGGGTTAGCTTTTAGGAAATACCTTGACAAAAAGTTCTCCAGCGACTGTTTCTTGTCATCTTTGCAGACAATGCCATCACGTTTCTGCTTTTCCATATCTTTGATGCGAGACTGGAAGGTATCGATCAAATCAAACACAGACTTCATAGCTATGGGCACCTCATAATATTGCTGCAAAAGGAAATGCCAGGAAGAGTTACAAATAATGATCTAGCTCCCTTCACTTCTACTGCAATGCACTGGTGAAACTTCATATTAATTTATTATTTATTTATTTCAAACATTTGTATCCCACCCTTCTCAACCCCTGAAAGGGGACTCAGGACGGCTTACAGCCAGCAGCAATTCAATGCCCCCACATGCAAGACACAGTAAAACACAACAATTACATAAGTAAAATAATAAATTAAATCAAAATCCATTTAAAATAGTATTAACCGGTTGTCCATATCTAAATCCGAATTCTGCGACCAAAACCTGTCCATAGTCCATTCAATGATGACAATGTCTGGTCCCACAACCATGTCATCAACTTCTTCCTGAAGTAAAGGAGGAATGTAGTTGACCTAATTTTGCTGAGGAATGTGTTCCACAGGTGGGGGGCCACCCCTGAGAAGGCCCTGTCTCTTGTCCCCACCAAACACATTTGCGGTGGAGGCGAGATCAAGAGCAGGGCCTCTCCGGAAGATCTTAAGCTTTGAGACAGAACGTAGAGGGAGATACGTAGAGGGAGAACGTAGAGGGAGTAAGCTGGGCTGGAACCGTATAGGGATTTATAGGTCAAGAAGGCTGTAGAAGGCTTCTTGGGCTCCTTCAACCACTTTGTAAGAAAATTGGGGTAGAATTCAATGTCACAGCTTGAACATATGCTATCTCTGACTACAGTTGAGCATTTTTGAAAAATACTTTGAATCACAAAATTCTCTCTCTCCCTCTCTCTCTTTCTTAAGAGCCGTCGCAAACTCTGTTCCTGCGGCAGCAAACCTTGCTAGCACGTCCCTGACGTCATGAGCCTGTGCCTCTCGCCCCGCCCCTTTCTCTGCCCCTTTCTCTTTGCCAGCGTGGTTTTTCCTTTGCTAGGGCAGCATTGCCCGCATTTTCTCTCAGTTGAATTCTGCCAACTGAGAGAGTATGCTGGAAATGCTGCCCTAGCAAAGGAAAAACCACTCTCGCAAGGAGAAAGAGGCGGAGAAAGGGGTGGGGCGAGAGGCGGAGTCTCATGACGTCAGGGACATGCTAGCAAGGTTTGCTCCCGCAGGAACAGAGTTTGCGACGGGTCGAAGAGCCGTAGCAAACTACTGGAAGCGAGAGCGAGCTTGTGCTCGAGCTCGCTCCGAAGCCCCGCCTTTTTCCCCCCGAGGCTGCTCTCTCTCTTGCTAGTGTGCCTGTTTTCCCTTGCTAGGGAAGCGATGCGAGTGTACTCTCGCAGTTGGCAGAATTCAACTGTGAGCGTACGCTCGCATCCCTGCCCTCTGCAATGGAAAACAGGCACGCTAGCAAGAGAGAGAGCAGCCTCAGGGGGGAAAAAGGCGGGGCTTCGGAGCAAGCCCGAGCGCAAGCTTCCTGTAGTTTGCTGCGGCACGAGCGTACGCTCGCAACGCTGCCCTAGCAAAGGGAAATAGGTGGAGAAAGAGGCAGAGCATCGCTCGTGCTGGCTGTTTGCTCCCGCAAAATCCTAGTTTGCTACGGCTCTAACTCAACTCAACTTCTCTCTCCTGCTTCAGTACTAGAAGAGCCATATACTCTCCTCTACCCTAAACCATTGTCACACAGTAAGAGTGGAAGATCATTGGGCTAACACATGTTTTGGACTTCAGTCCCCAGAGTCCCAAGTCAAGATGACTAATTGTAAGAGATTATCAGAGTTGCTGCCCAACTATTGTGATTTTGCTAATACACTCCTCCTTACCTTGGCCCTCATATCAGTGTCCGTCAGCACCATGAAGAAGTCATTGTATGTCATCCCATATTCTCTCCTCAATTCATTAATGAGATGCTGGTCCATAAGATCTTCATCTTCTATTGCTTTCATGGGTTTCTCATTGTCTGAAAGGAAAATGAAATGTTTGTTGAACAATCCAGTTCTGTTGGAAACTAGGAAAATAGAGTGTATATATCCATGCAATGTCCAGGGTGGGAGAAAGAACCCTTGTCTGTGAATGTTTCAAATGATGGCCTGACAGTTTTTAAGTGTGTCTTGTTCCTGCCTGAGAGGTGATAAGCTGTCCCCGATTGCTTCTTGTCTGGAGTTCCCCTGTGTTTGAGTTTTGTTCTTTATTTACTGTTATAATTTTAGAGTTTTTTAGTTTTTTATTTAGAGAGAATGCATCTAGAACATGGCCATATAGCCCGAAAAACCTACAACAACCCACAAATTAGTAATGTTTGTTTGTGTGTTGCTAAATTTCCTGTTCAATGGGTTCCAGCAGAAGTCAAAATAACTACACCAGCCCCAGAGGAGGAGACATTGTCATCTCTTGATTTTATGAATGTATATGGCCTAAAAAGGAAAGGCTTTAGGTCCATGAATCCAAGGTCTTCTCTGGTACAAGATTAGAATGTCCTCTTTTCTACACTTACTAATAACATAGGGTGCATTACACTATTGAATTAATGCAGTTTGACATCACTTTAATTCATGCATGGGCAAATTTCGCCTCTCCAGGTGTTTTGGACTTCAACTCCCACAATTCTTAACAGCTTATAGGTTGTTAGGAATTGTGGGAATAAGTCCAAAACACCTGGAGGGTTGAAGTTTGCCCATGCCTGCTTTAACTACTGTGGCTCAATGTTATGGAATCATGGAAGCGTGCTCTGCCAAAGAGTGCTGCTGCCTAGCCAGGATCTCAGAGCAATGAACAACGGCAGCTAAAGTGGTTTCAAACTGTATTAACTCTAAAGTGTAGATGCACCCAAGGTGGTCACCCTGGTGGAAAGCTCCAGTGAGGACCTCCAAAGGTGGACCTCCCTCTCTGCTTGTGGAAAGGACTTCCCAAGTTCCACACAACTGCATTGTAACTCGAGACTGAACTCAAAATTTAAAAGGCACACAGTGTTTTCTTTCTCCTTTAAGGGTTTGTTTTCAAAACTTAGAGTAATTATTTACAGCTTATATGGCAGCAAAGGCTGAACCACATCTGTAAGGCTTGTGCAGAGCTTGGACTCATTATTTTACAAAGAAACACATTACTCACTGGTTGTTAATTTTTTATGATGAATGCATGACTCATTCCTTGTGAGCAACAAGTGATGTAAAATGTTATAAATGTGATGCTCAATTATGCTCCACACATATAACACTTCTGCAATGTAAGCATTATTTGTTTCAATGTATTGTCAAAGGCTTTCATGGCCAGAATCACTGGGTTGTTGTGAGTTTTCCGGGCTGTATGGCCATGTTTCAGAAGCATTATCTCCTGACATTTCGCCTGCATATATGGCAGGCATCCTCAGAGGTTGTAAAGATCCCACAAGCTCTGAGGATGCCTGCCATAGATGCAGGCAAAACATCAGGAGAGAATGCTTCTGGAACATGGCCATACAGCCTGGAAAACTCACAACAACCCAACATTTTAATGTTGTTGCACTGATTATCCCAAAATCAAAAGAAAAAGAGAGAGAGAGACACAGTGCTATTTCTCATGTATTACTAAGCTATTTAAAAACTGAGCTAAATCAAGCACTGTTCAATGGAATGTTTCAACTGAAATCAGGTTTGTATTCTTAATTGTGTAACTGTTAACTAACTGAAATAAAACCTCTGTAGTTAACTGTGTATTGTTTATTCAGAGGCATAGCTGTGCTAGTCTGTATCAATATACAAAGGGTTCTTAAGGCACCTTTGAGAACTGTGGAAAAATGAAGTTTGTATCATTAGCTTTTATAGATAATGATGAATAACAAAAAGTATTTCTTTAAAAATTAAAAGCATGGAGAAAATTTGAGAGGTGAACAGTATTGTTAGAAAACTAAGCGGGGGGATTTTCCCCCTGAAAAATCAGAAAGTAATAATAATAATAATAATAATAATAATAATAATAATAATTTATTTATACCCCGCCACCATCTCCCCAAGGGGACTCGTGGCAGCTTGCATCTCAGTCACCCATGTGGACAATTTGAGATTCTGGGGTATTTTTGTGTATTGTGTATGCAAAAAACTAAGGAATTTTACATTTAGACTTGGGTCCCATTTCCAAGATATCTCATTATGTGTTCTGAAATATGGAAAATGGAACACTTCTAGTCCAAAGCTTTTGGGATGGGAGATATTAACCTAGAATCATAGAGTTGGAAGAGGCCTCATGGGCCATCCAGTGCAACCCCCTGACAGGAAGCAGGAAAATCGCATTCAAAGCACCACGACAGATGTTTTACAGCCTTCAAAGAAGAAGCCTCCACCACAATCCAGGGCAGAGAATTCCACTGCTGTTCCGCGTCCTAGTCTCCAGGGCAGCAGAAAACAAGCCTGCTCCCTCCTCCCTATGACTTCCCCTCACGTATTTATACATGGCCACCATGTCTCATCTGAGCCTTCTCTTCTGCAGGCTAAACATGCTCAAGTCTTTAAGCCACTCCTCATAGGGCTTGTTCTCCAGACCCTTGATCATTTTAGTCGCCCTCCTCTGGACACATTCCAGTTTGTCAACATCTACCTTCAGTTGTGGTGCCCAGAATTGGACACAGTATTCCAGGTGTGGTCTGACCAAGGCAGAATAGAGGGGTGGAATAGGAACCACAAACATCAAAATTGACCACTCCTATCAACCAGCATGTTCAGTCTTATAGGTGCTCTTCACATGTCTCTGGATAATCATTAAAGTTTTGTGTTTCCACACTCTGGTGAAGTTTCCACTCATAGAGGTCAATGTGGGAAGACTTCTTTATCTCAGATGGCCATAGTGACATGCCAGTGTTGAGAGTAAGGCCAGGTTGAAGCTCCTATGCACTGAAGGTGTGGGGTCAAAGTGTTAATCCACAGCTTTTTCCAACTTGCTTAAGCCCTTCATGTGAGTAACATGTGACGCAAACTACTCTTTCATAAAAATGTGGGGAAAGGAGATGTTTGTAGCTGTGAACTAAATGCCCTTTTGACCCCTGATGTGATCAAGTCACACTTTTTCTGCTTTCTGCTTCTCCTTGGCTTGAAAAACTGGCAGAACTACTCCATGAATGCCAATGGAAAAGTATACAAGAGAAATACCACATCCAAGCATGTAAATACAAAGGGGGAAAGGGGAAGTAATCCGCCACAATAAAGGAGCTCTCTGAAGTCTTGTAACTTTACTTTACATGGTTTTCTTACTCAAAAAGAAGTAAAAATACCCCCAAATATTAAAATGTACCTAGCTGGAAGTGGTCAATCTTCATGCGGCTGTTGTCTGTTGTACCAAAGATGGTGATGACCGAAATTTTTCTTGTTGCCATTTTGCAAAAGCTTTCCAGATATTCATCTCTCTGTTGAACATACATGTTGTTGTCAGCTTTGGGTGCCGTGATCACCTAATAAGACGACAGAGAAAATGTTAGTTGGAATCTATGTTCAACCTTTAACCAGCCATTGCAATTGACTTTTTTTTTTTTTTTTGCAATGAGAGATTTACACAATCGGTTCTGGCTTTCATTTCTCATTCAGCAGCAAAGTAAAGCATCTACTTCTTCTCCAGAGAAGAGCAAATCAGACAGTAATGTGTCACCAAAAACTTGGCTGATGATGATTAAGACTCTGTTGAGGCGCAATGAGTCTGAAGCCAGAATCTGGGTAATGCCTGAGACACATCCATTTAATTATAATGTCTAAAGCAAATATAACATAGTCAAGCAGGGGTCAGATTTCAGAAGACAGAGCATGGAAATACCATGATAAAAAGATAAGGTATGCATTTAAATAAAAGTCCAGATTACAGCAGCTGACATGAGTCTAAATTACCTAAGATACATGAGTAAGCCAGAACGTGGAAAAAAATCCTTATTATGGACAGATCTGGAAGCTTATGATCCAAAAGGGTCAATTTTAGAATCCCTAAATTATTTATTTATTTATTTATAAATTACAGACATATTGGGGATGCCAAGTCTGGCCCTTTTAAAAAATCAATGAACTAGCAAAGCTACCTTGAATTTCTAGAGTTCCGAGTTGGAAACTTCTGTGCATAGGCCTGAATTAACAAGTTTAGCTGTCATCCTCTCTAGTAATGATTTCATAAATGGATCTTATGTTGGGGAGTCATGTTTACAGTCATGAATGACACAAAAGACCTATCAATGCAGCATGTGGATCAAAGCATTTTTGAGGCAGTGGAAATCAGGGCTCGAGGAAAATATATGTGCCAGTCACTTCCAGTCATGGAGAACCTGGGGACAAGCAGTTCTGGCATGACTCCATGAAGTCTCTCCAGCTGCCTCTTCTCCAGGTATCATCTAATGCAATGGTTCGCAACTTGTGGTCCGTGGATCACCAGTGGTCCCCAAGAACCAAAATATGGTCCGCAGCCTCACCATTACTACACTGTTGCAACGAGAGCGACTGGTTTCGCAAAACCCTCTTATAGTGCTGAGGCAATGGGGATGTCAAGAAGGGAGAGGCTGACTACCCATAAAAAGTGGGACAACAAACCTCCTTACTGCTGTTTCTTCTCATCCTCCTCCCTCTGAGCGGAACCATTCCATGTGGTGCCTGGAAGCAGGGGTGCCTTGCTATCTTCATTTTTAGGCCTGTTCCTGGGGTTACTTGGGGTGCTGATTCAGAAAATTGCATTGGCTAGACCACATCAAATTTAGATTATTAAATATGGTTTTCTGTGAGTGAGCAGATGGCAACTACTGGATGGCATATGTTTTGTATCAGAAACTAGAGCTGATGTGGTCTATTCAATGCAGTTTTCTGAATCAGCACCCCAACCGAACCTAAAGTTGACTAAAAACTGATTTGTACCTCTTTTGGTACTAATGTTGGAGAGTGGTCCCTGGTCAAAGTGGTGCTTGGTCAATTTGTCCCTGGTTAAAAAAGGTTGGAAACCACTGATCTAATGGGAGTGTTTTGTACATGTCCTTTCCCAGCACTCAAGTCTCCAGTGTCTCAGAAATGCTTTAGTTAGCTGCTGCCAGGATGAAAAGACAGGTTTGTGGGATATCATTCATTATCATTTCAGTGACAGAGCTCTGCCAGAGTTTTCTACAAGAAGTAAACAATTACTGTATTTATATCCCTTCTCTTTTTTACAGAGTTCAAGGCAGCGTAAGTGGTTAAGCTTCTTCTGTCCATAAAATGTTGTGAAATAGTTAAAACTGAACTTTGTTGTGAGTGATGATTTGATCCCATATCCTTTTGGAACTGTATGTCCTTTCAGCCAGCTTGTTTTCTATTAAGATCCAAACCTAGACTACATTTTAAAATTGGAGTTTCATTCCAGGGCACCATATGGATACCAAAATCCATGGGTGCCCAAGTCCCAGTACATACATCGATGTAATAAAATGGTATCTCTTAAATAAAATTGCAAAATCAAAGTTTGCTTTTGAAATATTTATTTTTGTGGGGGGATATTTCCAAGCCATAGGTGGTTGACCCATGAATGAAGAATCCATGGATATGAAAGACTGGCTGTGCTCTTTAAGCACATCTTGTAACTGTTATTATCCCATGAGCTTATTTTTTTACATAAAGTTTTCAAAATTTGCTTTTTTGGATCACAGCTCTCAGAATCACTGTACTAGAATGGCTGACCAGAGTTTTGCGAAGTTCTGAAAACTATAATGCAAAACAGTAATTTGTCCAAGCTCTGGTTCTACAGCACAGCTTTGCCCTTTGTGAGTGTGACTAAAAGGCTACTCTTAAAATTCCAGACTACTCTTTCCACACAGCAGAATAGAAAACAAAGCTATGTATCTGAGCCAAAATAGATGGGCCCGAAGGAAAACCGCAGACACAAACAGGAGGTGAAAGTCAGGAAGTCAAAGTCAGTGATAAGTCTACTGTCTGGCCTCTGTTCCCATGTCTTTAACAGGGTCTTGGTCTGCATTCATTCTTCAAAAAGTTATCCTGATAATTTTTGGTTAATCAGGTCACAGTTCAGCCTTTGTACATAACAAGACATTTCTTTTCCTGGTCATTTGACAACTCTTTTCTGTACTGATCAAAGACTTCATCTGAATCTGAACCCATAATCAACTCTACATGCTGGAACTACATATTTAAATTAAATTCAGTTTCTTGAGAATTGCATCTGCTAGAAGTATTCATAGAAATGAATTTGTCCGTAAATGCACATGAGTTGCCAGATCTCAGGGTCTGAGGCTCCACTTTTCACGGTCTACTGCTGGGAAACAACAGTGTAAACTCTCCAGTTTTGATGGGTTCAGCTCAAGACACAGGGAAAGGGGCTCTGTGCAAAAGTCCAGTTTAACTATTAAAATCTCAATCACAATAGCCATGCCATTAGAAATGTGTTGCTGCAATTTGCAAGGACACTTCCTCCCTTCCTCCATAGGTTGCACCAGGACTATCCTCCTGTCTGCTCTACATGCAGCTTCTGGCTAGAACAGGCATGGGCAAACTTCGGCCCTCTGGGTGTTTTAAACTTCAACTCCCACAATTCCTAACAGCCCGTAGGAAGTCCAAAATACCTGGAGGGCCGAAGTTTGCCCATGCCTGAGCTAGAGCCATTTAAATGACAAACTGTTTTAATGTATCTATAATTGTTTTTCATGTAGGTTAATTGTATATTATGCTTGTTTTATTGTTTGGAATCAAATGGTGCCTGCTGGTAGCTGTCCTGAGTTCCTCTTTGGAGGCGAGAAGGACGGGAAAGAAATGCTCCTAATAAATAAATAATACATTAAACTAGATTAAATGCTGTAAGTTCAATATCACTAATTAGGTGGGAAGGAGCCCCCAGTGGCACAATGGGTTAAACCCTTGTGCCAGCAGGACTGAAGACTGACAGGTTGGAGGTTTGAAGAGGGATGAGCTCCCTCTGTCAGCTCCAGCTTCCCATGAGAGAAGCCTCCCAGAAGGATGGTAAACCATCAAAACATCCGGGAGTCCCTTGGGCAACGTCCTTGCAGATGGCCAATTCTCTCACACCAGGAGTTTCTCAAGTCACTCCTGACACGAACAATAAATAAATAAATCAATAGGTGGGAAAGAAATAAATATCAGCATTTTACCTTGACCTGGGGACAGCCTCTTTAGCTGAGACGTCTGACTTAATTTCCAAACATGCCCCCTTCCCATGCTTAAATGACAAGTTGAAGGCAACTGTCATTGGTACTTAATGCTTAGTGACATCACTGTAGTAATTCTTACGTCTCAGAAACCTCTGAGCATGGGACCATCCTCAACTGACAACCCAAAAGGGTTTGTGCTTTTGGTCCCATATACACTGACATATAATCCAGTTTCTGAATCCGGATTATCTGCTTTGAACTGTATTATAAGGCAGTGTAGATTCATATAATCCAATTCAAAGCAGACAATATGGATTCAGAAACTGGATTATATGGCAGTGTTGATCCAGTCATAGACAGCTTGTTAAAAGGCAGAAATCCAATAGGTGCAGCTTCCTTATATATCCAGTCCTGGAAAGACTACACCCACTGAAACATCTGCCTTTCTTGCAGCTTCTAATAATGTGGAGACTTTGTCTGGCGATTAGTGTCAACTGCAACGAAGAGGCAAATTCAAAATTTAAAATGAATTAAATCTCTTAAAATAAATTAAGGTGTCAGAAATTGTTCCTGTGAGATAAAGGAAGTAGCATATGTAGACAAGGCTAAGAATATGAAGTGGAATGTCACTCATTTTAATATTAATAGATCCCAAGCTCATGCAATTTAAATCTACTTACAAATCCACTTAATTAAACGGTAAAACCATATATTTGGACTTCAGCCAATTCTGTCACTGATGGAATTGACGGATACATCTTTTTCAATGGGCTGCAGTATAACCTGATTTTTTTGTCAACTCAGACATTGGCTCTTGTTAAGGTTAACATTTATAATGTCATTGTAAGAGCTTGGAAAGTTATATTTGAAGCCACAATTCCCAGAAACATATCTAGTGGCTATGCTGACTAGGGGATCCTGGGAGCTGTGGTCCAAAAAATTATAAACTCCAAATAATAATATATCAAGTTGAATTTTCTCTACTAATGAAAACATCTGGGCATATTGGTTTGTGTCCTTTTAGAACAATTTTGGGGATGGGCTGGCTAATATATGTACAGTTACTAAATTTTGAAAGATGCAAAACCCAGGTTGTTCGGTTTTTAAAGTATGAACGCTCACCATAAATATAAGCAGAAGAACAACTCTATGGATTTTTCTGACAAAACTGTAAACAATATGTTTGCAAACAGATATGCTCAGGCTCAGGAAGAATGCCAGAAACACTTGACAGGAAGCCAAAATCCTGAAGTTATCAACATTACTGTGAACAGATGTCAGCTGGAAGAACTGGGAGTTTAAGCGTATACACAAACAGTGACAACACAATCAGGAACTCTAATACAATGAACACAAACATTTGAAACCAGGTCTCATTTATGGGGTCATAGGGATACTTCTCAGGAAGGCCTTTGCAACAAGAAATGTTTCATCATATGTTGTAGGAGACCTAAATAATACACATCATGTTATTAACCTATCCACATTTGGAATATGACAAAAAGGTCCTGCAAGTCAAAAGGCATCACTGCTGAGCAATGTTCTAGATTCCCCAAGACTCTGACTGTTACTTGCCACAACAGCACTCTTCCTTCCTCTTGCCTGAAATCTGGTACTTCTACATTAACCCATGGGCTTCAAACAGAGCAGCACATTGTTAATGTAACATATTCAGTATCTGGGAATAGGACCCCTAATTTGCTATCTTCTAAAATCTGGACAAGAGGGGGTTATTTTGTAAATATAGAGGCTCATTAAGAAGTTAACCTATAAACAGACTTTGAGTGCTATTCATGTATTATCTACTCACCAGGAGACGTCTTTTGCCTTCAAACAAATCCAAAAGGTTCAAGACGGACTTCCTGGATGTCTGTGTGAAGGACTTGGCATTGGATTTCAGGATTCCCTCATTCTCCGTTTTGCTTGCTTTCTTGTTTTTCTTGTTCCGCTCTTTCTCTTGCTTGTTTTTCTTTGCAGCTTTGTCCTTCTTGGCCTGCTTCTCATTTTTCTTGTCAGCTCTTTCTTTCTTCTTCTTCTCAGGTTTATCCAAGCGATCATGTTTCTTGGGATCTTTCCCTTTCTTGGGTGGGATATTCCTCCCTGGCACCTCTTCCTCTAAGCGGGGAACAGCAGGCTGCCCTGCGTCATATTTATCCTCGTATTCATTGCTCAGCAGTTTGTCTTGGGCTTTCTTTTTAGGTGGCTTGCTTTTTGCAGGCTTGTGTTGACCTGATGTGACACTGGGATCCCTGGTGCTGTACTCCTTCCTGTCTGTGCGGTTGTCCCTGTATCGCCCAGCACTTGCCCTTGTGTAGTGCTCTGAGGAGGGTGTTGGGATCTCCGTGGAAGTGTCATAATGAACAGCTTTGCTGGGTCTCCTAGTAGCTGCTGGCTTTCTCTGTGTGTGGCCTGGATGCCTTTCTCTGCGGTTCTCTTTCCATACAGGAGAGTAGAAATTCTCCGTGACCCGAGCAGGAGTAGCCCCAGGCGCCGTGGGAAGCAAAGTGTGTGATTTTGTGGTCCATGTTCTCTGTGTAACAGGAGTAGTGATAGTGGTGGTAGGTGTAGGCCTGCTTGCCATTGTTGTTATTCTGGTGACTGGCCTGGGAGTTGTGGTCTGGAGAGGGAAGGCAGTGGCTTTAGTTGTAGGGAGAGGTGGTGGCACTGTGGTAGGTGCAACTTTCTTTGCAATTTTAACCCTTGTTGGCTGGATGCTGCTTTTCCTGGTTTCTTCTTTCTTGGAGAAAGTTTGGGTCTGCTCACCACTTGGTGTTGTCCTAGTGCGACTACCACCACCATTGTTGCCTTCCTCAACAACCTGGCCTTCTACTCCTGCTGCTTTACACTTCTGGATGAAGCCCTTCTGTCGGACCTTCTCAATTCTCCTGATGGGGCTTTGGTCAATGACCTCATAAATGGCTTCTAGTCTGACTGGATAAGGGTATCTCTCCTCAACCTGCAGTGTCTTCTTCAGCAGAACCATGCCAAATTTCCCCTTCTCCAGCTTCAGGAAGTTCATGAGTTTGGGAATGAGGCTGGGATCTAGAGGCTGCTCCATAATCTTTCCTTCGGGGCTGAGCCTCCTGACTTTGCCACCCTCTTCACCTGCCTCATGAAACATGATGATCTGCTGCACATGCCTCTCAGCCAGTTCACAGTACACATCATTTTTCAGCAGGCTCATCATGAGCCGATAATATCCATCAGAGGCATGAGGAGCAGAGATGATCCAGACTCTGTTCTTTCCAGCAAAGCTAGCGAGAATGTTGGGAGAACTGGATCCAGATGGGAAGCGCACCATGCGTGACCGAAATGTGCTGGATGCACTCTCATCCCTAACCATTTCTGACTTAGGTCTTTGAATTGGCCGTAATGGAGTCCTGTCATTCTTTGCCTGAGCAGGAGATGGGCGCATGGGGCCTGCTTGTGGGCTCTTGGGCTCCAAAGAATCCCTTTTGACGAGAGGGCGCTGCCGAAACCTCCCAGAAGGACTAAACCGTTTTTGAGATGCTTCAGTTCTTGTCTGCAAAGCCAGTCTAGTAGTACTGCTGCTCCTGTGGCCTTGAGGTACTTTTTTGACTCCTAGACTTCCTCTAACAGCTTGCCTCAGTGGCCTTTCTGAGCCATATGCTAGCCACGCTGCCCAAAGTACCCCAAAGCTCAGAAAGGTTGTCCAATTCATGGTGGGGCTCACTTTAAAAACAAAAAGAGGATGAAGGAGAAGAATGTTATTGATAATATTGGCAATCACAATTGATGGTTCCCATGACAATGGGTCAGTGAAATCTGTTTCAGGTTTTAATACGAACTTCAATAGATATATATAAAGGACTAAATCTATTCAGGGAATAGAATTCAGCACAATGGATAGTTGCCTTAAAATTCAGACTCAAACTGGAGTGGGTTCACTACCCTTGTAGTGCAATGGGTTAAACCCTTGTGCTGACAGGATTGCTGACCGTCAAGTTAGTGGTTTGAATCCAGGGAGAGTGGGTTGAGCTCCTTTTGTCAGCTCCAGCTCCCCATGTGGTGACATGACAGAAGCCTCCCACAAGGATTTTTTTTTAATGTCAGGAGCGACTTGAGAAATTTCAGATCATTTCTGGTGTGAGAGAATTGGCCATCTGGTAGGAGACATCCAGATGTTTTGATGCGTTTACCATTCTTATGGGAGGCTTCTCTCATGTCCCCGCATGGTGAGTTGGAGCTGACAGAGGGAGCTCATCCGCGCTCCCCCCGGATTCAAACCTCTGGTCTTCAGTCCTGCTGGCACAAGGGTTTAACCCACTGCACCACCAGGTGCTCCTATATTCCACAAGGATGGTAAAACATGAAACATCTGGGTGTCCCCTGGGCAACGTCCTTGCAGATGGCCAATTCTCTCAAAAGAAAAGTGACTTGTAGTTTCTCAAGTTGCTCCTGACACTGAAAAATACCTTACCCAATTGATATTAAAGCCATTGGCTGCCATTGCATAGTGGTACTGCATAAATTACATACATCCAGTGCTTCATCCATGAATTGTCAAGAAAAAGTTTGCCAATTTTAAGGAAATGCTTATAACACCCATTAAAATTTCTGTTGACCAGACTTTCCAAACTTGCTTCATTTTTTTTAAAAAAACAAGAACATTGTCTTGAAAAGCTTTTCCAGATGGAAGGGGCCTCGTGCAAGCTATTAGAAGGTGCGGTGGGGCTGTTCCCTTCTCTTTCTTCCTTAATGAAATTTCTGTGGCAAGGAAAAAGAAGTTGTGGAAAAAGAAGGGAGGGTTACAAAGTGGGAAGGTGCTGTTCCCTGTAATACAGGCTGGGAAAAGGTGTGGCAACAGCCACATCTGGAATGGCTCTAATGTAGCCGTATAGGCATGGAGACTAACTGACTAAATTCACATTCAGTTATGAAATCAGGTCTGTTTCGTGCTCTCTCTCAGTGTGCAAGCAGATTGAAGAGGTATGTCAGGAACCTTCCTTGTCCAAACACTGTCTTAAAAGAAAAATGTTTGAGGCAATAATCAGGGGACAAGTGTTGACAACCACAGATATAATAACCACAAAATCTATACCTTTAACAGCGGCACATTAAAAGAGACATAAGAGATGGGGTGGGGGAGATTTGTCTGTTTCAGTATAAAAAGTTCCATGATACCTTAAAGCAGTGTTTCCCAATCTTCCTAATGTTGTGACCCCTCAATATAGTTCCTCATGTTGTGGTGACCCCCAACCATAAAATTATGAAGTATTCACAACCATAACTGTAATTTTGTTACTGTTATGAATTGTAATGTAAATATCTGATGGGCAGGATGTGTTTTCATTCACTGGATCAAATTTGGCACAAATACCCACTATGCCCAAATTTGAATTCTGGTGGAGTTGGGGGTTGATTTTGTTATTTGGGAGTTGAAGTTGCTGGGATTTATAGTTCACCTACAATCAAAAAGCATTCTGAACTCCACCAACAATGGAATTGAACCAAACTTGGAACATAGAACTCCCATGACCAACAGAAAATACTGGAAGGGTTTGGTGGGTATTGACCTTATGTTTTGGAGTTGTAGTTCACCTACATCCAGAGAGCACAGTGATGGATCTGGACCAAAAGTGGCATGAATGCTCAATATGCCCAAATGTGAATACTGGTGGAGTTTGGGGGAAATAAGCCTTGACATTTGGGAGTTGACATTTGGGGTTTTATAGTTCACCTACAATCATTCTGAACCCCATCAACAATAGAATTGGGCCAAATTCCCACACAGAACTTCCATGACCACCAGAAAATACTGTGTTTTCTGATAGTTCTTGGTGACCCCTCTGACACCCCCTCATGATTGTCTCAGGGTTCCCAACTCCTAGGATGAGAAACACTACCTTAAAGACTACCAATTTCTTTCAGCAGAAGGTTTTGTGAAGTACAGTTGGCTCTCTGTATCCTCAGAGTCTATATCCATAGTTCAATCATCCACAGCTTTAAAATATTCAAACAAAATCTTAAAAGCACATTTTGATTTTGCAATTTCATTAGACCATAGTTTATAATGGAATGGGAGCACCCACAGATTTTATTATCCATATGAGATCCTGGAACCAAGATCCAAAAGATACTAACAGTTCACTGTAAACGGGTGTGTGCATTTGAGAAAATAGTTCAAACTCTACTAAACCTTATTCTAAAGACATGATTTCATCTTTAAGATGCCAAGAGTCTCCTGCTTTTTGTGCACATCAGTTGACTTCACAAAAGCAACAAAGTGGTGTCCAGACTTACCCACACACAGCAAATGTCTCCTTCCAAAAGCGATTCCTCCCTGAGACTTTCCTTATACCAAGAGTTTTGCCATCAAGACGTGATGCCAGCAACAGAACGATTTCCCACACTAGGAAACAAGCTCCTTCAGGGGATGTGCAGCTCACTGTGGCTTGCTTTTTCTTTCTTCTTTACCAGATTGGAGGCAATGAAGGAGAACTTCCTTGCTTCTCTCCATCTAGCCACAGTTCTGCCTTTTCTCCTGTGCAGGCGCAGAGAGGCACATTGCTCTGGTGTGAGGAGTGCTGGAGCTGTGGATGCTGGTGCCTTGGTCTCTCTGTCTCTCTTTCTCTTTTAAAGTTTCAGGACCCTCCCCATCAGCCCCGGCCTCTTCTATGGAGAGGGGCTCCTTTGTCTCCAGAGAGGCTGAGCATCAATGCTAATAGGTTTTCCAGGCAGAAGTGAGACAGAAGTAGGAGAGAGAGACAAAAGTGATACTGAGCAAACAGTTTCTCCTCACCTAGCTCTCCCTGAGCTGACTGATCTCCTTTCTCCTGCCCCACTCTTTCTCTCACCCACTCCCCCTTTCTTTTGTTGGATCACCTCCCAGAAATGTCAGGATCACTTCAGCCCAGCTCTAACCCAAACTGAAACAACAGCAGCAGCCAGCCACTGGAAATGGGCTTGTGGTGGGGAGGAGGAGGAAAGGGGGGGGGGGGGAAGGAAAAGAGCGAATGAGTTTCAGATCTGCAGAACATGCCAGTCCCTTCCCATTGGCACACACTTTTTGAGGGAGAAAGGAGAGAGTTTTCTTGGCCAGTCTCAAAGACTGCGCACCCTCATCAATCACTTTTGGGAACACTATACTGGAGAAACATTTCACCCCTCTCTGACTGCTTTTCTGAATCCCTCTCCTCCTTTTTCATGTTTTATAAAGGGGCCAAAGTGGGAGGAAAATATTAAGGAGTTTGGGGTTGGATGAGGGCTGCCCCACAATATTCTCGTGTCTGAAAAAGGGACTCGACACCAATCAAGGTGGAAAGTACCCAGGAGATTTTGGCATGTGAGCCAGGAAATCCCACACAAACCTTTCCTCTTTTCTGGCAGCAACAATTCAACAACAATAACAACAATTTGCTGCATTTTATAGACTGTGGCAGTTGCCACATTCTGCCTAATGGTACTGCTGCTCAGTATAAATTCAATCCGGAATTTGAACATCATCACATTGAGGTCCTCAAGCCAGGAAACAGCGGGGGAATCCATGGGGCATCAGGGCAAATCCAGGAGCAGCAGGGAAAACCATTACCCCACATTGCCTGTATCTCCTGCATTGCTCCCTTATCCGTCCCACAAGGGAAACCTACACTATTTGCCTCCCCCAGCTGTGTTTTCCCCAGCTTGCCTTATGAGAACACGGGAAGCCTCCCTTGTTCTCAGGGCTCCATCCTAGGATGCTTCTAGGGTGGAATCAAGATGGAGCCCTGCTGGAAGTAGTCCTGTGTCATGTGATAGACCCTGGTGGGCTCTCTCTTGGTAGCATCCTGGCAGTGTCTTAGAATGCTGCAAAAGGTAAATGTGATGAGGTCCTTTGCCAAGTTAGAGTAGACCTGCTGAAACTAGTACAACAATTTGAAATGGTGAACTAACGTGATAGATTTCTTCCATGCATTGCTCATTCTAGATGTGTTCAGTGTGGTTCTCACATATGTTCCAAAGAATAACTTCTGTTTTGCAATGCCCCTCCCCCCTTTTAAATTACATTTTCGTATTCAATAATGTTCTTGTTCTTCTGAACGAAGAATAACACTAAATCATCAGTTTGTTTCACTGTTTTCTATTGCAGACCATGTCACATTTTACAGGCATTATGTTTCCCTACCATACTCAATACCAGATTCCATATGTGGGGCTTTTCAGATGTTAATTTAATAGTAAACAAAGATTACAAATGGAATGTAAACTTTAGATTATAGTACAATTTGTTATGATGAGTCTAACAGAGTTTTCTGGGGTTGAAAGTGACTTACTGTGGGCCAAGTGGGAAATTGAACTCTTGTCTCCAGAGTTGTAGCCCAACGCCTTAAGAACAGACATAATCCAATTGCTGTCAATATAATTAGGACCAATTTAAGCATCCAAGACACTTGCCAACTAGTTGAAGGATGGATGAGTATGCAGCCTAACACACAATGTCCCTCAATTTCTTGCAGGGGCCCCGCCTCCAACTGGCATGTTTTGCCACACTTGCTGGCAAATCTGCACTGGGAGGAGGGGGTGTGATAAAGTCCTATGACTTTTTAAAGCCCTGAAATGCTGAAAGGACTGTAATATACTGCTTTGAGCCACCCCTTTTTCTCGTGGTGAGAAAAGCAGTATAAAAATACTGTAAATAAATATACTGCCTAGAAGAGTTCATGGAAAGATAGAGTTGGAAGAGATCCCAAGGGCCTTCCGGTCTAATCCCCTGCAGGAACACACCATTAAAGCCTTCCTGACAGAATCCATTGCTCCATGTCCTAGTCTTTAGAACAGTAGAAAATGAACTTGCCCCCTCCTCAAAATGACATCATTTCAAATATTTCAACACGGCTACCATGTCCCCTCTCAGCCTTCTCTTTTCCAAGCAAAATATATCCACAGATACTTTGACTACAACTTTCAAATCCCCCTATTCTTGTGATCAGTGCTTCAGCTGGCTACACTACTCTGAGAGTTGAAACATTAAGAGTTATGGTTTGAGTCCAAAAAGATATAAGGTGTAGTCCCCCAAAAAGAGTAACTTGTTGCACTGGAACACCCAGATGGCATGTTAAATTATTTCGCCTGGCTGCTTTCCTGATAAGGTGTACTTGCTCAAATATGAGGAGAATTTAAATAGCAGAGTGTGAAATGCCTTACAAGGATATGCATGGAGGTAGTGCTCATGTACAAGAGTTTAGGACCTCAAACTGACCTCTCAGTCGAGGCCATAGTACAACCAGCCCAACTGTTTTGCAGAGCAAGAGAGCAGCAGCCTTGGGAATCTGATTTTAAGTACCATGGAAAGGTAGCAAATTCCTAGCTATTTAATGAATTATTGCTGTTGTAATTTTACTGCCTGAGTTGTGGTGTGTTTCTGCATGTATGAAGGTCTGCCTCAGATGCCAAAAAAGGGGCTGGATTTTGGCACACTCTGCCTTGATTTGAAGGTGTGTATGTTACTTTCCAGTTCTGAAATATTTAACTTTATTGAGGGCAAAATACTAAACACCTTAGCAGGAACCTAAGGAAGTTGTCACAATTTAAGAGAAATCCAACACAAATATCCTGGGACCAGTCCTTTCCTTCCCTTTTTCAAGAGTGTGGTCCTTTTACATTCCACCATGATGGTGCTATGATTCCACTTTCACTGCTATGAAATCCTGGAGTTTGTAATTAGCCTGGAGACTGCCACTTCTGTTCATCCCTTGAAACAATTGCCTCACCAAGCCATTTTTGTATCCATTATTCCATTCAGTGCACCACAACTCTGCTGGCTATACATCTTGTTTACAACTGGATTAAAGGAATGTTAAAAGGTGATTTTCTACCAGCCATCACTGCCTCTATCTGCATGAAACTATAACTTAAGTCACACTTTATTAGCCTCTGAATGTGCACATGTACCTTGAAATCACCTGTCGCCTTATGGTAATGTTTCTCAACCTTCCTAATACCCCTTAACGTAGTTCCTCATGTTGTGGTGAATCCCAACCATAAAATGATTTTTGTTGCTACCTCATAATTGTAATTTTGCTACTGCTATGAATCGTAATGTAAATACATCTGATATGCAGGATGTATTTTCATTCACTGGAGCAAATTTGACAGAAATACCCTGGTAAACTCAAATTTGAATACTGGTTGGGTTGCGGAAGATTGATTTTGTCATTTGGGAGTTAAAGTTGCTGGGATTTATAGTTGACCTACAGTCAAAGAGCATTCTGAACTTGGCACACAGAACTGCCACAAGCAACAGAAAATACTGGATGGGTTTGGTGGACATTAACCTTGAGTTTTGGATTTGTAGTTCACCTACATCCAGAGAGCACTGTGCACTCAAACAATGATAGATCCAGACCAAACTTGGTACGAATACTCAATATGCCCAAATGTGAACACTGGTGGTGTTTAGGGAAAATAGACCTTGAAATTTGGGAGTTGTTGTTCATTCGTTCAGTCGCTTCCTACTCTTTGTGACCTCATGAACCAGCCCATGCCAGAGCTCCCTGTCGGCCATCACCACCCCCAGTTCCTTCAATGTCAAGCCAGTGACTTCAAGAATGCCATCCATCCATCTTGCCCTTGGTTGGCCCCTCTTCCTTTTTCCTTCCATTTTTCCCAGTATCATTGTCTTCTCTAAGCTTTCCTGTCTTCTCATTATGTAGCCAAAATATTTCATCTTTGCCTCTAATATCCATCCCTCCAATGAGCAGTCAGACTTTATTTCCTGAAGTATGGACTGGTTGGATCTTCTCACGGTCCAAGGCACTCTCAGAACTTTCCTCCAACACCGCAATTCAAAAGCATTTATCTTCCTTTGCTCAGCCTTCCCTATGGTCCATTGGGAGTTGTAGTTGCTGTGATTTATAGTTCATCTACAATCAAAGAGCATTCTGAACCACACCAACAATAGAATTTGGGCCAAACTTCCCACACAGTAACCCTATGCCATGAAGGACCTCACTGACATGAGCCTCCCTCCAGCCTTGCACGCTCTGTCTGCACATGCGCTCCACGCTGCCATGTGCCAAACACGCCTGCTCTCCCCTCCCCGCTTGGAGTCTCAGAAATAGCCCTCCCCTTGGCTAAAAAGCTGGCCGAGAGGCTGGCCAATCACAATGGAGGAAGGCTTTTGGTAGGAGGATTTACCATCTTTTTCCAAAACGGAAGAGAAGGACAGGTGGAGAGATCTTCATCCTTCTCTGCCAAAGGGGTTCCTAAGACCATCAGAAATATATGTTTTCTGATGATCTTGGGAAACCCCTCTGAAACCCCCTCACAACCCCTCCTCCAGTGGTCCCGACCCCCAGGTTGAGAAAAGCTGCCTTATGGCAACCTCATGAATTTCATAGGGTTTTCTTAGGCAAGGACACTCAGAAGTGGTTTCGACAGTTCCTTCCTCTGAAATACAGCCTACAGCATACAGCAATGTAAAAGAGTATACTCTTGTGTGTGCACTGCGAAGCCAAATCCAGTCACAGTGAACAAAAGCGGTTGGATTCAAACCATTCAATAACACCCTGCATTCAAAAAGTAATGCAGATGGAAAACTTCTTACTGTAGGTTTCATGGTTCTTTTTGCACATCCGAGATTTCAAACTACATTTGATCTGAAAGCTGGCCTTTATAAACAGAAGAATCATAGAATCATAGAATCAAGAAGAATGTCCTCTGTTTCTCTTCTTCTCACAGCCCTGCTGGTTTGGCATCTCCGCTCCGCTCCCCACCCCTTCCCCCATCTCCTTCTCTCTGGATTTTTTCACTTAAATTGGCAAGTTCTATGGAAAAACAACACCACATTCCTTATGTTCTCACTTAACATTAGCTGGGATGCAGTCTTGGAGGATGGAGCTTTTTATGTCAAGTGTGAAGACTCCTGTTTGATTATCACAACACATTGTCTAGGGACCAGCTGTGCTTTTGCAATGGGCCAGTGGGCAGGATCCGATTGGCTGATAGACAAATTCCCACCGCAGATCCAGGAGGAGCCCTGTAAGTCCTTTGTATCTCCTCTGGGGAGCTAGGAAATCCTCCACAGAAAAGTTTCAGTGCAAGGAAGAAGGTATGGAGAACAGGAGAACTGCTTGTGTGGCCTCACTGGAAAGGCCAAGAGAGAAAAATCATCTCCTGAATCTACTCAGAGAGTTCTTCACTAAAGGCTCCTCCACAACCCACAGATATAGTGCTCTAGTTTCATTGTAACAGCCATGACAACATCTTGGAGAATCTTACAATGTGTCATTAATGTACAGACAGAGAGAACGAATGCCTCTTGTTGTTAATGTCGCATCCCAGACCTGAAGCCACCTATGACTGAAGCATCATACAGGAATCCAAGATAGAATCAAACAACTTATTATAAAAACACACAATATATATATTTATACACACACACACACACACACACACACATACACATGCATACATACATACATATATATACATACATACACAGAAATAAGGAAATCAGGTTTATAATCCAAAAATTGGCAATCAATTGTCCCTTGTGAATCTAAGGGTAAAATAGTCCAAAGCTAGTCCTAAAACAAGTGAAAGTGTGATTAAGACCCTAGCCAGAAATAGCGGCATGGAGGAGGGGAGGTGTTCCACTAGCCGAGGGGCCCCCATAGAGGTCGTGGTGGGAAGGAGGAGATGCGGGAAAAGGAGACCTCAAATTCGGCCAAATTCGGACCACTTATCTATAATCAAAATTCCAAATCGGTCTCCTAAGGTAAATTGGTGTAACCAGGTGAGCGGACCCTCCGGTCTGAAGGTGGTGCTGTTGAACGCCAGATCTGTCAACGGAAAAACGACCTGGATCCAGGACTTAATCCTGGACGAACGGGCAGATCTGGCGTGCATCACGGAGACCTGGTTGGATGAAGCTGGAGGAGTAAATCTGACCCAGCTTTGTCCTCCGGGTTTCTCCGTGCAGCACCAACCTAGATCCGGAGGGCGGGGAGGCGGGGTCGCAGTGGTTTATAGGGACTCCATCTATCTGACCAGGTGCCCCATCCCGCAGACCGCAAATTTCGAAAGTGTCTACCTGAGGGTGGGTGACCGGGACAGTATAGGGATTCTAGTAGTGTACCGTCCACCTCGCTGCACTACAGTCTCCCTACCTGAGCTAGCGGGGGTGGTCTCGAGCCTGGCATTGAAGTCTCAACGGCTTCTTGTGCTGGGAGACTTCAACGTCCATGCCGAGATGACCCTCACAGGCGCGGCTCAGGACTTCATGTCTGCCATGGCAACCATGGGGCTGTCCCAACAAATATCTGGCCCCACCCACTGTGCTGGACACACATTGGATTTGGTTTTCTGTCAGGGATGGGAACAGGGTGGCGGTGTGGAGGAGTTGTCCATCTCTCCGTTGCCATGGACCGACCACTTCCTGATCAGATTTAGGCTCACTGCGCCCCCTAACCTCTGCAAAGGTGGAGGACCCATTAAGATGGTCCGCCCCAGGAGACTGATGGATCCGAATGGATTCCTGACGGCTCTTGGGGATTTTCCCGCCACCTCAGTAGGTGACCATGTCGAAGCCTTGGTGGCTCTCTGGAATGGGGAGATGACCAGGGCTATTGACATGATTGCTCCGGAACGTCCCCTCTCAAGTAGCCGAGCTAAACCAGCCCCTTGGTTTACTGAGGAGCTGGCAGCTATGAAGCGAAGGAAGAGGGAACTAGAGAGTGTGTGGCGTTCGGAACCGAGCGAGTCAAACCGAGCACGGTTTGTGTCCTTTCTTAGGGCATATGCCGCGGCAATAAAGACCGCAAAGAAAACTTTCTTTGCGGCCACTATTGCGTCTGCAAAGAACCGTCCGGCGGAGCTGTTTCAGATTGTCAGAGGTCTTTTAACTCCCGCCTCTGCAGGTGGGAGCCCTGACAATTCGGTCGCGCGCTGTGAAGCATTTGCTCGGTTCTTCACAGACAAAGTCGCCTTGATCCGTTCTGGGCTGGACGCCGCGTTAGATGCAGACTCTGTGGATGTAACGAGAGCACCTGCTTGTCCTATTTTGTTGGATTCTTTTCAGTTTGTGAAACCCGAGGATGTGGACAAGATACTTGGAGGAATGAGGCCCACCACGTCCATCCTAGACCCCTGCCCATCCTGGCTTCTGAGAGAGGCCAGAGGGGGATTGGCCGAGTGGGTAACAGTGGTGGTGAATGCCTCCCTTCGGGAAGGCAAGATTCCAGCGAGCCTAAAACAGGCTATTATAAAGCCGCTGTTGAAGAAGCCATCACTGGACCCCACTAAATTGGACAACTTTCGGCCTGTTTCCAATCTCCCCTTTTTGGGCAAAGTCATGGAAAGCGTGGTGGCCTCACAACTCCAGGTATTCTTGAGAGACACGGATTATCTGGATCCGGCACAGTCTGGTTTCAGACCGGGGCATGGTACCGAGACGGTCTTGGTCGCCTTAGTGGATGATCTGCGCCGGGAGCTAGACAGGGGGAGTGTGTCCCTGTTGGTGCTCCTGGACCTCTCAGCGGCCTTCGATACCGTCGACCACGGTATCCTTCTGGGGCGCCTTGCGGAAATGGGTCTTGGAGGCATTGCTTTGCGGTGGCTCCGGTCATTTCTGGAGGGTCGCACCCAGAAGGTGTCATTGGGGGACTCCTGTTCCGCACCACAACCTTTGACTTGTGGGGTGCCACAGGGTTCCATACTGTCCCCCATGCTGTTTAACATCTACATGAAGCCGCTGGGTGAGATCATCCGGAGTTTCGGGGTGCGGTGTCATCTGTACGCAGATGATGTCCAACTCTGTCACTCCTTCCCACCTGCTACTAAGGAGGCTGTCGAGGTCCTGAACCGGTGCCTGGCCGCTGTAACGGTCTGGATGAGGGCGAACAAACTGAAACTAAATCCAGACAAGACAGAGGTACTCCTGGTCAGTCGCAAGGCCGAACGGGATATAGGGTTACAGCCTGTGCTGGACGGGGTCGCACTCCCCTTGAAGGCGCAGGTTCGCAGCTTGGGTGTGACCCTGGACTCATCGTTGAGCCTGGATCCCCGGGTTTCAGCGGTGACCAGGGGAGCATTTGCACAGCTTAGGCTCGTGCGCCAGCTGCGCCCGTATCTCGGGAAGTCTGACTTGGCCACGGTGGTACACGCTCTTGTCACATCCCGCCTGGATTACTGCAACGCTCTCTACGTGGGGCTGCCCTTGAAGACGGCCCGGAAGCTTCAGCTGGTCCAGCGTGCGGCAGCCATGTTACTAACTGGAGCGGGTAGCAGGGAGCACACAACGCCCTTGTTGTCCCAGCTTCACTGGCTGCCGATTTGCTACCGGACCCAATTCAAGGTGCTGGTCTTGGCCTACAAAGCCCTAAACGGTTCCGGCCCAAAATACCTTTCTGACCGCATCTTGGCCTACGAGCCCACGAGGACCTTGAGATCGTCTGGGGAGGCCCTTCTCTCGATCCCGCCTGCATCACAGGCACGGCTGGCGGGGACGAGGGAGAGGGCCTTCTCGGTGGTGGCCCCCCGGCTGTGGAACACTCTCCCGGCACACATCAGACAGGCGCCCTCCCTCATGTCCTTTCGAAAAAGCCTTAAGACCTGGCTGTTCGAGAGGGCATTTAATTAAGTGCTAAGCAACAACATTACGGTAATGAGAACTGGAATGGTATAAGGAAAATGAGACTGGCTATGATTCTACTAAGAGACGAAGCGGATTTTTATGTAGTTTGTATTTGTTGTATAGTCATATGTTGTTGATACTGGCCTCTGTAACTGTCTTTTTATGTGTACTGTACACCGCCATGAGTCGCCCGTAAGGGCTGAGAATGGCGGTCAATAAGTGCATCTAATAAATAATAATAATAATAAATAATAAAACACCAAGGCAGCTGAAGGCCATAAGCAAAACTTGAGCAAGAATACAAGGCAAGAACATGAAATACTTAGATTCAAAAACATGAGGGAAACTTGAGCAAAAATACAAAACATGAACATGAAATACTTAGATCGAAAACCAAGACTTGAAATGAGAAGGCCAGACCTAGCTGTTACCGTGAACACCATGTTGCCTGAACTAGAGTCAGAGGGGAACCTTAGCTCCTAATATAGAGACTTGCCCTGGAATTTGCAGTTTAGGAAGGGACATTTAGGATTCTCAGCCAGACAGTTCTTGGGCCTTGCTAAACTGCAATCCCTGGAATTATGTTATGTTTATGGCTGTTTTTAATAGTCACTTTTTTCATGCCAGGAACGGCTTGAGAAACTGCAAGTTGCTTCTGATGTGAGAGAATTGGCTGACTGCAAGGACGTTGCCAGGATGTTTTACCATCCTGTGTGAGGCTTCCGCATAGGAATCTGGAGCTGACAGATGGGAGCTCACCCTGTTCCAATTGAGTGTAAATGAGAGGAGGGAATCTGAATGACGCTTTGTACAAAACATGAACATGAAATACTTAGATCAAAAACCAAGACTTGAAATGAGAATGAAAAAGGGGCAGGATTAAGCATGATACAATAGTTTAAGTCTTACAACTAACAGTTCTATACATAGGTGGCGCCACTCGCGCCGTCACACCTTTAATATGCAGGATGCTGTCCTACTTTGTCAAGAATGTTTGGGCATTTGTCCATCCCTTGATTGCTCATCAAGGGATGGACAATCTCTTGATGGATGGATGGATGGATGGATAGATGGATGGATATCCAGACAGCAATCTGAGCAGACGCGTAGGTCCTTATCATGTGACAGTGTTATAGCACTTTATTTGTCAGGGCAACATCTTATAAACTCCTAGGATTTGCAGTTTAGGAAGGGACATTTAGGATTCTCAGCCAGACAGTTCTTGGGCCTTGCTAAGCTGCAATCCCTGGAATTATGTTATGTTTATGGCTGTTTTTAATAGTCACTTTTTTCATGCCAGGAACGGCTTGAGAAACTGCAAGTTGCTTCTGATGTGAGAGAATTGGCTGACTGCAAGGACGTTGCCAGGATGTTTTACCATCCTGTGTGAGGCTTCCGCATAGGAATCTGGAGCTGACAGATGGGAGCTCACCCTGTTCCAATTGGGTGTAAATGAGAGGAGGGAATCTGAATGACGCTTTGTACAAAAAATGAACATGAAATACTTAGATCGAAAACCAAGACTTGAAATGAGAATGAAAAAGGGGCAGGATTAAGCATGATACAATAGTTTAAGTCTTACAACTAACAGTTCTATACATAGGTGGTGCCACTCGCGCCGTCACACCTTTAATATGCAGGATGCTGTCCTACTTTGTCAAGAATGTTTGGGCATTTGTCCATCCCTTGATTGCTCATCAAGGGATGGACAATCTCTTGATGGATGGATGGATGGATGGATATCCAGACAGCAATCTGAGCAGACGCATAGGTCCTTATCATGTGACAGTGTTATAGCACTTTATTTGTCAGGGCAACATCTTATAAACTCCTAGGATTTGCAGTTTAGGAAGGGACATTTAGGATTCTCAGCCAGACAGTTCTTCGGCCTTGCTAAGCTGCAATCCCTGGAATTATGTTATGTTTATGGCTGTTTTTAATAGTCACTTTTTTCATGCCAGGAACGGCTTGAGAAACTGCAAGTTGCTTCTGATGTGAGAGAATTGGCTGACTGCAAGGACATTGCCAGGATGTTTTACCATCCTGTGTGAGGCTTCCGCATAGGAATCTGGAGCTGACAGATGGGAGCTCACCCTGTTCCAGTTGGGTGTAAATGAGAGGAGGGAATCTGAATGACGCTTTGTATACCCTGGCCAGAGACCTTGGAGAAAAACACAAAACACCATTACACTAAAAGCAGGCAACAGAACTCCATGCTGAACAACCAGAATATGTGCAATTCTTAAATGATCATACTTTTATTAATCACAGTGGTTAATAGTCACTGATTTTGTCACATTTTATAGTATTTTAGTTACAAATTTGTGATCTGGTCTGATACAGAAGGCTGTCTATGGGGATGACACCATGAGTTATCACACCATGTGACACCAACCCTAGTGATGCCACTGTTTTACAAAGCTATACTGTTAGAGTAGATATTGCATGGGTATTATTCTTGGTTTAGGCCACACTGAAATTTTCAGTTATAGGGCAGGATATAAATATTTTAATAAACAAATAGAAGACTTGAAAGTTTCTATACTTGCCAGCATAGGTGGTGTTTGTACGTGAACAGCATTCTTCCTTGGCATCTGTTTGACATCTGGAAGTGCAATGTCAGCAGGGAGAACAAAATGTCTCTTGGCCAGGACTGTTAAAAACTTTTGCTACAACTTGAATGTGGTATTTTGGGAAGTAAAGATAACTATATAAATATTTAGCTACACAACTGGGAAAGCTGGTCCCTTATTTGAAAATACACCCAAAGTGTCAGAAAGATGGGTAAACACTGGTTGCATTTTTCCAATTTTGGAAACATGACTGCAGTTTTCAAACCAATTAAACAGGGTTTCCTCCTAGTTTAAAACAGCATACTGCACTTGAGCACAAGTAACAACTTACTGGGAATCAAACTTTTTAAAAAATCTAAGAAGGGGTTATTTTTAAGTATATATGAACAGGATTGGGCGGTAGTAAAAAGGTACCCTTATTTAAAATGGCAAAATCAAAATTTACCTCACAGGATAGAATACATATGTACATTTTCAAGCAGTGGATAGTTGAATCCTTGGATATAGTCTGAGACCCAGACTCTATTGCTTTTGTAGAAGGTCTTTCTTTCCATTGCACCACCTTCCTAGTACTGAAAGAATTTTTAGAATTAACTATAAGAGGCTTTTGATGATGTGCTCTTTTCTTGACTTTTACATTCTATCTTTTAATAATTTTAATGGTTTTCATTGTAAAGATTGTTTAATCTTTTTTTAAAAAATGAGAGAGAAAGTTTACATATGTTGTTGGGTTTTTAAAAATCTGTGCTGGTATTAATATCTTGCAAACTCATTTGGATGCCAACCTTAAAAACTGTGGCATAGACACCGAAAACTAGGAAGCCCTGGTCCTTGAGCGCTCTAACTGGAGGTCAGCTGTGACCAGCAGTGCTGTGGAATTTGAAGAGGCACAAATGGAGGGGGAAAGGGAGAAATGTGCCAAGAGGAAGGTGCGTCAAGCCAACCCTGACCAGGATCACCTTCCACCTGGAAACTGATGTCCTCACTGCAGAAGAACATGCGGATCAAGAATAGGTCTCCATAGCTAGTATCTACGTATCCACTGTCCAAGACACTACACTTTGAGGGCTTTATCCTCGGGCTACGAGGGATTGACTAAGTAAGTACCAGTATTGAGAGAAAGCAGAATGTTTATGAAGGAATCAAATAAGTAAATAATACATCCACATCATTCCACCTTTTACAGACAGTCCCTAAGTTACAAACATCCGACTTACAAATGATTCATAGTTAAGAACAAAGGGAGACAACAGGAAGTGAGAAAAATCTACCCCCAGGAAAGCAACTTTCTGGCGTAATGTAAAATAAATCACATGTAGTTCATGTTTGATCAGGCCACACACTGCCTTGCCAGAGAAAGAAAATATGCCACACAGATGAACAATGAAGAACAAGTAGTTTGCTCTTTGTAAATCAGAACAACATATTTACAATCATGTGATCCGTTGCATCGACTCCCATAATGTTATTTTATGAGAAATTTGAAATGGTCTTTCTTTGTCCATGTGGATAAACTCCTTCAGCAGCTCATGAAGCAAGAGTACACTCCAAACTCTGTCTCTCTCTGCTTCTCTCTCTGCTTATCTGTAAGCATAGCCCAAACCTGAATAATGTAACAGTATCCAAAAGTCTCAGGCTCAGCCAGCTCCCCAGGCATAGCCCGACCAATCCGCTTCATGCATCTTATTTTACAGCTGACACACAAACACTAGCTGATTCCTTGCATGCTCCACTTCTGAAAGAGTTGTCATGGGGAAAAGGTGTCTCCACTGAAGCTTTATCACCAATCCTTGTTTCCACAAGCTACTTTTTTTTCAAAATTTCACCTCACTTTCTGCCCCTCATAAGTAGAAATGTCTCTGCACAGGAAAGCCGTATTGAACATTGTAGCTTTACATCAGCAATTTGGAAACTATCAATTTACTCACAAGCTCTTTGTCAATTGCCTGTTGTCAGATATTTATCGTTTTGCTCTCTATTCACCAGAGAAATCCAATGCAGAAACACATATAAATTTTGCTTAACTGATAAAGATCAAAATGTTGACGCTAAAATGGAGTGTGACAATTTGGAGTGTGATTGTCTGTAATGGTTAATTTTCAGTCAGTTTTTCTTCTGGCAATGAGTGGCACTATTTCCACCCTAGTTTTAGATATATAAAACCTGTAATATGTGCATTTTAACTGTTTTCTAAAATATATTCCAACCAAATACCATAAGTGCAACTTTCTCACCCCTTCAGTGATAAGGAGGACTTCATTTTACTATTTCCCAAGATGAGAACTATTTCCCTGCTATCAGTGCTCATGTATTTCCCTGGTCTTATCATTGGACTGCAAGAGGTGTTTTTCACAATAATGTACAAAAGACATTCTGTCAACCACAGAGATCTGGATTTCATTCTGCATTGTGGCCTACAGCTTAGCAGTACTATCTGCCAAAGAAAATGCTGTCAACGAAGAATGTATTGATATATTGCTCTGTTCTTGCATTGCATGCTTGTTTAAGCGCTGTTATAAGTATAAGGTTGTATAACAAGTATAAGTTTGTTATAAGTATGAGCTCTGCCAGCACATACACAAAGTGGACAAAAGTACAGAGTGTTGGCTTTGATTTCTAAAGCCCTTCATGGTTTAGATCCAGGTTACTTAAAGGATTGCCCTCTCCCATACAATCCGCCCCACACACTTCTGTCTTCCGGAAGGTGTCTGCTACAACCAGCCAGAACCCGACTGGCAACTGTCACCCAAAGGACCTTTTCTTCGGCCACCCCACAACTGTGGAACAACCTGCCGGATGAGCTAAAACCATGTGAAGACCTATCTCTTCTGGCAGGCCTCCACAGACAGTCACTAAGCAAGAATTTTAAATGCATGTCCTTTAATCTCCACTTTGTATATTTTAATATGTATTTTATAAGAGATACGTTTTGGTGTGTAACTTTTATAGAGGCACATTTTAATATGTGTATTTGTGGTGTTTTTGCTGTGCTTGCATGTTTTAATTGTTTTAATCCACCTCAAGCTTTGAGGAGAGGCAGGTAAGAAATAAAATTAAGTTAAGTTCTTTTGGCTGATGGTCAGTAATGTTTCTGAAGTGAAATGCAGGTCCTTTATTGATTTTCCAATGTGTGAAACCAGAAAACAAAAACTTTAACATTATTAAATAACAATGTTTATTACAAAACCAGAGAATGTAAAATTGCTGCTAGACTTCATTGGTAATGTGAGCCATTCACAGGTTAAACAGTCTTGCCACAAAATAGACACGAGGGTGCAGACTTACATATTTTGGTACAATCAAGTTTGTTTATTTATTTAAAGAATTTATCTATAGTCTCTCAGTCCACCAGAAACCCCGAGGTGTTGAACGATAGACAAAAACACGCCAATTGTTAAACACTAATGTATCAATAAAAACATTTTAAAAACTGATTGACACAAGTCCTTATAAAGAATTTAAATACCAGAGGCAGCTGCAGCTGCCCCTTTTAAGACCATAAATGTTAAAAGTTTTTGTTTTCTGGTTTCACACACTGGAAAATTGAAAGCAGGTAAGGGGAAAGTTTTTGTTGTCGAGCCATGGCACCCCCTCTCTGGATACCAATGAGATTTCAAGCAAGATATATGATTTTTAGTTTAGTTTATAAACTGCTTTCAATCTTTCAAAGTTCCACAATAGCGAAGCCACTGGAGACTTCAGAAGGACCCAGCAACAACTGTACCCTAAACTAGATCATACAGTAGTTAAACTCTTTAATAAATATATTAAAATGATATTTCTTGTTTTGCTTGTATTGATTATATACTGCATCAATTCATAAATATATAAAATGTATGATCAAGGCATCTGCTTCCCCAGTATCCCTTATTTACACAAGCTCCTAAGAACAGAGATCAATAGAAATGTCACTCCAGTGGTCTCCCAAACTAGATAATATCAGTTTCTTTGTAGATGCATGTGAGACAAATAACACTATGTAACAACATTTGGGGGAAAAAATCTATTCCTTACTTTGAAAGTAGTTGTTATACTCCAGAAACATCATTTCATGGCTGCCACAAACTATGGGCCCTTCCAGACAGGCCCTACATTCCAGGATCTGATCCCAGGTTTTCTGTTTATCCCAGATCCAATCCCAGATAATGTGGATCCCGCCATGGGGATCCCCTCCTCTTGTCTGTGATGTCAGAGAAACCTCCGTCCAATCCCTGCATCAGCCTGTTTCTCAGCCAATTAGGAGGTGGTGTGGGAAGTTTGAATAGGTGTCAAAAGTGTATAAAATGTCTTGTATCTTACTGTGAAGGTATGCTAATACAATTTGAGCTGTTGCTTGGTACTTGCATCCCTTTTGGCCAATTTGTAATAAACCTCTGTATTTTGCATTCAATTCAGAGTATTTTGTTCTCTGTTCTGGCTGATCTGGTTTAGCTTGGCCTTTTTTATCCGTGGTCCTAGCTAAAATCACTTCAGGTTCACTAACCTCATTTCATTTGCCTGGGCTGGATTTTCAGTTCCTCAGTCCTGTTTTATGGCAATTAAACATTACCAATCTTCTGACATGTGCTTGCATGACATCTACAATACCCTACAGAATAAGAGAGTGCAAGTAAGTTAAGTCTGGTAAGTGTCTGTTGGCTTATTTCCACTAACACTTGCCAAAGTGCAAATTGACAGAGAGAGTTAGCAAGCAACCTCCAGCTGGAAGAAAGCACAAACCATACATAAATTCATCATGGGTCATTCATACTATCATTCAGCTGGCTGCTTCCATGTGTCACGGTATGTATATTGCCTTGTAGAAAACCCAGAAGGATTCTCAGAAGCTGAGTTACTAACTGTTCTGTTATTGTCCATATGCTCACTGTATACATTTTCCTTGTAAATAACTGTATGTATTTATGTACACAATTTGAGTCAAGGGATACATTATCAAATTCATAGTAATGTCTAGTCTGATTTACATATTCAGAACTCCCCATTACAGGCAATGCAGTACCTGGAGGATGGAGTAACAAAGGCATAACAATGATTTTTAAAGGAACTAAATGAAGTGTTATTTCTGTGTATTTCATGAGTAAAATTTGATTGTTACTCCAAAAATATTACTTGTGGAAATGTTTGTATTTTAAGAGCATGGGTCTAAAAATTCAGATCAAAATGTTGTTTAATAATAACATTCTCTGTCCTGATAGAGCCATAATTACAAGACAGGAAATTCTAAGTGGCTGATAACATTTCCCCTTCTTTCAGCTCAAAACAACGAAGCAAGGAAGGACAGAGCTTCCTGCTGAAACAGGACAATCTTAGTCATGGCTTCTACCAATTAATGACCCCGGAGAGGCCATCATTGCAGGGATTTTGAAAGCACGTGGGATCAATTTCCCACGTCACACATATAAGTGTATTTGTGTGCATGTCCCATAGATAGATAGATAGATAGATAGACAGATAGACAGACAGACAGATAGAACAGACTATTGACAGTATTGCATTCCCGGCAGCTTATTTCATTCATTGTCCCATTGATCTGAGTTTTATAAAGCTAATTGTGAAAAGTCACATGCAAACTTTACTAGGGCCCTTTCGTACTGTACACATATAGTGCTATGGGCCCACTTTCCATGGGAGGCGGTCATAGCGTTTAAAATAAATTCAGAGAACTATAATTGTGTGACATAACCCTTGGTGTTTTCATCCTTTTTCATGAAAACATAAGAAATAATTGTTGTGGTTCAGCCAGATGAAGATGAGGGGTTTGGGTGTCCAGAGCCTGATGGTTCTGTAGGTGAGATGGTTTTGTTGCTGAGATGATGAAGGGGAGTTTGGAGTAAGATGCTGTTGCTGAGACAAAGTGTGAAAGTGGAACTGCTTTGCAATTCAACAGGCAGGGAGGGGAGAATAACATTAGCTCACCTGAGGAAGCAGCTGATATCGAGCTCTTTTGGAAGGGTCTTCCCAGCAGGGGAGATCCCTGAAGACCTCTAAGGGGGTCTTTGACCTTGGTGAGCTGCCAGCAAAAGCCAATCCAAAGCGCAAAATATTAAGAATTAATCCCACCAGAGGCTGAAGAGGTATCCAGCGACCGAAGCGTTTATTTCTGCGATTCAGCTGAAAAGGATGCGTTACAGGGATAATTCCACCATAAGCATAACATTACAGTGATTTTTTGGCATATTTATACAGACAGAACAAAGGAAAAACAGTTTGAAACTTCCGCCCGCCTTCCTTCAGCTGGCTTTGCCCTGATTGGCTGGCCCTGGAACAGCTGGGAGGAGGCTTGGCTGCATGTCCCGCCTCTCAACCAACCAGCGGGCGCTGCTGCCTCCAGGGGGCCAATCGGAGCCTCCCTAGCGCCTCCGAAGATGGTCCAATCAGCAGCCCGGAGGCGGGACATGGCTAGACAGCTCAGAGGGGGCGGAATGCCCGGGAGGCATCCTGCCAGCTGATTTCCGAGCCTTTGTGTCTGTCAAGGGGTGGCAGACAGGGGGGACAAAGGGCTTCCTGGTTTGTTGAATGAAGATGTGTATAGACATGAAAAGGGGCTATTGGTGGTATTTGGATCTCAAACCCTGCAGACAAGGGGACCCTTAATCACAAAGGAGCTTACACAAATACCATGATTGATTTAATCAGTCCGTTTTCCGGGTTTCGGTTGACCCATCGCTGGGTTGTTTGTCTGACTCTGAAAACAAACCTTGAGATAATTGTCAACCCTGATCCATGCAAAATGTCAATATGAATGGGGTTATTTTGAGGAAATTGATTTCCTCAGCTGTAACCTCAGGCCACATCCTTTCTTGGTAGGGAAAAGTTCAGAGGGGAAAAGTAGGGAAAAGGGCAAGGGTACATCTCATAGATTTCATATTATACATATCATATACATTCTCCATAAATTTCATAAAGAGGTCCCCATCCCAACCCAGCAAAGTTTATTAGAGGTAATAACAATTGATAAAAGCAATTCATCTCTGTCTGAAGTATGATCTTCTTGGCAAGGGCGCACGCACAGGCGGAGACTATTCTCTCCAAGAGGCCTGGTTCAGAGTCCGAGGAGGAAGTTCATGACGATAGGGCATCAAGTCAATCAGTGAGGGCAAAGAGGTCCGCAAGGAATTCACAAATGGTGGAGAGTGGGGCAATGTCCTTTAGAAAACTACATTTCCCTGATCAGGGGCCAGGGTCCAGTGCACAAGCCAGAGAATTCACAGAGAGGAAACAGGAACCCAGTTATGTGTGCTGGGTCAGGAAGCAACAGAATCCATTGTCCGGCCCTTGGCGAACTACAAATACTTGGGGGGGGGAGATGCTCCGCATCACAGCTGCTTAGACAAAGATACCAGGCTGCTTCTGAGGGAACAGAAATTCAGGTGCAGGAAAATCTGTGAGAAAGAGAGGCAGAAGCAGGCCTCTCAAGGTCAAAGGAATGTGTTCATGTTTTGCAGTCCTTAAATTAGTGAGAGAGCTGTTAGGATTTTAGATCAAACAACGTCGCTACAGAAGTGAGGAACTCCTGTCTTGTTCCTAGTTCATGCCTTAGTTCAGGAGCCAAGATTCGTGCTCAAGTTTGGCTCTTTGTTTTATGGATTTACCTTTGGATTCATCCTCATGTTTTGCTTCTTGTTTCCTGGATTAATGTTCATGTTTTAACCATTGTTTTCTGGATTTACCTATTGCCTTTGGGAGTTGCTTTCTTTATTAACTCTTGCTTTCTTTTTACCCTTCTATTTGCTTAAGGTGTGTTTGGCCCGTTTTATATGTGTTTTTATCAATAAACTGTTTATTACCACGTTTGGTTTCTTGGTGAGTGCTGTGAGCAAGGTGAATTCCTGAATAAGTTTGTAACCCTAACCCTGTTACTATTAAGTAGCAGTTTGTAACCGCTCAGACTAAACCATACTTAGATGATGGTTGTATTTATATTCATTTTTTTTCTTTCATCTTACATGATACTCTTGCTCTCCATGTTATCCTTACAGCAATTGTATTTTTTTATTTTATTTATTATTATTATTATTATTATTATTATTATTATTAACTTTATTTGTACCCCGCTAGCATCTCCCGAGGGACTCAATGCGGCTTACACAGGCCGAAGCCTCAAAACACAATACAATAGAAAAACATAACACAACAATAAACAAAGCAAATCAAAACAATTAAGCAAAATAAAACAACAATGACAATACATCAAGACACTATTAAAAACTGGTTCGGCCGGTGCAGTGGGGTACAGGGTTAAAAGTGCTGAAATGGCAGGAGGAACGTAGGGTTAAAAGTGCGGTGTGCAGCAACATTGGTTGTGCTAAAGTGCTTCTAGGACTTGGGATGGGGATTCCTAGTCTGGGAAGGCACAACGGAACAGCCAAGTTTTTAAATTCCTTCTGAAAACGGCTAGAGTGGGGGCCTGTCTGAGATCTTTTGGGAGGGCGTTCCAGAGTCTGGGGGCCGCCACAGAAAAGGCCCTGTCCCGCGTCCCCACCAAGCGCGCTTGCGACGTGGGTGGGATCACGAGCAGGGCCTCTCCGGATGACCGTAACGAGCGTGTGGGTTCGTAGATGGTGATGCGGTCACGCAGGTAGGGTGGTCCCGAACCGTTTAGGGCTTTGTAGGTAAGCACCTGCACCTTGAATTGGGCTCGGAAAATAAAAGGCAGCCAGTGGAGCTCCTTAAACAGAGGGGTAGACCTCTCTTGATAATGAGCCCCGGTTAACATCCTGGCTGCTGCCCGCTGGACCAATTGAAGTTTCCAAGCCGTCTTCAAGGGCAGCCCCACGTAGAGCGCATTGCAGTAATCCATTCTAGAGGTGACCAAGGCGTGGACCACCCCGGCCAGATCAGCCTTCACGAGGTATGGTCGCAGTTGGCGCACAAGTCTCAGTTGCGCAAAGGCCCTCCCGGATACCGCCGACACCTGAGCCTCAAGTGTAAGCGAGGAATCCAAGAGGACGCCCAAACTGCGGACCTGTGGCTTCAGGGGGAGTGTAACCCCGTCCAACACAGGTAACCACCCTATACCCCGATTCGGCTTACGATCGACCAGGAGGACCTCTGTCTTGTCGGGATTGATCTTCAGCTTGTTCTTCCTCATCCAGATCGACACAGCGGCCAGGCACTCACCTAGCACCTGAGAAGCCTCCTTGGAATTAGGTGGAAAAGAGTAGTAGAGTTGTGTGTCATCCGCGTAGAGATGGCACCCAACTCCAAAACCCCGGATGACCTCTCCCAGCGGTTTCATGTAGATGTTAAAAAGCATGGGAGACAAAATAGAGCCTTGCGGGACCCCACAGGTCAAAGGCCAGGGGTCAGAGCAGGCATCTCCCAGCTTCACCATCTGAGTTCGTCCCTCCAGGAAGGACTGGAGCCACGACAGAACCGTGCCCCCAAGGCCCATCCCGGAGAGACGACCCAGAAGGATACCATGATCGATGGTATCGAAAGCCGCTGAGATGTCCAAGAGAACCAGCAGAGTCACACTCCCCCTGTCCAGTTCTCTGCGGAGGTCATCCACCAAGGCGACCAAGGCTGTCTCGGTGCCATGGCCAGGCCTGAAACCAGACTGTGACTGATCTAGGTAGTTGGTATCGTCTAGGAAACCCTGAAGCTGAGAGGCGACCACCCTCTCCAGCACCTTGCCCAAAAAGGGGAGGTTGGAGATCGGCCTGTAGTTATTCAGCACCGAGGAGTCAAGGGAAGCTTTTTTGATAAGTGGGCGAACCACGGCCTGCTTCAGGTTAGATGGAAAAATTCCTTGCTCCAGCGATGTGTTGATAATCGGTACAAACCAAGCAAGCAACCCCCCTCTGGCTGATTTGATAAGCCAAGATGGGCATGGGTCCAGGGATGAGGTGGTCGCTCTCACAGCCCCAAGGATCTCCTCCACGGTTTCAGGAAGAACAAGCCTAAAAGAATCCCATAAAATTGGACAAGCAGGTGCCTCCGTCACCTCTTCTGGCACTGCGATGGAATTGGAGTCGAGCTCGAGGCGTATCTGGGCGACTTTATCTGCAAAATGGTGTGCGAAATCGCGACACCGAGCTGCGGGGTCGTCGGGGAGCTCCTCCACCGCTGGTGGGTGGAGGAGTTCACCCACGACCCGGAACAGCTCCGATGATCTATTTGCTGCAGATGCTATACGGGCGGTCGTGAATGACTTCCTGGCCGCCCGTATGGCCGCGGAGTATGCCTTAAGAGAGGCTCTAGCCCGTGTTCGGTCAGACACGTCTCGAGATTTCCTCCATTTGCGCTCTAGCCCCCTTCTCGTGTGCTTCATCACAGCCAGCTCCTCGGTGAACCAAGGAGATGGCCTGTCACGACGCAACGAGATGGGGCGTTCGGGTGCGATCGTATCTAACGCCCTGGCCATCTCCCCGTTATAGAGAGTTACTAAGGCGTCGATAGAATCGCCAGGCTCCAAGGCAGGAAGAACCCTACGATTCCTCAGGAATCCGTCCGGATCCATCAGTCTCCTAGGGCGGACCATCTTAATTTGTCCTCCACCCCTGCGGAGGTTTAGGGTCGCAGTAAGTCTAAATGTGATCAGATGATGGTCAGACCATGACACTGGAAGGATGTTTTGATCTTCCACTCTGATCAATTCGCCGTCCGCCACAAAGACGAGGTCGAGAGTGTGCCCAGCTTGATGCGTGGGGCCAGATATTATCTGTGACAGTCCTATGGCCGTCATGGTGGCCATAAAGTCCTGAGCTGCGCCAGATAAAGTGGTCTCGGCGTGGATGTTAAAGTCTCCCAGCACCACCAGGCGCTGGGAGACCAAGGCCGAATTAGAGACCACCTCCGCTAACTCAGCCAGGGAAGCTGCTGGATCTCGGGGTGGGCGATACACCAGCAGGAACCCCACACTGTCACGGCTCCCCACCTTCAAGTGGACGCATTCAAACCCAGAAGCTTGCGGGACAACGCATCTGGTCACGGCGATGGATTGCCGGAAGACCACTGCGACCCCTCCTCCCCGCCCCCCTTGTCTGGCCTGTTGATGCACCCCGAAACCTGGAGGACACAGCTGGGAAAGGTTTACACCTCCCACCTCATCCAACCAGGTCTCGGTAATGCATGTCAGATCCGCCCTCTCATCCAGGATCAAGTCCTGGATGGCTGCGGTCTTACCATTCACGGATCTGGCATTGATCAACAGGACCTTAAGACCAAGGGGGCTGCCAAGGAGCCTACCACTACCCACCTTTTCCAGGGTCGCAAGGACTCTGTTGCACTTCTCCCTGGGATGTTTATGATCCGCAAATCTCCTTCCCCACACGACTCGGATAGCGCCCCCTTTCTCTGGAACCTTCCCTCCCCCCGCCCGGCCAGAATCTAGTCAACTCTCTAGTCAACATTTCCACCCCGCCCTTCTCAACCCCCCCCCGGGGGGGGGGGGGCAGCTCAGAGCGGCTAACAGGCAACAATTCGATGCCACAATATCAAAACACCAATATAAAATCATAAATACATAATAAATTAAAAACAATAACATTAATTATATAATCACATAATCACATAGCCATTTCCAATTATCATAACAGTCGTATGGTCCAGTTCAATGTCCAAAGTGCTACTGTGCCCACTAGCCGAAGGCCTGGTTCCAAAACCATGATTTTAGTTTTTTCCTAAAGGAAAGGAGGGAGGACGCCGATCTATTCTTGCTGGGGAGTGAATTCCACAAGCAGGGGGTCACCACTGAGAAGGCCCTGTCCCTCATCGACTGTTTGCAAGGCCGGTGGGACCGAGAGCAGGGCCTCTCCAGTAGATCTTAAACTAATTGTAGGCAGAACATCAGGCTGAGAGTCAGCAACTATCCCAAAGCCCTAAAGTTTGATGGTGGAGTAGGGAACTAAAACCTGGATTTTCCAAATCTCACTCCAACTCTCTTAAGTATTACACCACATGGATCATAGAAGACCAAGTTCTTCTCTGGTCTTCTCATGTTTTTTTTAAAACTTCTATAATATTGACATTGTTGAGGTATTCAACAGAAGTTTCTACAGAAGGAAGTTTCTACTAGTAACAATGTTATATGGAGAAGCCCCTTCTCTTACAGACTGTGCTTATGAAAGTTTGCCATATACAAAGAGTACCGTATTTATGATAGCAGCTAAATTTCTTTTAACTTTTGGAAATTTGCAAGCATTGTTTATCAGGGGATGAACTACATAATAAAATATAAGGAGTGGGGTACTGAAAACAACAGCCAAAACTATTTAAAGCACTGGGTTTGGCTCATTTTGTAAGGAGCCACACAGATAATTGAATGACTTGAGGACTGACTTATGAGGAGAGATGAAAAGAATTAAATATGCTTACTTTGGCTCCTTGACAACTAAGTGAGAGATGCGGTCTAAACCTAAGAAGGTAGAGGAATTTATTTTAATAAGTTGAGCCAAAGGTTAGTGGGAAGAACTGAACAAAGGCAAGCTTACACTAAAGACAACTAGGAAGAATATTGGAAGCTCCTAGATTTAACTGTCTCTCCTTCGAGAGATGAGGATTGGCACTTCTCAGTAGAAATAATACAAAGTGACATGGTTTTACAGGACTATCGGTGTGAGATAGGTGAAGTCATGTTTTCTCTTGAACTTAACTTGTCCAGTCTATGCAACATAATGCTCTCCCATGGTCTAAAATTATCTTGAACATTCTCAATTAGTCTCCTATCATCCCCGTTTTTCATGTGACCCTGGGTGTATACTGTATCTGTATTTCTTCAATTCTGAAACTCACTCCCCCCCCCCCCCCCAGATAAACATCTCTAAAAAAGATATGCAGTTGTTATCATATGTATTTTTGCTGGTGGTTGTGCTGAAATTAGGGTATATTTTACAATTGATGGCATCTTACAGTTTAAGAAATATGATTGGTATATATAATAGGTATACAAATCAAACATTTACTGATAATAAAACAGTATTAGCAAGTCTTGCTAAACAGATTGATTTTCCTTTTTATGAAGTAGAACTGAAGCATTTCCTGAGGAGTCCACTGTAAACACTGCATGTTGTTGCTAATAGATTTGTGCAAATGTCTAGGTCATATTCAAATATTTTTACTGTTGCCAGTTTTATGGCCCCAGCATTGAGCTATGGAGACGCTATTTGGAATCAGGGAACATAGTTTACGAAGCAGGGTTTTAGGGCAGGACCATATGGCTGCTTTTTCTTCTTCAAAATTCTTAGTCAGTGTAAGCACTTATGTTTAATTTAACATCAGATAACTTAGGTTTCTAGGAAAGGAAAGGGCCAAACCATTGCCAAGAGTAAATTCTAATACTAAAACAAAACAAGAGTTACATAAAAATCTACCCTCCCATGCACAGTGAGTAAACACAAATGAACAGTACTAAGGATGTCTTCACACATACCTGATTTTCGCGGCATTGATGGTATTTTTAATCTTTAGAGTGGTTCTCAACCTGGGGTCCCCAGATGTTTTTGGCCTACAATTCCCAGAAATCCTAACAGCTGGTAAACTGACTGGGATTTCTGGGAGTTGTAGGCCAAAAACATCTGGGGACCCAAGGTTGAGAACCACTGCTTTAGCCATTAATTTATAGGCCACCTTTCTTCTGGGTAGGACCCAAGGAAGCTTCCAAAAGCAATAAGTTAAAACATATACCATACAATGTTGAAACACTTAAAGTCATATAATGCATTTTAATACATAGAATCATAGTTGGAAGAGACATCGTGGGCCATCCAGTCCAACCCCCCTTTATTTATACACCGCTCTATCTTCCCTAGGGGACACAGGGTGGTTTCCAAATAGCAAAACACCAGCATACAGAGTACGCAAAACATAAGCATAGAATTATCAAAACAACACAAATACATTAAAAACCAATCCCACCCAATTCTTCATGCAAAATTACTGTTAGGGCAAGAATTTCAAAAATCATAGAATCATAGAGTTGGAAAAGACCTCATGGGCCATTCAGTCCAACCCCCAGCCAAGTAGCAGGAAAATCGCATTCAAAGCACCCCCAACTGATGGCCATCCAGCCTCTGTTTAAAAGACTCCAAAGAAGGAGCCTCCACCACACTCTGGGGCAGAGAGTTCCACTGCTGAACAGCTCTCACAGTTGGGAGCTTTTTCCTAATGTTCAGGTGGAACCTCCTTTCCTGTAGTTTGAAGCCATTGTTCCGTGTCTCCAGGGCAACAGAAAACAAGCTGCTCCCTTCCTCCTTATGACACCCCCTCACATTTTTATACATGGCCATCATGTCTCCAAACATACAAAAGTTAAAAGTATATAAAATATGGTCAGTAAAAAGCTATTCCTGCATATACATTAAAAGCTTGCTTAAATAAAATAGTAAATAATAAAATGTTTATGGATTTTAAACATTGTGCATGGCCATGCTATAAATATTATATTATGACATCATCTAAAGACATATTAAGGGTACTCAGAAAACAAGGCTGCCCTAAGCAAGTTTCTTCGGATTCAGCACTAGAATTATTATATAACACTTAAGGGGGGGGGGTGGAGTTGCACAAAATTCAATGTTTCCCTTTTGACACATAGACACTTGTGTGTTGCTGTTTTGGCAGACACAAATCAAATATCCCAGAGCTTTTTTTTAAAAAAAGGATGAAAATGAATTCATTGTTCACCCCACATTTCATTTTTTATACTCCTCTTTCTTCTAGTACTAGGGCCTTAAATTTTTTTAAGATAATGAAAGCCTTCTGTTTGAAAGCAAGGCAGTAATTTCTGGGCAGAAGCAGGAAAGCTCCTAATATCCTGTGGCAAGATTGTAACCAAACTCTGCTTTCTGAAACTATTTGTATTTCCCTTCTTTTCTCCTAGGACATTTGCACTGGCAGGAGCAATGCCACTGTGAAAAAGCTGTGCCCTCCCCATCCACTTTTGCTGTTGTGTATGTGAGGAAGGAAACTTAGGGTTTTTTTTTTTTTGCCTGGTTCATATTTTCCTGGCAATAATAATAATAACAATAACAATAACAATAACAATAACAATCAGGGATTAAAAAGATCTCTCAATCTGGATTAGATTTCAGTTATTTCAAACCAGGAAGTGATTCTGCAGCATGACAACATCATACCCACCAAATGTTCTGCTGAGCTTGCCTGATAAATTCATACAGGGAAACCCAGCCTTTTATATTGCAGTGCTCACTAACCCCTCATACAGGAGAGCCTACATGCTGGCTAGATTTAATACTATGCCATTTCTGCTCCATAGAGGAAGACTCGGTGGCCTACCAAGAGATGAGGTGCTTTGTCCCTGTAGCTCAGGACAGCTGGATTCCATCCTGCATATTCTTCTGCACAGCCCAATTTACCAGGAACTAAAATCTAGCTTACTACTACAAGTTATAGATTCTTTGAAAAACCATACTGACCCAGACAAAGTAATTATGTTTTTAAACTGCCAAGATTTTAACTGTTGCCTTTCAGCGGCAAGGTTCCTGAATGAAGTCTGTAAACTCAATGTGTAGCAAATGTGAAGTTTCTTTTTCTATAATTTATGTTGTTGTTGTTTATTCTTCTGACTCTTCGTGACCTCATGGACCAGCCCACGCCAGAGCTCCCTGTTGGCCATCGCCATCCTAGCTCCTTCAAGGTCAAGGCAGTCACTTCAAAGATGCCATCCATTCATCTTGCCCTTGGTCGGCCCCTCTTCCTTTTCCTTCCATTTCCTCTAGCATCATTGTCTTCTCTAAGCTTTTCTGTCTTCTCATGATGTGGCCAAAGTACTTCATCTGTGCCTCTAATATCCTTCCCTCCAGTGAGCAATTGGGCTTTATTTCCCGAAGTATTGGCTGGTTGGATCTTCTCGTGGTCCAAGGCACTCTCAGAACTTTCCTCCAACACCACAGTTCAAAAGCATCTATCTTCCTTTGCTCAGCCTTCCTTATGGTCCAGCTCTCACATCCATAGGTTGCTATGGGGAATACCATTGCTTTAACTATGCATATCTTGGTTGCCAGTGTGATGTCTCTACTTTTCACTATCTTATCGAGATTGGTCATTGCTCTCCTCTCAAGAAGTAAACGTCTTCTGATTTCCTAGCTGCAGTCCGCATCTGCAGTAATCTTTGCATCTAGAAATACAACGTCTGTCACTGCCTTCACGTTTTCTCCCTCTATTTGTCAGTTATCAATCACTGTCTTGTTATATATGCCAATAAAGGCCTACTGGATTGGAACTGTGGAAGGTCCACTATATTGTTGTTACAGAAGCTTCTCACTTTGATCTTTTTCAAAGTATCAAGAATAGTTAAACCTCAAAAAAGAAATGTTAAGATTTCCAAAACAATGGGATTTATAAGCAGTGGGTGACACAAAAACCAAAGGAATGAGGGAGATGATAAAATATATATTTCAGCGATACTAAGGCTTGACCAGAAATATCGCAAATTAGTGAGTAGATTTCAAGGTTACATCACCTCAACATTTAGCACAGGCTAATAGAAACACCCTTGTCCCATTTGAGAAGGAAATGGTTTGGACAGATCTGACCTTTTATTCACCCAGAGTTGTATAGTTTGAAACCTTTCACTTATAATGGTAAATGGTTCTCTAGTGTCCCTCTTGTGCTATTATTAAGATGTGGGTGGGATGTGGAAGTGAAATGAGACATATATTCTCAATGTTCTGTATTTTATGTTTGCAATGAGGTTAACTGAGAGCCAGTTTTAGCTCTACACCGGAAAACACCCCGATGATGCTTTCAGACATCACATGCATCTCATAGGGGATGGGTTGACCCTTCAAACAGCATTTCTTTGGTGCTACCTCTATTCCAACTTTTGTGGTCTTACATGGTTGCATATCAATGGCTTAAATGTTGATATTCATGGATATTTCCTGTATGTAATTTCATTCCCAGACAATCTCCTGTAGTGGAGCATGCATTGCATTCAGTCAAGCACAGCACACCGTCTCCTTGAATATAATCCACACTCCATTTTCCCCCTTTCTCTCCGCTCCAACTCAGTGAAACTCTGCTGCAGACCGGTGTTCCAGCTAGCTTGCTAGCATGATTTTCATAAATTCAAAAGGTCCAAGTGGGATCTGAAATCTGTAATTATGGTTCTACAGATGATACTCAGCTGAAGTAATTTCATTTACAACATTAATCAAGAGATAGTCGGACTACAGTACCATAGCATGCTTGCTGGAGATCTGAGGATTCATCTACCTTGTAGAATTAATGCAGTTTGACATCACTTGAATTGCCATGGCTAAATCCTATGGCGTCATGAGAGTTGCCATTTTGCAAGAACTTTTGCTTTCTCTGTCACAGGGTACTAGTGCCGCACCAAACTACATATTAATATTGAGCCATGGCAGTTCATGTGGTGTCAAACTGCATTCATTCTACATTGTAGAATGACTCCTTGAAAAAGCAGTTTGTTCTTTATGCTAGGCTGCAGAAATATAGTCTGCACCCTTCTGCTCTGCCATATAATTTAGATTATCAAAAGAAGATACTCCACATTATCTGCTTTGAACTGGATTATATGAATCTACACTGTCATAAAATCCAGTTCAAAACAGATAATCTGGATTTTATATGACAATGTAAATAAAAAGAGTGTTGGATACTACCTAAATCCCCACTTCTTTCCCCAGACATTAAGTGGCCACGGGGACACCCAAATGCTAAGAGGTGAGTAGGAAGGGATAGAAATGTATTTATTTATTATTAACCATATTTATATGCCACCTTTCTCAGCCCAAAGGCAACTCAGGACGATTTACAAACGGCACAATTCGATGCCTACAATAACAAAGAACAATTAAAACATTTAGCATAAATAACACTTGATAAAATAAAACTGAAAAAAGTATAAATCCACAGCATCACATTACTAAAATCATTACCCAATCAAATTGTCCAGTTGTTCCAAAGATCAGAGTTTGTCTGCTACACTGCATTTGGGAAATCTTGCTCAAAAAGCCAGGTTTTAACTTTCTTTTGAAATGTTAGGGAGGGTGGGGGCTGATCTGATATCCCTACGGAGGGCATTCCATAGTCGAGAGGCCACTGCTGAGAAGGCCCTGTCCCTTGTTCCTGCCAAACGAGTCTGTGAAGAAGGCAGGACCGAGAGCAGGCCTCCCCAGAAGATCTTAGGGTCCTAGATAGTTCATAAGGAGAGATACGTTCGGACAGTTAAGCTGGGCCAGAACCGTTTAGGGCTTTATAGGCTAAAGCCAGCACTTTGAATTGTGCTCGGTAGCAAACTGGCAACCAGTGGAGCTGGTGCAACAGAGGAGTTGTGTGCTCCCTGAGGTTTATCTCAAGTATTCTTGTAGAGCGGTTTCTCAAACTGCTCCTCTAGATGTTTTATACTTCAGCTCCAACAATTCCTAACAGCTGGTAAACTGGCTAGGATTTCTGGGAGTTGAAGTACAAAACACCTGGAGGAGCACAATTTGAGGAACAGTATTGTAGAGCATTATGCTTTGGGAACCCCATATGGGGTTGTGTCCTGGGTTTGGACTAGAACAGCCCCTCTAGTCTCTCAGGGCCCTTCCACGCAGCCATATAACACAGAATATCAAGGCAGGAAATCCCACAATATCTGCTTTGAACTGGGTTATCTGAGTCCATACTGCCATATATTCCATATATGTGTGGCCTTTAGAATCTACTTGCCTGCATGGCCAGTGTAAATGCTAAGAAGTGCAATTTAAAAACGTGATGAGAACAGTTTGAACTCACCGCCCACATCCTCCAACTTATACTTACCATGGAGGGAAGTGTCCGCTACCTGTCTTTCCCCTATTGTTGCTAATGCAACACAAGAAGCCTCTTGTGTTGCTGCGGCAGTGGCATACATCAGTTCTGCTTTAGATTAGCAGCAGAGCCCTGCCGGAAGTAGCTGTACATCATGAGATGGGAGCAGGAGGGCTCTGTGGCTAAACTGGAAAGGAGCCAGCGTATGCCGCCAAATTTAGCCCCGTTTGATGAGGTCGTATGAGATGTTCATTGAAAAACCATAGCAAAATATGCTGCAGGATTTCTCACAAACAAAGTTTTTGTAATTTAATAAACTTTTTCCAATTTTTTAAAATAATAGAACTAATTATGAAATTGCATTTATAACATTGTGTTATATCATGTGATGAAGCAATGGCTGTCTAAAGAAGGCACTAAAACAGTCTCACTAGAGGAGGTCTTACTGAAGATTTCAATAAAACTGAGAAAAAGTTACACGCACAGAGGAGAAAATAAGTTCAAGGAAATTCCAAGAACATATGTATAAAGAGGGCAAAGGGTGTAGAAAAAGCAAAGGGAAATGCAAAATGAATAAATCCACTTCTAATGGGACACCAATGGGCCATCACAGAATCTTGCCAAATGTATGACTTCAAGGAAAACTTTTTCATGCAGAAGCTGAACGAAAACTGACGTAATGTTTTCTTGTCTTTTTACAAGCAGTTTAATGTCATTTGACAGTGAGGAAAAACAGTAAGAAGTCCTTCTACCAAAGTCAGTGCAATATATTTCTTCTCCACAGGAAACCAGCAGTATCTACTTCCTTCTAAACACAAGCTACTACCCTTGTTCAGGTGTTGATGTGAAAGCTGTGTAGGACTAAATGGGTGGTACAAATGTGTGTGTGTGTCATCTGCAAATATTCACACACACTTCATAGCATCAGATTTCCTTACTCATTTAGTGTGAAAGCCTGCAGAAGGGGTTTGCAACAGTTACAAATCCCTTTGCAGACTTTGACACTAATGTGGAGTTTGTTTCCAAAAGGTAACAAATCTCCCCAAAATGAACAATGAGTTATAGATAGCAACACATTTTGCCTTCTTTAAATCAGAAAGTTATGAAGATTTTCTTAAGTGTCTCCTTAGTGCAAGTGAGGATACAGAAGCCCTGTTTAGGAATTTGCTCGAACATTTGTAGAGCTAAAATTGTCGACATGGACATGAGTACACACTTAAACCCCGCTCCCAATGAGTTGTATTTTAAAGAGGCCAGACACCAAAGACTAAAGGCCACACTGTCCTTTATCCCAAGATCTTATCCCAGAAGAGCCCCCGGTGGTGCAGTGGGTTAAAACCCTGTGCTGGCAGGACTGAAGACCAACAGGTCGCAGGTTCAAATCCGGGGAGAGCACGGATGAGCTTCCTCTATCAGCTCCAGCTCCTCATGCGGGGACATGAGAGAAGCCTCCCATAAGGATAGTAAAACATCTAAACATCTGGGCATCCCCAGGGCAATGTCCTTGCAGACAGCCAATTCTCTCACACCAGAAGCGACTTGTAGTTTCCCAAGTCACTCCTGACATGATAAAAAAATAAATCCCAGAATATCTGATTTAAATGGGAATATGAGCTCCCTTCCATGCAGCTGAATAAAATCCCACATTATCTGCTTTGAACTGGAATATATGGCAGTGTGGACTCAGTTCAAAGCAGATATTGTGTGATTTTCTGCCTTGATATTCTGTCTTACATGGCTGTGCAGAAGGGCCCTGAGCCTCCACTGCCAGATAACCTGGGATAACAGATAATCTGGGATCTGATCCTGAGATAAGGGGGGCAGTGTGGAAGTGCCCTGACAGAGGTTGACCATGGAAAAATCAATGGCCCCTTCTACACAGCTATATAAAATCCAGGTTATTTGCTTTGAACTAGATTGTATGGTAGTGTAGGCTCAGATAATCCAGTTCAAAGCAGATACTGTAGATTATTTGCCTTGATATTCTGGATAACAAATAGAAGGAGCTCATGGTGACATTGGGTTCCCACTGATCAGAAGCAGAAGGATCATCCAAACAGCCAAAATTCAAATGAAGCACAGTCTTGAGTCAAATCCAAACCAAAAAGGGAGGTGTCAAAGAGATTAGTTAAAAGTCAAGCCAAGTGTCAGTGCTACAGGAAGCCAAGGAAATCACATAGCATCAGCAAGAGGCATTGGGTCTATTGTCCCTATTGCCAGAATGCCCTTGACTGAGTTAATTTATAGCCAGCAGTAATTGCCTCAGCTGGCTCCACTGATGGGCATTGTTTACTTAAGGTGGAGAAAGCATTTCTGGTGTTTGTTTCTGGTACTTTAGCTGTCAGCATATGAGAGGGTGCAAAGCTCCAATTTCCTTCTCCAGATCTGCAGGTGCTGCCTGGGGTGGATCTCCTTCTATCACAACAGCCTCCTCTGGTTCATCCAAACAAGCATCCTCCAGGGAACGCACAACACCTTTTCCTAAAGTGCTTGGAAGTCAGTTAGACCTTTCCACATTGAACAAGAAGATCTAAAGTCTTATCAACCTAACATGGTCACAAAGCTCCTGTGAGAAGAAACCCAACCTTACCAGGTTTCCATTTACAGGAGTTTTCCATTCTTCATTTCCAAATAGACAAGTTGCTCATTCCAATTTTGAACCATGAAAACTTGGAGTATGGGATAATCTTGCAGTTTAGAAACTATATATTAAAACAATTGTGTGTCACTGAAGCAATTCAGGAAAATTCCTTGAAATCAAGTAAAGTAGTCACATAATGAAACAAGCAAGTAAATGAGATGCCATCAAAATGGCACAGCTTGCCCACAAAAAACAGTTCAAATCAATTAAGTGTTCCAGAAATTTATGAGTCAAATAAAATAATGCAAAGGTTAAAAATTCAAATGAAGAAGAATTTCATAGAATCATTTCTCCTTTAACAGAGAAGTCTTAGCTCTAAAATCAGGTCATTAAATAAAGAGCAACATTAAAAAAGCAGGGGAATTTCCAGACAAGAATCAATCAGGGCACGCTAATACCTCCCAACAAAGGATCCCCCTAGACAGCAACCAGCCAGGCTTTGAAGCTGCAAGGCCATTAAATGCTAATCAATGTGGCCAATTGCAACATTCACACTTGCCTCAAGCAGACAAGAGCTCTTTCTCCCACCCTGGACATTTCACAAATATATAAACTTCACTTGCCTAGTTTCCAACAGACCTCACAACATCTGAGGATGCCTACCATAGATGTGGGTGAAATGTTGGGAGGGAATGCTTCTGGAACATGGCAATACAGCCCAGAAAACTCACAGAAACCCAACTCTTAACAATTTGCATGTCATACTTGAAGGAGTGCCTGTCTCTGTATAGAACTGATTAAAGTCAGAAAGGTTATCAAGACCCTATGCTTTAACTATCATGGCAGGAGTCTACATTCAAAATCAAATCTATGCCTATGCTTGTATTGTAGATTTGCTTTACAGTAAAACCCCAATAACTGCAGATCCCTGGTATCTATCTGCTGGGTTTCCCACTGCCGTCCATAATGTCCATAATTCGGTCCTAAAACCAACTTTGGAGGCCTGCAAATCCATCTAGAATTGGGTTTTGGAGGGTGGAGCAAAAGACGAAACTTCAGAAAGTTCTATTCTTGAAACATTGCATTTTATAAAATTATAAAAAACATTGTATTTTATAATTGCGCTTAATCAGTATTTTTTTTTGCCTTTTTGATATCTTATTTACTTTTATTTTTAATTATTTTAATATCTATTTTTAATGTATTGTCATGTAAACTACCTTCAAAATTTCTGTTGACGTATATTGTAGTGATTTCAATAAGGAAGAATGAACAATTCAGTTTTTGTCCCAATGTGAATAGGACCCATGGATGAAGGGGGGGATCTTAAATCCATCTGCATTGGATCTTTCAATGTACTCACTTTCATAGTTGCAAAGTAGAATGTATCACGCCTTGATAATCTGTTCCTCTGTTAAATTCTGATATCATCTCACTTAAAATAACCTACTAGTGGGGTTTATATGCTGAGTTGGCTCCTCTTTTGTTTTTTCTGGCCGCTCCTCTAAGTTCAGTCATTTCTTCCCCTGCCAAAAACATGCACACGCAAAAAACATGGTACATAGCTACAGTTTAGTTCATTACTTTACAGTAGGGTTCCTTTTGCTATAGTAACATCATTAACTCAGCAGTTCCTGAACCTTCATCCATACTATTGTGTCATCTCTGCAAATTTTTGTAGAACTATGTGAGAAATCGTGTGTTTGTCCTTTCCAGTTGCCTGTAGACTTACAGCAACTCTATTAATTTCATAGAGTTTTCTTAGACAATAATATTCAGAACCATTTTTTTACAGTTTCATCCTATGAATGTAGTCTAAAGCATAGTAGTCATTGGGGCTGTGGTAGCACCGAGGTTAAAGCCACTAGCTGCAGAAAAGGCTGCTGACCGGAGGGTCAACAGTTCGAAGCTATGAATCAGGGTGAGCTCTTGACTGTCAGCCCTAGCTTCTGCCAACCTAGCAGTTCAGAAGCATGCAATGCGGGTAGATCAGTAGGTACCACCTCAGCAGGAAGGTAAAAGGGCGCCCTATGAAGGAAAAAAAATGGAGATGTCTACAGACAGCAGGCTCCTTTGCCATGGAAAATAGAACAGCAGCACCTCCTCATGTCTGGAAGTTAAGCATAGCCTCCATACACTGGAAATGGAAAAAAAGGGGCCCTTTACCTTATCTGTGTTATTGTATGTCATTGTTTGTGTAAAAAGCCATTTAATGTTTGCCTTATATGTACTCTGAGTCCCGATGGGGAGATAAGGTGGAATATAAATAAAGTGTATTATTATTATTGATGGTCACCAATTTAGGTACTAACCAAGGCTGACCCTGCTTAGCTGCCAAGATCAGACAATATTGGAAGTCTTTGGGGATATCTCAGCTGAGGTATCTCACTTTGTTTGCATTTTGGAAGCAGAGTTATTTGTCCTTGAAGAAGTCTACTTAAAGTATTTTCCCATTCTTGATGCAACATTGACCTTTGATCTTTTTATATAAGGTCAAGATAGAATCACCAAATCTTAGAATTCAAGAGGCCCAAAATGCAATAATCCCTAAAGGGGACAGCACTCGACAGGAGTACATGTGAAAAAGATCTTGGAGTCCTCGTGGACAACAAGTTAAACATGAGCCAACAATGTCATGCAGCGGCAAAAAAGCCAATGTGATTTTGGCTTGCATGAATAGGAGTACAGTGTCCAGATACAGGGAAGTCATGATACCCCTCTATTGTGCCTTGGTCAGACCACACCTGGAATACTGTGTTCAGTTCTGGGCATGTTGACAAGTTGTAATGTGTCCAGAGGAGGCTGACTAAAATGATCAAGGATCTGGAGAACAAGCCCTACCAGGAGCAGCTTAAATAGCTGGATATGTTTAGCCTTCATAAGAGAAGGCTGAGATGAGACACAATGGCCATGTACAAATATGTGAGGCGAAGTCATAGGGAGGAGGAAACAAGCTTGTTTTCTGCTGTCCTGGAGAATAGGTTGCGGAGCAATGATTTCAAACTACAGGAAAGGAAATTCCACCTGAACATGTGGAAGAACTTCCTGACTGTGAGAACTGTTCAGCAGTGGAACTCTCTGCCTTGGAGTGTGTGGAGGCTCCTTCTTTGAAAGCTTTTAAGCAGAGGCTGGGTGGCCATCTGTCAGGGGTGCTTTGAATGTGATTTTCCTGCTTCTTGGCAGAATGGGGTTGGAGTTCTCTTCCAACTCAATGATTCTATGATTCTGTGATTCTATGAAAGCATCTGAGCACAAAATCTCTGTCTGTACTAGCCTGATGTCTTGTTTTGTTGAACCTTGAATATTAATGCAGGCTCCACAGAGGTACCAGTCACACAATTGGATTATTAGAACATTTATAAATAGCTTGCTGGCAGGACTCTTAAAAAGATAAATTAACTATCGGGAGGGTTTCCATTTCTCAAAGGGAAATGAGGGAAACAGAAAACACTGTTGTCTTATAGGCAACAATTAATAGCTTCGCCTGAATGCAATACAACTGGGACTGGGAATCTGACAGGCAGCTGTGCAACCAACTGGTTCAAAGCTCAAACAAGATGCATCCCAGTGCCTAGACCTTGGTGAGAGCAGAATCATTACACTTGTTTTGTGTTCCTTTTTCCTGCAATGACCTCTGAACATTTTGGTCTCCCTTCTCTGGACATGGTCCAACTGGTCAATATTCTTCTTGAATTGTGATGCCAAGAACTGGATGCAGTATTTCTCATCTTTTGTTCTTACTAAACGGAAAGGCATTACTATTCCACATGATGAAAGGTAATGAACTAATAATGCCTTTTCTTTTAAAAATGTTTTGATTTCTGTAAATTGGATCTGGTCCTGTGGGAAAGTGCCAGCTTCCTTTCTCCCATGCTACAATTACTTAACCATGTTCACCTAAGAATTCAGGAAATCAGTTTCAGGTGGGAAGCACAGCTTAGAAAGTGCTCTGGTTAGTTGGGCTTCTTATTATATTATATTTGATGTAAGCCAATACTGCCCTTAGACTTTTTATTCCCCCCCCCCTCCCACACACACTTTTTTTTTTTTGCAAAATCTCTTAAAATCCTCCATACCCACCCTGGTTTTTGGTTTTTTTGCCTCTTTTCATAAGGGAATGGTGGGAAAGCCTGTCAGAAATGTAGCAACATTCAGCACATAAAGGAGTTAAAGATGTCTTCAGAAGTGATAGGGTTAAGTAGTTTTCAGTGACCCAGAGTCTCCTGATCTAATCCATCTGTCTCTGATGTGCAAGCTAGTAAGGATCTTCCCACTTCTTCCAATCCCTTATTTTCTCACTTCTACTAAAGGTGAAATAACTACACTCACTATACATTTAGCAGACTATGACTGAACCAATGTTGTATAATTAATGCAGTTTGAGACTACTTTAGTTGTGGTTTTACAGGCTTTTAAGCCTTCTCTGTCAAAGAATGCTGGTGCCTCATCACACCTGAAGTGACTTGCAGTTTCCCAAGTCGCTTCTGACATGGAAAGAAAGAAAAAAACAACTCTCATGATTCCGTAATATTGGGGTAGTTAAAGTAGTGTCAAACTGCATTGATTCTATAGTGTAGATCAGGCATGGGCATACTTTGGCCCTCCAGATATTTTGGACTTCAACGCTTGGTAGGCTGTTAGGAATTGTGGGAGTTGAAGTCCAAAACACATAGAGGGCTGAAGTTTGCTCATGCCTGGTGTAGATGCGCACTGAGACAGCTTTCACATCTTTTATGGCATTCTTACAATAAATAATTAGTTGCCACTTTTACTCCCAGGGGCCCTTCCACACAGCCCTATATCTCAGAATGCCAAGGCAAAAAATCCCACAATATCTGCTCAGGGTTATCTGAGTCCATACTCAGATAATGTAGGATTTCCTGCCTTGATATTCTGGGTTATAGGGCTGTGTGGAAGGGCTCCCAGTCAGATTTGCTAGCCAGTGCACACATGCACTCACATCAAAGGGACACAAACTATTATAATATGCAAACCTTTTCTGGTATCATTGCTTGAAGCCCAATCCTCAGGAAGTCTGAATCCAATACAAGTCTTTCAGCACCTTATGACAGTGTCAGAATTTGGACAACAGAGAATGACATTCATCCATTAGTAAACAAACTCCTTCCCCTGGATTTGAAACGTCTCTTTGCATTTCTCTCCTTTCCCCACCTACAGTGGTTTGTTTCTTTCCTTAAAAACAAACTGGATTGGAATGTGCAATCTATTTTTGGATTAGCATGGTATCCTTTTCAAACACCTGGGGGAGGAAAATAGTGTCAGATGGACCCATCTAATTTAATCCCATGACTGGAGGGAGTATGGCACTGACTGCTCCAGTCTGAGATGACTCCTTTAAAAAAAAAAACCCTGAAAAGACTCATTTCATTTTCATCATGTTGCTGTTGGCAGGAAGCGAAGTCCACTGCTAAAGAAGAATTTGTTCCTGATTGACTTCAAAACCAAAGTGTTCTTGTTTGTTTTTTTCAGGATTTTTTATATACGATTGCTGACTTGCTGTTATTTTCTGAGGACTTGAATTCAGAAACATGCCATTTGTTGTCTAGTCTAGTCACAGCAGCTGTTTCTTTCTGGTTACAAAAGCATCCTTTAACATGTGACCTGATGCTCAGGGTAAGCACCACTGCTGATATCCTCAAGTCACTCATGTGAAGACATTCTTTCAATGTGTTTCCAATTGGATGGTATAATAAATCCCATGCTTATTTTCTGCAAACATGGGTGATTTTGGGACAGAGACAGTCAGACACAGAAGAAGGATTTGAATGCAAAAAGGTGATTTCTGTGTGATTTATTCAACATCAATATCTGCAGGCATGATCAACAAGTCTGCAGATGACACCAAATTGGGAGGGATAGCCAATACTCCAGAAGACAGGAGCAGAATTCAAATGATCTTAACAGATTAGAGAGATGGGCCAAAACTAACAAAATGAAGTTTAACAGTGACAAATGCAAGATACTCCACTTAGGTATAAAAAAGGAAATACAAAGATACAAAATGGGGGACTCCTGGCTCAACAGCAGTATGTGTGAAAAGGATATTGGAGTCTTTGTGGACACGTTAAACATGAGCCAACCATGTAATGCTGCAGCTAAAAAAGCCAATGGGATTTTGGTCAGTATAAATAGGAGTATAGTGTCTAGAGCCAGGGAAGTCATGCTATGTCTCTATTCTGCCTTGGTTAGACCACACCTGGAATACTGTGTTTAATTCTGGGCACCACAATTGAAGGGATAATGTCGATAAGCTGGAATGTGTCCAGAGGAGGGCAACTAAAATGACCAAGGGTCTGGAGAACAAGCCCCATGGGGAGCAGCTTAAAGAGCTGGGCATGTTTAGCCTGCAGAAGAGAAGACTGAGAAGAGACATCATACCCATATATAAATATGTGAGGTAAGTCATAGGGAGGAGGGAGCAAGATTGCTTTCTGCTGCCCTGGAGACTAGGATGCAGAGCCATGGCTTCAAACCACAGGAAAGGAGATTCCAACTGAACATTAGGAAGAACTTCCTGACTGGAAGAGCTGTTCAGCAGTGGTACTTTCTACCCCGAAGTGTCATGGAGCTCCTTCTATGGAGGCTTTTAAACAGAGGCTGGATGACCATCTGTTGGGGGTGCTTTGGATGTGGTTGTCCTGCTTCTTGGCAGTGGGTTAGACTGGGTGGCCCATGAGGTCTCTTCCAACTCTATGATTCTATGATTTGTTTTGCAAGAAGAAGTCCTTATCTTTGCAGTAACCCGTACAAGTTCACCTAAGACTCTGGAATGTACAAGATATGGTCCTACTCCAATTTTGGTTGCTTACATCTTGTAAAAGCTTCAGATTTGTATAACAAATGCTGGGTGATAATAATTCTTGAACCTGGATAGTTTTTATCAGATGTTTCATTTTTTAATTGCTGGAAACATTGCATTTTCATTTTTTTTCTAACTCATGCATATCTCACATCTGTATCTAATTGCAACATAGTAAAAATGTTCACTAAACAATAACTTCATAAGATACTGCTTTGTATACATGTATGAAGTATTATAGCCCAGATCCAATTCTATTGTACACCTGTGAAACATGGACCAGTTATCCCAACTTCTGGACACAGTCCATCAGTATTGCTTTTCAAAAATCCTGCAAATCTTTTGGGAAGACAGGTAGACAAATGTCAGCATTCTGGAAGAAGCAAAGATAACCTGCATTGAAATTATGTTCTCCACCATCAACTTTACTGAACTAGCTACATTATCCAAATGTCTGATCACGGTCTCCCAAAGCAATTATTTATTTATTTATTTATTTATTTATTTATATTCCACCCTATCTCCCCAAGGGAACTCAGGGGGAATCACAGTACATATACACAGCAAATATTCAACACCATTTTGGATAGACAGGACAGATACAAACAGAACAGAAAGGAGGTATGTTGTGTCGACATCCAGGTTTTTGGCATCTTGAAGGTTGTACTCAAATCCAGCCACAGGGGTTGCTGTCCCTCCATCCTCTATAATGAAGATCCATCAGGACCTTCTCCTTCCTTTTAGTCACCAGGCATTTTCAGATCTTTTCTTTATGGTGTCATAAAATGCCTGCCCCACTTGTTTTAGCAGTACCTAATTTATCTACTTAACAGCTCAAGCTGTTTTAAACTCCTTAGGTAAACAGTAAGCTGGGCTGATAGTCAGGAGCTCACGCTGACCCGGGGCTTCAAACCAGCAACCTTTCGGTTTGTAGATCTTATCATTGCTGGTGATTTACGAGCTGTGCTAACGCCTGGCCCAATTTACTTTTAACTCAAGAATGGAAAATAGAATGTCTGTGAACAGCAAAAGAGATTTAAAGATGAACTTAATACTAACCTTAGAAATGTGGTATAAACACAAAAAACCGAGAAGTTCTGGCACAGGTGTTGTAACTGTAAGTCAGTAGTTACCAATGGTGATACAGATTTTGAGGAGGTATGAATATGGAACGAAAGGAAGAAACATGCTGAAAGGAAGGTGCACCAAATAAATTCTTGCCATGACTGCCTTTCTTCTGGAAATACATGTCCTCAATGTGAAAGATCATGGGAACCAGAATAGATCTTCACAGTCACTTAAGAACCGACTGCCAAGGCTCTTCCTCTGGAAGACAGTTATACTTGGCCATGATGATGATATTGGGATTGTGCAGGGAAAGTCTCAGCATCTGGCACTTTGCACTGATTGTGCTACACAACACCTGTTTGGAGTGGCAAGGCTGTACACTGATTGTGCAACCAAATTCACCCTTTGGGTGCATCTGAAGTGGATGCATATGCCACAAATAAATGCAGACATTTCACATTGGACAAAATTGTCACCTTATCCATAAAACTTTCCTTCCAGCATCATATTGGCTTTCCAAGCAATTATAGATACACCTGAAAGAATTCCCATCTAGTCCACATTCAATCGGTTTACTAATCAAAATATTAGGGGAGGGGGGCTCTTAGCAAATGCTTTGCTGAAAGCCAGATAAATGACATTCACAGCATTCTCACCATTTACTAAACTAGTGGTCTAACTGGACATATAGAATTAGTTTAGCAGGGGTATTTTTTCTGAACAAACACATCCTTGTTGCTACTGATCACTGCATTGTCATAAAGATACCTGAAGATAAAATTCTTTATAATTGGTTCTATTTTTTTTCTTGCATTGAGGTCAACCTGATTAGTCTACACCTTATAAAGGTACCTGGAATAAACTAATGAAAAAGTTCTTTCTTTAATGCCATAGTGTTTCACAACATCCTAGGAGAATCAAAGCTGCGCTTCAAACCTGAAACAAGATACATTTTTTCCTGTTTGTTTTTTCAAGGCGTGCTTGGTTTTGGAGGTGACCAGAGGGCAAAGCTTTCCCTTCCCTTTTTGGAAGCATCTAAAAGAAAAGTGAAGATGCACAGTAGTCAACAGCTGAGAGTGCCAAGCCACGGTATAAAAACTGTCCAGCCAGCTAAGCAAAATTCAACTGCCTGTGATCCAGGAAGTGCAGAAAATTGAGAGCCTTAAGATGTACTGTAAACTTATTTACAAGAATCTGTAGTTCCTACTCTGACAAAACTCTTCTTGTCATGTCTGAGATTGAACAGTATAGCCACTTTCTGCTCATGCCAGGGTTTTCCTTTATAAAAGCTGTCCTGGTATTATTTTCCCCAGCAAATCAGTCCATGAATAGCAAAGAGCAAGAATATGGGAAACTGCAAGCAGAGTTATTGAGAGAATATATTGGGCTCTAGGGAAGTTAATAATCCATATTATTATTATTGCTGCTTTGTTGTCACAGTTGTACATGCTCTTTTAACTCTTTTTAATTTGTTATTGTTCCCTTGCAATTATTGTTATATTTATTCTTATTTGTACTTAGCATTTTTCTTCGATTGAGACTGATCAGCATCATCTTGGATTTTCTATAGCATAACTTCCACAGAGCTCCAAAGGGGTTTTTGTGTGTGTCAGGAATGACTTGAGAAACTGCAAGTCGCTTTTGATGTGAGAGAATTGGCCGTCTGCAAGAATATTGCCCAGGGGACGACTGGATATTTTGATGTTTTACCATCCTTGTGGGAGGCTTCTCTCATGTCCCTGCATGGGGAGCTGAAGCTGACAGAAGGAACTCATCCACGCTCTCCCTGGATTCAATTCTCCAACCTGTTGGTCTTCAGTCCTGCAAGCACAATGGTTTAACACACTGCACTACCGGGAGGCTCCATAGCTCCAAAGTGATTTTTTGCACTACAGTTCTCAGATTTCTTCAGCTACAATAGTCATTGGCCATGCTGATGGTTGGATGGCCAGAGTTTTAGGCCAAAAAGTATCTCCTCCTACCATCACTAACCAATGTTGACTACTTGGAATCCCAGGACATGGTTTAGAACTTCGGTTTGTGAGTAATAAATAAAACCTGTTGCCAAATATATGTGGAGTGTAAGTACAACAGTATGACATGAGTAATGTTAGTCACTTCAAATTAGCATTTCCCAAAAACGTGGGTTTTGCCATCACATCATCTTTTCAAATTTCTCTTTTATGACAGTGGTTATTTATCCAATAATAAGTCATAGAAACGAGAGTAAGATATTACTTATTTTATTTTATCTGTTTTATACCCCGTCCTCTCTCCCTTATTGAGGGGCCCAGAGCAGGTAACACTCGGCAGCAATTTGACGCCTTACAATTCTAAGACAATACAAAAACACAAAATAAATATAAATCACAGATGCAAAAATGTTAGCACTTCATATAAAACTACAGTACATAATAAAACAATAATTAAAACCAGCTATAATTAAAAACCAACTCCAATTCGTTACCATAATGTCAAAATCGTCATTTAATGTGCTTGCTCATTGTTCATTGTCTTCCCCAAAAGCTTCCCTCCAGAGGAAAGTTTTTATTTGATTTCAAAAGGAAAGCAGGGAGGGGTCCAGTGCTATATAGTGGCTTGAGCATTAGCCTATGACTCTAGAGCAGGGGTCCTCAAACTTTTTAAACAGAGGGCCAGGTCACAGTCCCTCAAAGTGTTGGAAGGCCGGATTATAATTTGAAAAAAACATGAATGAATTCCTATGCACACTGCACAGATCTTATTTGTAGTGCTAATAACACTTTAAAACAATACAATAATTAAAATGAAGACAATTTTAACAAATATAAACTTATTAGTATTTCAATGGGAAGTGTGGGCCTGCTTTTGGCTGATGACGATTGTTGTTGTTGTCGTTGTTGTTGTTGTGTGCTTTCAAGTCATTTCATACCTAGATTGACCCTGAGTGAGGGCCGGGTAAATGACCTTGGAGGGCCGTATCCAGCCCCCGGGCCGTAGTTTGAGGACCCCTGCTCTAGAGACCAAGATTGGGGTCACCATTTAGCTTTGGTGATCCTGGGCAAGTCATCATTTTCTCTGCCTCAGAGGAAGGCAAAGGCAAACCTATCTGGACAAATCTTGCCAAGAAAACCATGTGATAGGTTTACCTTAGGGTTGCCATAAGTCAGAAACAATTTCAAAGCACACAACAAGTGTCCAGTATCTCTCCTTAGGAACCATCTAGGAACTTAAGACCATCTGGGGTGACCCTGCTCTCAATCCCGCCTTCCTTGCAAGCATGTCTGGTAGGGATGAGAGACAGAGCCTTCTCAGTGGTGGCCCCTTGGCTGTGGAACTCCCTCCCTAGGGATATTATATCGGCCCCCTCCCTCTTGACCTTCAGGAAAAAAGTAAAAACTTGGCTTTTTGAACAAGCGTTTAGAAATGCAGCAGAATAAATAATTATGAAATAGGAAGAATGAACACAGAATGGCTAGACAATGCTGCTGGATAATGATTTTAACAGGACGACACTGGTAATTATATGTTTTTTATGGTTTCATATGGTTTTTATAATATTAGATTGAATGTTTTAATTGTATTTTTATGACTGTATGGCATCAAATTCTGCCAGTTCTGTAAGTCGCCTTGAGTTGCCATAAGGCTGAGAAAGGCAGGCTACAAATGCCATAAATAAATAAATAAATAAATAAATAAGATTGAAATGGGTTAGAGGGCATTGCAGTTTTAATATGCACGACAAACCTCATGTTGTAAATACCCCGTATCCCCGTAAATAAGACAGTGTCTTATACTAATTTTTGCTCCCAAAGATTTGCTAGGTCTTGTTTTCAGGGGATGTCATTTTTCCATGAAGAAGAATCACATTCATTGTTGAACAAAAAAAATTTAACATTTATTATATACTGTACAATAGTTGTCAGCATATAATAAATATATTGGCCCTCACACACAGGGCCACAAAAAATAAGGGATGTCAACAGGCCTGTAGCGAGGGGGTGGTTTTAGGGGTTCAAACCCCCCCCCGAAATGTTTCATATTTTTTTTAAAAAACATGGTTTACTCATGAATTTTAACTGGTTAACCAAATCCCCATGCTAAGTCTATAAGATGCAAAAAATTAAGAGTCCCTCCAGAACTGTAAGTACTATCTCAAGCAAATATTGACAATTTATTCACACTGTCATTACTTGCAGCAATAGCCGATGTAGTGAAGCAACCAAGTTGGGGGTGTGTGTGTTGAATGCTCTCATTAAGGAGGCCAGACTTGGTGGAGGTGGTTGACAGGGGCGGAGCTGCAGGCTACTGAAGGTTGCTCTGCCCCCTGCTGTGCTCTTTGTTTCAAGGTGAGCTAGGAGGCAGGTTTCAACCCCCCCCCCCCTTGAAATTTTCAACCCTCCACGAAATTTTCAACCCCCCCCCAAATTGTCAACCCTCCCCGAAATTTTTTTCTGGCTACGGCCCTGGATGTCAAGTACCTGGCTCCCACACATTGTCTGGAGACTGTAAGAATGTCCCAGAGCAATTCCTGGACCATTTGTACAGCAGGGATGGTATTGCAGCTTCCGGTCACCAGGGGGAGCATGTTGTTGTTGTTTATTCGTTTGGTCACTTCCAACTTTTCATGATCACATGGACCTGCCCACGCCAGAGCTCCCTGTCGGCCATCACCATCCCCAGCTCCTTCAAGGTCAAGCCAGTCACTTCAAGAATACAATCCATCCATCTTGCCCTTGGTCGGCCCCTCTTCCCTTTTCCTTCCATTTTCCCCAGCATCATTGTCTTCTCTAAGCTTTCCTGTCTTCTCATGATGCGGCCAAAGTATTTCATCTTTTCCTCTAGTATCCTTCCCTCCAATGAGCAGTCGGGCTTTGTTTCTTGAAGTATGGATTGGTTGGATCTTCTCGCAGTCCAAGGCACTCTCAGAATTTTCCTCCATGCTTCCAAACAAAAACTTTGCTAGGTCTTACTTTCAGGGGAGGCATTGTATTGAGCAATTCAGCAAAACCTTTACTAGGTCTTATTTTCAGGGGATGTTTTATTTTCAGGAAAACAGGGTATGTTCTTCAGTCTTGGTTAATGCACACAAAGCATAGGAATATTCCTAGCATTGTTCTCACTTTCCTGAACCCACAGAGCAGTTATGCTATCCTATGGCTTTTGTCAAAAATATGCTGTCATTGATGTTTCAATTGCTGCTGCAAAAAATCCAGAGATTGAAAGTGCATTGGAAGTACAATGCAATCCCTATATTTATCAAGGATATGTTCTAGGAATTTGGGTGAATAATAGCAAACCTATTGAAATTATGCACTTCTGTTGCCAAAATACGATAGAAGAACACAGGAGGAACTAGAAAACACCTAGGGCTTCATCACACGATAGGCTGCAAGTGTCCTAGAATGCTTGCAGCATGCCACCTATCACACAACACAGGCTAACTTCTGGTGGAGCTCCATTGATGAACTGGGACACAAGCATCCTACGACGCTGTGCTCAGAACACAGGAAGCTTCCCGTGTTCATTAGGGCCAGCTCAAGGGGAAGCTGCATGGCGACGCTTCCTCATGTGCTGCTGGAAAGTGATTGTCCTTCTGTCCTGGCAAATGTGCCCGTGGGCAAGAGGATATACATATCTTGTTGGATGTAGGGAAATGAAACCATGGGTACAAGTCGTATAGATATTGGGGACACTGTAAAATTCTGCTAGGAATCATAGTACTCGTCTCCCTGAATGCTGTGTTCCCAACAGAATAAATAAAAACTTGATGATACCAGTGATGGAAATTTGAAGATGGTAAGAACTCAAGGAAGAGTTCACAAAAGGCTGGAGGCATGCATGTGGCCAGCAGGCCATGCTTTGCTCCCTGCTGATCTAAACATTACCATGTCTGCAAATATGAAACCCACAGGCAATTTTTATTTGTGACGTGCTACTGTGGCTGGAATCAATCTGAATGAAGATCTGGTTAAGAGAGAAATGTATACCCTCTTTTCCACCCTCTGCTTCTCTCTTTTAACCACTCTTATACTGCAGGGTTCCAAGTATGTTTTAGTCTTGAGAAGAGTTCAACAGATAAAATAGATTGTTGAAAAAACTCCATGGAAATGGCAGGCTAGAAGGAGTTAAGTACACATTCCCATCTCTAGCCATGTCTTCACTCCCCAATGAGTCTTCTGTGGAAATAAGTTATTGGAATTTTACTATATTTGTTTGCTTACTGTCAAGATATCTGCCAATGAACATGTTTTGCATCAATAATAAACATTTTAAAATGTGGGAATAACATAGATTCAGAGAATCATGCCAAGAAGCAGGAAAATCATATTAAAAGTAATACTGACAGATAGCCATCCAGCCTCTGCTTAAAAGCCTCCAAAGAAGGAGCCTCCACCACAATCTGGGACAGAGCACTCCACTGCTTAACAGCTTTCACTATTAGGAAGTTCTTCCTAATGTTCAAGTGGAATCTCCTTCCTTGTTGTTCCACATCTTAGTCTCCAGGGCAGCAGAAAACAAGTCTGCTCCCTCCTCCCTAAGATTTCCCTTCACATGGCCAGCATGTCTCCTCTCAGCCTTCTCTTCTTCAGGCTAAACATGCCCAGCTCTTTAAGCTGCTCCTCATGGGGCTTGTTCTCCAGACCCTTGATCATTTTAGCACCTTCCTCTGGACACATTCCAGCTTACAGTACACTTAGAAGGGGGAAAAACTTTACGAGAAGACGAAGACCAGCCCACAATATTGTCCCACATGAGGTGAAAGACAAGTTGGTGATCTCTCCATTCCTCATAACGGAAAGCTAGCTGGACTACAGTTTAATCTTGCTTTCAACACTGGCAGTTTGAGTAGCCTACAATACACGAGGGAGGAAAGGTTAGCTTAGAAAATTTAGCACAATTTGTGTGTCAGAAGGTTCAACTATGAAGTCTCATACTCTTCCAATTTGGCAGGGACAGTCTCACTTAATCTTCTGCCATCCAACCTTTTCAGCTGCTTTTAAAAATGTTCCAGTTTTAATACCTTGCATCCCACTTATATCCTTCATAGTCAACTTATTTCAATGCTTATAAATGGAGTCCAAAAGGGATTTGCAGTCTATTAACTCACTGGGGGGGGGGGGGAGAATCTTTCCCTTCCTAGTACGTTTGGGAAAAAGCAAACTGCCACAGCTTCTATTAGCTTGCAAGTTCTAACCCCTTTATGACTTTTGCCATCTTGACCATCCTCTGATGTGATTGGGCACACGTGCCCTACTCTTCATCCATGAACTGGAGGAGGGGGGGGGGTATGTAACACAGGAAGAATAGCTTCCTCAGCATTTGCTGCCCAAAATGATCACATCACCCTACCTATTAGTAGGGCTGATCATGGAGAAGATGTTGCAGCATAATGTAAAATAAACCACATGTAGTTCATGTTTGATCCCATGTCTTGCCAGAGAAAGAAAATATGCCATGCAAATGATAAATAAAGAACAAGTAGTTTACTCTTCGTAATTCAGAACAACATATGTACAATCATGTGATCAGCTGCATCGACTCACATAATGTCCTTTTTAGAGGGATTTAAAATAGTATTTTTGTGTCCATGTGGAGAAATTCCTTCCAGCAACTCATAAAGTAAGAGCACACTCCAAACTGTCTCTTTTGTTCAAACCTGAACAAAAATTTAACAGTATCCAAAAGTCACAGGCTTAGCCATCTCCCCGGGCATAGCCTGACCAATCACACACACACACACACACACACACACACATTGATTCCTTGTACGCACCAACAGATATTTGGTATATTATTCCTGTTTCAGAGATATCATGCCTCTTCCATACTTCCTTAGGGGTTTCTCCTCCTTCAATGAGCACAATGAGAAATGACTATCCCTGACCTTTATATGAGAAATGAAGGTTTGGCTGCCTGCCACTTCTGGTTTGGCACAAAAAGCACAACTTCACAACTGGCAGAAGTGCCTTGCACATAAAAATAAGAACTGAAGATTGGGTGGTAGATCATTTGCAGACTCGAAAGCATGGAGATGGGTGGTTGATCTATTTAAAAAACACCTCTCCCTTGAGTATACACATATACACAAACTCACAGTATATATAGGATTTGCTTGGATGTTATCACTGGAATCTACCAGAAAATATAATTAAAAGTTGGAGCCAAATGATTCCACAAAGCTGAATTGCAAGGCAGGGTGGGAGAAAGGGAGCACGCAAACACGTCCAAAAGGTTGTTTTAGATTGACTCACAATCTGGAGCAAAACTAATCCCATTTGTTTTAATGGTTAGTCTTCTCCTCCAGCTGTACAGACAGAGCCAGGAAGAGGAGTGTAAAAGGTTATAGTAGCTTGGCATTTAATGTGGCCAGGTGGGAAACCCAGATATGGTATAGGCCTCCTATAACCCAGATTTATAGCCTGGCTGTGCCAACTCACATTGTTTAGATGGTTCCAACCCAACAACTACGTGAGAGGTGCTTTTAAACAAAATTAATGGACTTGCGTGAGAGTTGAAGAATGGCTCCGTTGAGAAAATGGAGAACAGATATCATGTCTGAGAAAGCGTACATGTTTTCCACACCACCGTGCAAAGTTCTGATATTTAAAAATATTATTATTATTGTGAAACTATTCCATTCTTAACCAGAAGGGTTTCATTTAAACAGTCACGGGGGTGTGGGGAAATAGATGCATATTACAGAAGTCTATTTCAAACACAAAAATGCATTGGCAATTTTAAAATCCCCAGTGTATGGCAATTTTAGACTACTATGCATTCCAGTCGCATGAAATAGCTTTACATGTGTATGAGCTGGGGAGAGAACAAACTTGATCTGAAGTCAACCAAATACCCCACACTCCTGAGTTTTATCTTTTTTTCATTCACATGTGGACAGTTCACAACACCTAAAACAGTTATAGAATCATAGAGTTGGAAGAGACCTTGTGGGCCATCCTGTCCAACCCCCTGCCAAGAAGCAGGAAAGTCGCATTCAAAGCACCCCCAACCGATGGCCATCCAGCCTCTGTTTAAAAGCCTCATAGAATCATAGAATCATAGAGTTGGAAGAGACCTCATGGGCCATCCAGTCCAACCTCCTGCCAAGAAGCAGGAAAATTACATTCAAATCACCTCCGACAGATGGCCACCCAGCCTCTGTTTAAAAACCTCCAAAGAAGAAGCTTCCACCACATTCCGGGGCAGAGAGTTCCACTACTGAACAGCTCTCACAGCCAGGAAGTTATTCCTAATGTTCAGGTGGAATCTTCTTTCTTATAGTTTAAAGCCATTGTTCCACATCCTAGTCTCCAGGGCAGCAGAAAACAAGCTTGCTCCCTCCTCCCTATGACTTTCACTCATATTTTTTATACATGGCTATCATGTCTCCTCTCTGCCTTCTCTTCTGAAGGCTAAACATGCCCAGCTCCTTAAGCTGCTCCTCATAGGGTTTGTTCTCCAGACCCTTGATCATTTTAGTCGCCCTCCTCTGGACACATTCCAGCTTGTCAATATCTCTCTTGAATTGTGGTGCCCAGAATTGGACACAATATTCCAGGTGCCTCATGTGATGAAACCCTCCCATGGCGTTCCAGACATTGATTTGTTCCTAAAATCTCAATTTCCAAACAAAACATAAAAGAGAAATAATATTGCAATCATTAATCCTACCAGCACAATATTCTAGAGCTTGAAAAGTTACTTTTTTGGGAGTATACTCCCAGAATTATTCTGCACAGAGGCCAGCATGGTCCAATAGGCATGCATCCCAGTTTTTATACAGCTAGAATTTTGGTTCAATACATCTCAACAAGGTATGAATTAGGTTTCTCAGGTTTGCCTGTTCCAGTTTCTTCAAAATCAACTGTTCACTTAATTTTTAACACTCAGAGACTACAACTCTGAAGTAATGCTACCCCTCTATTCTGCTTTGGTTAGACCACATCTGGAATATTGTGTCCAATTCTGGGCACCACAATTCAAGAGAGATATTGACAAGCTGGAATGTGTCCAGAGGAGGGCGACTAAAATGATCAAGGGTCTGGAGAACAATCCCTATGAGGAGCGGCTTACTGAACTGGGCATGTTTAGCCTGAAGAAGAGAAGGCTGAGAGGAAATATGATAGCCATGTATAAATATGTGAGAGGAAGCCACAGGGAGGAGGAAGCAAGCTTGTTTTCTGCTTCCTTGGAGACTAGGACGCGGAACAATGGCTTCAAACTACAAGAGAGGAGATTCCCTCTGAACATTAGGAAGAACTTCCTGACTGTGAGAGCCGTTCAGCAGTGGAACGCTCTACCCCGGAGTGTGGTGGAGGCTCCTTCTTTGGAAGCTTTTAAGCAGAGGCTGGATGGCCATTTGTCAGGGGTGATTTGAATGCAATATTCCTGCTTCTTGGCAGGGGGTTGGACTGGATGGCCCATGAGGTCTCTTCCAACTCTTTGATTCTATGATTCTATTATTCTAACAGATTTTAGAATTATAACACTGAAAAGGTAGATGGTGGTTTTCTCCCTCACTATAAAAGGTGCATGAGATCAGCTTTGTGGACTCAGGTTGCTAACACACAAATACACAATGTGATCTCTGCTCCTGGAGAAACTGATCTAATGATATGAGCACATCAAGTCTGGAATAAATATTTTTCCTTTAAGATAACATTGGCCAGATATGCCAGAATTAGCTGGCAGTGAATAGATTCTTTTCTCACTGATGCATTCCATTCAGCATGGTCAGGCAACTTGTGGCTCTCCAGATGTTGTTGGCCTGATCTCCCAAAAGGTCTATCCAGCATCGTCAAGGGAGCAGGATGATATGGAAGCTGCTGTCAAATTTACTTATTTGTTTGTTCAGTTTTCACCCTGCCTTTCTCCAAGGATGAAATTCATGACAGTTCACAAAATTTTAAAATAAAAATTCATCCCCAAACTCTATAACTCTTGCGGTGTCCAATTCTGGGCACTGCAATTTAAGGGAGATGTTGACAAACTGGAATGTATTAAGAGGAGGAAGACTAAAATGATCAAAGGTCTGAAGAACAAGCTCTACGAGGAGCACCTTAAAGAGCTGGGTATGTTTAGACTGCAGAAGAGAAGGCGGAGAAGAGACATGATGAGGACCATGTATAAATATGTGAAGGGAAGTCATAGGGAGGAGGGAGCAAGCTTGTTTTCTGCTGCCCTGGAGACTAGGACGCAGGGCAATGGCTTCGAACTACAGGAAAGGAGATTTCACCTGAACACGAGGAAGAACTTCCTAACTGTGAGAGCTGTTCAGCAGTGGAACTCTCTGCCCCGGAGTGTGGTGGAGGCTCCTTCTTTGAAAGCTTTTAAACAGAGGCTGAATGGCCATCTGTCAGGGGTGCTTTGAATGTGATTTTCCTGCTTCTTGGCAGGGGGTTGGACTGGATGGCCCATAAGGTCTCTTCCAACTCTGTGAGTCTATGAAAAAAACTATTTTAAAAAGCACATGGTTAAGATAGTTAAAATATAATTCAAATATAATTTAAAGAAAAGAAGAATGAAAACACAGCACACCACTGTTAAACACTGTACTATAAACCCCTGAACAGTTCCAGCTCAGCTTATCTGTCCGAACCTATCTTATGAACCATCTAGGACTTTACAATCATCTGGGGAGGCCCTGCTCTTGGTCCCACCTTCTTCAGAGATGCGTTTGGCAGGAACGAGAGACAGGGCCTTCTCAGTGGTGGCCCCTCAGCTGTGGAGCGCCCTTCCTAGGGATATCAGATTGTTCCCCCCTCCCTCTTAAGATTTCATCAAAAAGTTAAAACCTGGCTTTTTGAGCAAGCATTTACAAATGCAGTGTAACAGGCAAAAATAGAGCTACGGAACGACTGGACGATGCAACTGGATAATGATTTCAGTAAGGAGACACTGAAGATTTATGTTTTTATTGGTTTTGTATGGTTTTAAATTTTATATGCTAATAATTTAATTGTATTTTATGTTGTTGGGGGCATCGAATTGTGCCGACTGTACACCGCCTTGAGTCGCTTTCGGGCTGAGAAAGGCGGTATATAAACACGGTAAATAAATAAATACATACTACCATGAAATGTTCAATAATGTAATATGCTGCTTGTGTGATGAGACCTCCTTCACTGAAGGTTTTTAACCAGAGGTTGGACAGTCATCTGTTGGGAATGTTTGTATTATGTATTCTGGATGACAGGGATTGGACAGGAGGGCCTTTATAGTCCCTTCCATCTCTATGATCCTATGATTAAAAGTCAAAGTAATTTTTAAGCCAAATTTTTAAGCCAAAGATCTGGCATTGTCCATAGACGCCTCCAAGGTCATGTGGTCAGCATGACTGTGTGGTGTGCCGTTAAGTCAAACCCCTGGTCTTAGTTTGCTGGGAGAAAGTCCAAGGTCAGTCCCAAGGCCAACCCAATTAATTTGGCTGCTGTGGTGAACATGAACATGGTGTGCCTCCTTTTTCACATACAAGAAACAACTCAACTGGTAGTGGGCTTGTTCTCCATCTTTGACAATGGCACAGTGGCAGCTTCTATCACAAATCTAGAAGCTAGCTTGGGTAGAGATGTGGATTCAAGCTAGGAGGTGTGCCAAGTACTTTCTCCTTTACTACCATGCTGCCACCCACTCAGAATCTGCTACCTGAAATAACTATTGGTCGCTTCTGGTTTGAGAGAATCACCCGTCTATGAAGATGTTGCTTTGGGGATGCCTGGATGTGTTGCCAACCTGTGGGGAGGCTTCTCTCATGTCCTCCCTATTACAATGCAACTTGAGCCCTGCCACATGCACAATAGAAGACCTTATAGCACACCAGAGGCACTCCAAGTGGCCAGCTAGTGGTCAAAGGACATTTAGTATAATGCCAAGTTTTTAAACTTTGCTTTTTTAAATGTTTTTTTAAAAAGTTAAAATGTACCCTCGGCTGCTTTTGATACAATAAATATATAAATATATAAACTACTTTATTATTATTTTTTTCATGACAACACCAGCCCTATTAAAGTCTCTTAACCTTGCCTCTAACACTTTGGCTCATGTGGTTTCTGACTGCTCTCTCTCTATTCAGCTTCTATATGTCTCATACATGGCAATAGACTTTTGCAAATTGGGTTCTTTTGTGTAGTGCGGCTTTCCCGGCAAGGCTGCTATGGTTACGTGCTGACTTCACTGGCTAGGAATTGCACTACTGTATAGTCTCTTGAGTCTTACAGGCATTCAAGGGCAATTGCTTTGGAAGACGGAGCTACTGCATCAATGGTTATTTTTTTAAAGGGGGGGGGGTATTGTCTTCTACTTTGTCAAAAGCAGCATTTTCTTATTGCGAAAAGCCAGATGTTTTATGGAGACAAAACTGCAGCTCTTTTGCAGTATTGCTCAAAGTACCACAACACTAGTTAGTTCAGATCCAGAAAGAGACATAGTGTGGGTGGCCTTAGAGCAGTGGTTCTCAACCTTCCTAATATCGTGATCCCTTAATACAGTTCTTTGTGTTGTGGTGGCCCCCAACCATAACATTATTTTCGTTGCTACTTCATAAATGTAATTTGCTACTGTTATAAATATCTGATGTGCAGGATGTATTTTCATTCACTGGACCAAACTTGGTACAAATACCCAATACGCCCAAATTTGAAAACTGGTAGGGTTGTGGGGAATTGATTTTGTCATTGGGAGTTGTAGTTGCTGGGATTTCTAGTTCACCTACAATCAAACTCCACCAACGATGGAATTGAACCAAACTTGGCACACAGAACTCTCATGAACAAGAGAAAATACTGGAAGGCTATGGTGGGCATTGACCTTGAGTTTTGGAGTTGTAGTTCACTTACATCCAGAGAGCACTATGGATTCTAACAATGCGAGATCTGGACCAAACTTGGCATGAATGCTCAATATGCCCAAATGTGAACACTGGTGGACTTTGGGGAAAGTAGATCTTGACATATGGGAGTTGTAGTTGCTGGGATTTATAGTTCACCTACAACCAAAGAGCATTCTGAACCCCACCAACGATAGAATTGGGCCAAACTTCCCATGCAGAACCCCCATGACCAACAGAAAATACTGTGTTTTCTGAGGAGTGCCAACCTAGAAGTTGTTTCTATGTTTTGTGTATATTGTTTATATGCTTTGATGTTTTATACTTTATTGTTATGTTGTTTATTTTACTGCAATTTGTATTTTTGTATTGTAATTTGTTGTTCGGGCTTGGCCCCATGTAAGCCGCTCCGAATTCTCATTGGGGGAGATAGTGGCGGGATATAAATAAAGATTATTATTATTATTATTATTAGTTGAGAAACACTGCCTTAGAGAATGGAGACTCACTGGAGAGGAAATGTGTGTGTGTGGGGGGGGGGGGGGGGAGGATCTTGAAAATCAGGCTTCGTGTGCATTTACATTGTAAAATTAATGCAGTTTGACACCATTTTAACTAGAAAATACTGTGTTTTCTGATGGTTTTTGGTGACCCCTCTGACACCCCCTGCGACCCCCCAGGAATGCCGACCTCTAGGTTGAGAAACACTACGTTAGAGAATGGAGACTTGCTGGAGAGGAAATGTGTGTTTGTATGTGTGTGTGTGTGGGGGGGGGGGGATCCTGAAAATCAGGCTTCATGTGCATCTACATTGTAAAATTAATGCAGTTTGACACCATTTTTACTACAATTCATCAGGTGTCATTTGCAGTACAATCTGTTTGAGTTTATCTCCTTTTCCCGGGCTTTACAAGCGAAACACAAATGCGTATATGAGTAACTTCTGATTCAATTAGTAAGAGGCTATAAGGAGAAGTCTGAAGAATTCTGTCTGGTTTAATTACATCATGCTGCAGAAATTTGACTCAGGTTGAGCTCCATCAGACCTCAATGAGCTTTACTTCTCTTCCCAAGGGGAGCATATATTTGAAACGCTTCAGACGCTAGTCATACCTTCTAGCAGCTCTGAACAGACTGTGTCTCCTCTGGTGAAAAAAAATATCACATCCTTGATTGAGATGACCTAGATTATGTTTTAAAAGGTGATTGAAAATGAATTAAAAAGCAGATGCAATAGAGGTTGCTCAGAAGGATTGGATTTGAACAAACATTTCCTTCTCTGTGAAAACCACATGCACCTCTGGCCAAACTCTTATAATGAACTACTTAAAATAGAATATATAGCATTGTAAGCTGCCAAATAAATAAAGCAAAACAAAATAAATACCCAGACAGCAGGCAGTACTACCCACACACCAGATCAGCAGATGCAACCAAGACCAATCCCCATGCAGATAATGTATTAGGGATATTATAGTGAAACATGTGAGGTTAAACCTTTCACACTATGCAGTCTTATACCAACATAGTTGATATGGTTCCATTCTAGGGAAACCTGGGATTTGTAGTTTTATGAAGCACTAGCAGTCCCCTGCCATTCGTTGCTGTGGCCCAGTCAGGTGATCTGGAAAAAAAAGTAATTAGAAAGTGTTGGTTTCTAATATATGTCATTTCTTCCTGATGTGGAGATTGTCTGGTTTCCCTACTCTGAAACATGCAACATATAATTGTCCTCTTTCAGAGGTCCCTTTCAAATCTATGATACTATGTGTGTGTGAATCATATATATCCATCTATATCTATGGCTTGATGGCTCTTTGTCAGGAGAACTTTGATAATGTTTTCTTTCCCTGGTGAAGGGAGTTGGACTGAATGGCCTTAAATATGGGGGTTCTGTGTGGGAAGTTTGCCCCAATTCTGTCATTGGTGGGGTTCAGCATGCTCTTTGATTGTAGCTGAACTATAAATCCCAGCAACTAAAACTCCCAAATGTTAAAGTCTATTTTCCCCAAACTCAATCTGTGTTCATATTTGGGTATATGGAATATTCGTGCCAAATTTGGTCCAGATCCATCATTGTTGAGTCCACAATGCTCTCTGGATGTAGGTGAACTACAACTCCCAAACTCAAGGTCAGTGCCCACAAAACCCTTCTGGTGTTTTCTGTTGGTCATGGGAGTCCTGTGTGCCACATTTGGTTCAATTGCATCATTGGTGGAGTTCAGAATGCTCCTTGATTATAAGTAAACTATAAATCCCAGCAACTACAACTCCCAAATGATAAAATCAATTTTTTTGAGTGATGGTCACTCCTTGGGTTAATAGGTGTCTTGTGGTCAAATTTGGTGTCAATTCGCCCAGTGGTTTTTGAGTTCTGTTAATCCCACAAACAAACATTACATTTTTATTTATATAGACTAGAACTCTACTGCAAATAATTTTAAATTTACCTCTCAAAATTACAAATCCTAGGATTTCATAGGACCGATCAATGCCTTTTAAAGTGGTATCAAAGCACTTCAGTTACAGAATTACAAAAGACTCTCTTTTTTCTCACCCAGAATCTTGGGCAACATTGGAACAATGACTTGTTCCTGAACTAAAATGGTTGAATTTAGATCCAATTGAAATTGATAGTACAAGTTAGTAACTGTGACTTAACATCCCATACCTTTCAACAGGAGTTAAAGGCAGCTGGTTTAGTCTGGATACAACTCTTTTTTTCTCAATGTGTTTCCATTGGAATAATTGGGATCTAAGATTTATATGGCAAACTGGATTGTGCCCATTGATCATCTATTGTTTCAAACGGAACATGATGGGTTTCCCATGTTGGTGGAGCACTAAGAGCACAAGATCCTGCCTGATCTTGGAAGCTATGTAGGGGCAGCCCTAGTTAGTACTTGGATAGGCGACTGCCAATGAATACCAGGTGCTGTTAGTTGTATCTCAAGGGAAGGAAGTGGCGAAAGCACTTCTGAGTATTTCTTGCCTAAGGAAACTCTATGAAATTATTTGAGTTCCCATAAGTCAACGGGAGACTTGAGGCACATAGGCAGAGAGAGTACAATGAAATTCAAACAGATCAGTTGAAGATCCGAGCTAATCAAATATCTCCTGGCACTACTGACACTATGAACCTTGGTTGCACTACATCACTGTAGTTATTGCTCGCTCCTTAGCTACTCAGAAGTTGCCACAATTTGCTCTCAGGAAGATTTCCTTTCCACTATTGTTCAGAAGTCATAGCTGCTTCTGTTATCATAGCACTTTAAAAAATTAAGCAAAAGCTTAAAAGGCCAAAGAAATGAAGACAGATGTTCCTTTATAAGAATTGTAGGTACTAACCACTTAAACTTCTGTTTCATTCAAAAGCTACATTTTAGATAATGGCTGAATGGGTAACTTGGAAAGGACTGACAACATTGCTTACCATTTTAGGCTGTAAATGGTTAAATATTTAATTTCAGCTCTAGGATCCTGCTTGGACAGACCAGGAAAGACCTCTGCAGTCCCAGTTGACTTCAGCAGATGTGTTATATTAGAGAACAAAGACAGAGGAAGCCAAGAGCATTATCCCCCTGGCCACACACCAAGCCAACCAAGAGCCACCCTCACGGATAATCAGTTAAGGTTTGCCTTTAATAAGAAGAAGGTTTCAGGGTTTAAGAAAGTATAGCTCTTCACCCTTCATATGATGGAACAATGTGTCAACATGCAAATATACAGTGTGTGTGTGTGTGTGTGTTTGTTTGTATGTGTGTGTGTATAAGAGGGTTACCTAGAAAGTAAGGTTAAGGCACATACCTCTCATGGGGAATTTTCGCAGGGGAAGTTGGTATCTCTGCCATGTAACAGGAAGCCAGCAGACACAAATGAGCAGTGCCAGTTGTCAGTAGGTCATCGACTGGTGTTGTGCTGAAGGTTAGAGATGAGTGTCCTCATTTCATTTCCCTTCTGTCTGTCTCCTTCATGGCAATCCACATTCGCACACCACTCATGTAACACAAGATTTGTTGACTTCATTTGGCTGGGTTGTTTTAAGCCACACTCCTCACAACCCTGCTCTTGCACACAGTGACTATAATCTATTCACTAAATTGAAGGAACACCTGGGTAGTAAACATTTTTCTGATGAGGAGGAAGTGAAAATCAAAGTGACGAACTGGCTGAAAAAAGGAGCAGGAGACTTCTATGACATAGGCATCAAAAAACTCATATCACAGATGACAAAATGTATTGAACTGAATGGTGATTATGTGGAAAAATAATGTAATATCTATGTTACAATCCATGTTAGTTTTATTAAAATATATTCATTCTTTGTATTTTTAAAAAATCTTGTAACTTTACTTTCCAGATATCATGTGTGTGTGTATGTGTGTGACATCCAGCGGCTATCAATTAGAATGTAGTATACAATGCTGGTGAGATACATAAATAAGAATGCACACACAGTAATCCCACCCATCACGCAATGACAATCAATGATTTCCTTGCCAGAGGGATTGTGAGCCCACTCCTGATTTTAGTCCTTTTTTCAGATTAAAAGAGCTGTCCAAAGTGCTTAAATTGATACCAAAATATGTCCAGCAGCCTGATTCCTTTCAACCTCAAGATATCTTTTTTAGTGGAAGATTTAACTGCCTAGCCCAATGTACTCCTTCAGAGCATTTCTATGATCAGTGCAGATGGTAGCATTCAGGACCACTATCTGTTCTGTCCTTCTGTGCTTTTACTTGTCCTGGGGCACTTGGTCTTGGACATTTGGTGGCAGAGGGATAGTAGCAGATATTCGAATAGCCATCATCCCAGAGCCCCAGAAGACCTATGAGACATCCAGGGCAGTGCCATAGCGGATCTGCCTGGCTGCCCTTAATTATTTCCTTACCACTGGATAGCTGTGGAATGTGACCAGTGAGGGTCACATTTGATAGAGTTTTACACTCCAGCAGTGCAATTCAGAAACCTGAATGGAACCGATCCAGTTATGGATGTCAATATCAAGAATTGCTGACCTTCATCTACTTACTCCTGTAGTGAATCCAAGCAGTCTAATGGCAATGAAAGGTGTGCTGTTCCTTGCAGGGAAGGGAAAAATAAGGTTCTTTGTAGTTGCTCATTCATAGCCTCGGATTGAGACAAGGCTGGCCTTCCATATTGGGTTCTGCCAGGGAGGAGAGAGGTTCTCTCACAGGCTTTGGATCCTCTTGGCTGATAGCAAGAAGCAGAATGCTCTTTCCTTTGCCTCTGAAGTGAGTAATCTAATCAAACAATTTCATTTTAGGAGTTTTCAGGTATGTTGTGCAAAATAGCCTCAGTTCAGTTATCAACTATTTTTGCTTTAGTAGAAAAGCCTCTTCAGAAATGAGAGGAAAATCCTACATATATTATATATTCAACAGGAAGCAGTCCATCAGCTGGGTAGACAAATCTGACTAACCAGATGTGTATGGGCTGCAGCTCCCACAATCCCTTGCCATTTACAATGTTGTCCACAGCAGATGGGAGCTCTAGTAAAGAACACTTAAAGTTGCCCATGAATGATATGTAAGCAACATTATGTTATCTATATATAAAATGCTCTGTGCATAATGAGTACCTTAAAAACAAAAGAACCAATGAACGAAATCACACCAAATTTGGCAACAAAACGTCTCACTACACAAGGAGTGACCATCACTGAAAAAAATATATATGATTTTGTCATTTGGGAGTTGTAGTTGCTGGGATTTATAGTTCACCTACAATCAAAGAGCATTCTGAACTCCATCAACAATGGAATTGAACCAAACTTGGCACACAGAACTTGCATGACCAACAGAAAATACTGGAAGGGTTTGGTGGGCATTTACCTTGAATTCGGGAGTTGTAGTTCATCTTCATCCAGAGAGCACTGTGGACTCAAACAATAATGGATCTGGACCAAACTTGGCACAAGCACTCAATACGCCCAAATATGAACACAGATGGAGTTGGGGGAAATAGACCTTGACATTTGGGAGTTGTAGTCACTGGGATTCATAGTTCACCTACAATCAAAGAGCATTCTGAACCCCACGAATGACAGAATCAGGGCAAACTTCCCACACAGAACCCCCTTGACCAACGGAAAATACTCAAGGCCATCCAGTCCAACTCCTTTCACCAGGGCAAGAAAACGTAATCAAAGCCCTCCTGACAAAGAGTCATTAAGCCATAGATATACATAGATATGATTCACACAGAGAGAGATATAATATAGATTTGAAAGGGACCCCTGAAGAAGGACAATTATATGTTGCATGTTCCAAAGTAGGCAAATCAGACACTCTCCACATCAACACTGACAAAGAAACAGCAAGAAATACTGTTTACCCACAAGCATACAGAAATTACATATATTTGAAACCAACACTTTCTCATTTCTTTATTTTCCAGATCAACATTCTGGGCCACAGCAACGCGTGGCAGGGGACAGCTAGTTTTCTATATAATACAACTAGATTATTCTGAAATTTAAAAAATGAACCAGTCATTGCACAATCAGCTAGAATTATACACCATGCAATACAACATATGCTTTCTTTACCGTGCTAGTTTAGGACTCATGACTTTATATCCAGAAAGCAGAAGGGAAGAGGGCATTTCCTGTAATCATGCATTTTAATGATGGAAATGGGTGCTTCCTCAGTTAAAGGCCTACTGGTTCCGCCACAAACAGATGTAGAACTACTTAGTTCAGTTCTATCTTTCCTTCCCCACTTTTCAAAGTCCATATGATCCCAATTGAATCAGCAGTAACCCTTCCGCTCTGATGTGTTACGTGGCAAAAACACTCCACCCTGTGTGTGTTGCAACTTTCATTCTTACTAATCTGAGTTCCATTTGGACATTTGGAGTCTTTCTCTCAAATTTCTTTGCCAGATGGCCCAAACAGCTGGATCTTCAGCAAATGCAATATCTAATGATTAACAAATTTACAAGAAACTCTGTGTTTCTGAAAGATGAGTGTTCTTCAGACAATATTGCAAATGAAACAGGTATTGCATAACATTTATATGATTAAGATAACACACATTTATTTATCTATCAGCTGTAACATTTGATAAACATACCTATGAAGTGCAAACATATGAAAATTAAAGGTGACAGATTTCTTATATAGTCTGTAGTTTGGAATTCATATATTTTTGAGCTTATGATGCATTCCACAAAAGATAAAAATGTTTCTGAGAACATGTACACATTTGAAAAATCTGCAATGGAAATTCCATGCTTACTAAAAAGTATCCAGACACACTTTAATCAATGTGGAACATACAAACCTTTGTTTATGTGGAAAATGTATACATGTCTGGGTGTCTTTGCAAAGTATGCACTAGGATTGTGCATTTCAGGTGAATCACTGAAGCTCTTTTCATCCCATTAGTGACAATAGGGAACTTCTGAGCCTCCCCTTTCCCCTGGAAGCCTTTCCTTTCTTCCCTTCAAGGGAGTCTGGGTGTCAGCAAAGGGGTTAGGAAAACACCCTATCCAGCTCATTATGGGGGGGGGGGGAGGGACGGGACTTCCCACAGGCTCCCCTTCCATGTCCTTCATTAAGATCTGGATTTTAAAAAGCACCGGAGTTACCACTCTTTCTGGATCCTTTCACTTCTCCTTGTAGTGGAGGAGACCGGGTTTAATCTTCTTAAAGCTGTTCTACTCTAAAGGAGAGGCGGGTGTGCGCGCTTTCTTTCCCAGCACCAGCAGTATGCCATGCAGCTTTCCAAGGTATTTAAGAAGGCCTAGGGAAGGAAGTGGAGCTATCCTTCCTGGACTACCTTAAAAATCCCCTCTTTTGCCTGCAATGCTGCAATCTCCTTTCTGCTTGGGATTTTGCTTCCTTAAAGTTGTTTCTACTTTCTGCTCTAGAGGAGAGGTGGGCCTCTCTTTTTGTTTGCTGGGATTACTATTCTTAATAATTATTATTACCATATCTTTTAGAAGTATTTTCTGAAAGAGAGGAAGGGAAGGAGAAAAAGAAGCTAAAAGACTGACTCTCCAAGTCCCCAAACACACATGCACACACCCCATCCACATCCCTCAGGTCCCCACTAAATAAAAAGAATCGGAAAAAATAAAGGAAAATCAAAATGATTAAACTGTGATGCCAAATAGAGGAGGAGGAGCCGAGATTGGCTCCCACTTGCTTTCATTGTGGGTGGTTTCTTAACGAGAGGACCCTAGCCATTATGGGTTCCTGGAGGTACCAAAAGAAACAGAAGAAAACAAATCCACGCACTATCTAAACCAATGGCTGAAGGGAGTCATAGAGAAGGATCTCAGAATTAGGGGGAGGAACCTCAATACAATTATGTTTGACAGATTCTTATGGGTGAGCATTACAAATAAAATTAACTTTTAACTTCGATCAATCCAATTTTTCAAATATAGTAAAACTAGAAAAACAGCTTTTCAAAACATCTGGTAAGTTTTTATCAATAACAGCAACCAGGAGATTGGGTGGCGCATATGTGAGGTTTGCTGCCTGTTTTGTGCGTGCAACAAAACTTGGCCATAACATGGTCCAAGCCAATTGGAGCTCCATTGAAAAAAACAGGAAACCAGCTTCACAGTTCAAAAACAGACAGTAACATATGGAAAAGGAAATAGAAACACAACATGCTACATTTTATAATAATTTTAGTGCATATCCTGTAGTTATCTCATGTAGCAGACACATTACATTTATTTATTTAGCACCCTATTCTATTTGATATCCCGGGGATAAGGAAACTGGAGATGCCATATCACACTGACCACTGATCCTGCTGGTTGTGACTAATAAGAACTGGAATCCAACAACATCTTGTGGCTGTGTTTCAAACTCAAATTATCAAAACTGTGGTTGTGAAACCTGTGGAAATGGAGGCCCAACTGTATATCTGTACTCTTGTGGATCCTATCTAGCTCCTTTACAGCTGGTCTTCTGATTTATTAGCTTCATTTTCCATTCTAACAACAATAATAATTTTCTTATGCATCTCTTCTCATGGCTCGAGGCAGGTTGAAACATTACTAAAACACATAATCAAAATAATCATTTAAAAACACTCTGTAGAATAGATGTATTAAAACATATTTCCATAAAATACATATTAAAATACACAAAACAAAAGTTAGACATAGAATGGAAGTTTAAAATTCATCATTAAAACTGTCTGGGTAGATCTGCCGGAAGAGACAGGTCTTCATTTGTGTCTTAAATTCCAACAGTTGATCTAGGTGACGGAGCTCTACTGGCAGGTTGTTCCATAGTTGTATGGCAGGCAACAAAAAGGTCAATGACCAGGCCAAAGTATGGCAAGCAGTAAACTAATTCAATGTCTTCATCCCTTTCATCTGTTGTCATTATTTTTATTGTCTTAACATTCTGTTACAGCCTGCTTTTGCATTTTGTTCCTTTACTCTTTTCAATAGTGGTTTCAAATTATTTTTGTTCTTTTCTTCTATTAATATATAATATTTCAATATTTGTTCTTATCTGGCTCACCCCACTCTAGATTTATGCTTCCTGACTTCCTCTCTTCTGATTATAGATTTCATTACCTTTATAATTGGCTGTGTTTCCAGGTAGTGACTTCCCAAACCTCTGTATATCAAATATTTTCCATCCTTGCACATTTTTGTACAGGGTGGGTAAAAAATCTCAAAGGGGTCTAATATATAGTGTATATGATGCTATGGTAAAGTAAAGGTAAAGGTATCCCCTGACATTATGCCTAGTCATGTCCAACTCTGGGGGTGGTAGTCATCCCCATTTTTAAGCTGAAGAGTCAGCGTTGTCCACAGACTTTTCCTAGGTCATGACTGCATGGATGCTATGGTATTGGATCCCATTTACTGGATTTGATTTTTACACACAGTGTATATTTATTTCCTATATATAGTGTTCATGGTATTGTGTTCTCTTTATTTTAAAGGAATGATTCAGTATCAAAACCCCTTTGTGACTTTTGGCCCAAATCAAGTTTATCAGGATGACATATGTGCAATGACCCTACTTAAATCCTTTGAATTCATGGATTCTCTAGATCCTGAAGTGAGTACTCCTCTTTGAAACCTGGAATACTTCCAGAAGACTAAGGGAACCAAATGTGATGTTGGAGGAGGTAGAAATGGCATGCAAAGAATGAATAAACCAGCAGATAATCTGCCTGCTATTTGGTATCATTTTAGCACATTCCAGGCAAGCCAGTAGGCCTTTTAGGTTATTCAGCTGAATGACCCCTCCCCTCCCAACCCTCAAGGAGAATATAAACAACAATGGGGGGGGGGGGGGGGTTTGGAAATGCTTATGAAAAAATAGCTCAGCTGTGACTCATCCAGCTTTCATAACTACAGTTATCAGCTTTTCCATGCTGTTGTGCTCTCTTGCTGCTTATGAATCATATGTCAGACTTCCAATCTTAAGCATTTATTGCTGAACGACCAACAAAAGCTGCACACATACAGTTAGCAGACACTTCCATTTGGGGCCACTGGTGACTAGCAGACAGAAAGCTAATCCGTTTTCCCCTTGGCCTGTAAATGCAAAAGTGCTATGACTTGTCAGCAGAGAAATCCAGCTGAGAGGCTTTATTGGACCATTTGGAAGAACAATGATCCATCAGGAATGTGGAGGGAGATCAGAAAGTGGGCAAACAAGTGGGGAGCAAAGAAACACTCATTGTGGTAGAAAGACCTACTTATTGTGGGTGATCCTTCTATATAAGCATGGCTGAACTGTGATGATGTAGTTTTCTCCTCGGTTTATTGCAGTGGTGAGGAATGTCTGGCTCCTGAGATGTTCTGAAGAGCAATTCCCATCAGCTATGGTCAGTATAGCCAGTGTGAAGTGCAATATGAATTATCACTCAACTATAGCTGGCATTCTGTTGAGCAGTTATGATATCTGGAGTCTGACTAACTACTACTACTTTTACAGACATTTTGCTATTGCAATGCTTAGAAGTCATCACCCTTCCCCAACTAGTTTTCAATCATGCAGCTCTCTTTGCAGCCCAGTTACAAGAACAGAGCTGGACATGTTATGGTTCCCTGCCATACATACATCCTCTCTAGCAACTTTGAAATTGCTTTAATTGTGTTGTCAAAAATTTACCCCCCCCCCCAAAAAGATAGGCTCGACACAAGTTCTAAAGCCATATATGAATGTATTATATTTTTTACACTATATGAAGTTTTGCAATATCAAAATTATGCAATAGACCCCATTTCCAGTATTCCAGCTGGAAAACTTCACATTCTGGAGGGGATTTGTTAACCTTTCACCAAAATAACACCTGGGGGGAATTGAAGAGGACATGTATGCCAAAAAAACCCCTATATCCAAATCCCCTAACAAAAAGAGTTTCGCTCCGTGCTTCAAAACTATACACCTCCAGATTCTTATTGACAAAAATATGCACAGCAACATGTAATGCTGAAAAACATAGTACATTCCTTTATCACTTAAATGTCTATATTCATTGTAAACTAAAGGGGAAAAGTAAAGGTGTTTAATAAAAAACATAAATGTTTTGCTCCTGGATGTAATGCAATAGGAGGCAGATGTAAAATGCTTTTCTCTTTGAAGAAAAAAAACTTTTGATCCATTCACTTTTTATCATTAGTACATTTTTTAATCCCTTTGATATTAGTATACATTTGGAAAAATATATAACAGAACATCAGGGTAGCTAATGTCATTGACTGATTTGTTTCTCTCTCTTTAGTATGCTGTCATTGTACTTCTTGTTAACTTCTCTTTCACCCTCATAAAATGAGCTGGACAAAAGGTGAATAAGGATCTGCTGTTAACGATTTGGGGTAAATCAGACAAGCAACAATGGCTCATATTCAGTAGGTAATCCACTCTCAGTAGTTTTGCAATCTGGCCCCAGTTGGTAGACTCCTGGGTTACTATCCTGTTTCCCTGAAAATAAGACAGTGTTATATTAATATTTTCTCCCAAAGATGTACTATGTCTTATTTTCAGGGGATGTCTTATTTTTCCATGAAGAAGCAGTCACATTTATTGTTGAACAAAAAATGAATATTTATTATATACCGTACAGTAGTTGTCAGTATATAATAAATATACTGGCTCTCACACACAGGGTCACAAAAATACCCTGTTTCCCTGAAATTAAAGCAGGGTCTTATAATTCCTTTTTGCTCCAAAATATGTGTTAGGCCTTATGTATAGCAGTCTGGAGACTATTTACATTGATTTTTTAAATAGTAAACTGTAAATAGGGCTTATTTTTGAAGTAGGGCTTATATTTTGAGCAACCTCAATGCTCATGAAAGAGAAATATGCTAGGGAGGTGATATTTTTGGGGAAACAGGGTAGTAAAAACAAAATCTCAGGCTTTCAAGACTGGCTGAACCTGAACATTTGGGGAAATTGAGCTAATTTGCTTCATATAGGCTTACATATACACACTCTCACACACATACCCCCTTTGTTAGTCTCACATAAGGAATAATATTTTTTATAGAGAATATTTGCCTCAATGTGCAGATGCTAAAAGGTGGCAACAGAAAACAGAGGGCACCGCTGTGCCATTTGACTTGCCTTGTGTCCGCTTAAGCTAGTCTTCAAGTGCAGTGGGGCACACAGTCTCAACACCCATATAGATGACGATATTATCTGCCAACCCCATTAGCTTTTATACATGGAATGAAAAGCCACCATCTTGTTTCTCACCTCAGAAAGTAAGATGTCTTGCTACAGCCCTCAATGAAATATATTTTCCTTGCCATGTGGAGTAATAAATATGTATAGAAAATCCGTCTATTCAAAGTTAAGGTGCTCTATCTGCACTGCTGTTTGTTCCTGTGAATGGCTCAACTCCAGTGAAATCTTGAGATATATTTTTCAGTTTTATTCTGTTCAGCCAGAATTAAATTGTACCCATATACAGAGATGGAAAAATTACTTTTGGGGACTCAAATGCTCAGAATTTCTCGGTTAGTAGCCCCAAAAAGCAACCCTTCCAAGCTGTGCTCACATATTTGTTTAATGTCCACAGGAATGGAGATGGCTTGGTACAAAAAGTTTTCAGTATAAGAATAAAAATTCCATTGGCTGTTTTACATGCATGTTAAGACCACAAATATGAAGTTGGCTTGGCATAAGTAGATTAAAATATGAAAATACAGATGGGTTTATATAAAACAAATTAATATACTGTGAGACTGGAGATGTTCTGGCTTGGAAATATTGCAGTAGTGCAGATATGGTAAGAATTTGTTTTCCTTGTTAATGTAAGCATGACTTAGAAAAGCATAATGCATTTCAGAAGGACCACCTTACTAAGGGACACGGGCTGAGTTCCTATGGGGTCACTACCATGTGTGTGTTGGTTGTGTAACTGGACTAATTAAGGCCAACTTGCTTGGGCCACTTCCTAAGGGGTATAACTGCAGAATCTTTGCAATGTAATACTGGGCTTACTGAATGTTTGCTCCTGGGTGGAAGCTCTTGACTTGCAACCCAGTTGATGCTTAAAGTGTTGTCCTCTATGCTTGTCTACATGAAGAAAGACTGAACCAAAGAAGAAGATGTACTTTTCTGATGGACAGCATTGCATGAAGGAATGCAAAGGACTATGTGTGAGTGTCTACAGCAGTACTTCTCAACCTTCCTAAGGCCGTGACCCCTTAATACAGTTCCTCATGTTGTGGTGACTCCAAACCATAAAAATCATTTTCATTGCTACTTCATAACTGTAATTTTGCTACTCTTATGAATCATAATGTAAATATTTGATATGCAGGATGTATTTTCATTCACTGGACCAAATTTGGCACAAATACCCGATATGCCCGAATTTGAATACTGGTGGGGTTGGGGGGATTTCTTTTTTCATTTGGGAGTTGTAGTTGCTGGGATTTATATGGTCGGGGTGAGCACCCGCCGTTAGCCCCAGCCCATCTAGTAGGTCGAAAGCAGAAATGTGAGTAGAAAAATAGGTACTGCTTTTAGCAGGGAGGTAATAAAGGTCATAAAGGTGCCCTTAATAACATTGATTGGAGGAAAACTCCTTAGCATGGAAGATGGAGCAACAGTACCCCCATGGCCGGAGTTGAGCACAGTCTCCAATATGCCAAAAATAAGATGGGAAAAAGTGCCTTTACCTCTATTTGTGTTGTCTGTCCTTGTTAACTGTATAATCAGCATTGAATGTTTGCTGTATGTGTGTTCTGTAAGCAACTCTAAGTCCCCTTCAGGATGAAAAGGGCAAGGTATAAATACTGCAAATACAAAATTAAATAAATACATAATGGCTGCCCTTGGGAATCCATGTTGCCAGCACCTGAAAACAGAGAGAAGACTCTGTTTTCAGGAGTTAGGTGGCAACCTTACTCCTAACTCAGAAAAGGGGAGGAAGCAGCGAAAGCACGGGAAATAATGGGGAATGGGAGGCCACACTAGAAGATGGGAAAAGATGGTAGGGGATGATGGATTAGTTTCCTCCAGTTTCCCCCACTTTCTCCTTGCTCATCTGATAAGATCCTAGGTTTCAGAAATGATAGAACCATGAGTCCACTTCATTTCCTCCTGCTCCTATTTCATTTCCCCCCTGAAACATTGATATTGTTTTTCTTTCTTCTCTTACCTAGCAGAGAAAGAAGACATCTTTTATTTTGTAAACTGATAGGTGTGGTATATAAATAAAGTTTTATTATTGTTCTTGGGCAAAGGAAAGAAGAATGCACTGCACACAACCCACTGTTTTCTCATACAGGTTGAGTATACTGGAAAGTTTGGAACCAGAAGTGCTTTGAATTTCAGGTTTTTGGGGATTTGGGAATGTGTATATTTGCATATTCTGCATGTGGATCATGAGATAGTTTGAAGGTGACACCCATTTCTAAACACAAAATTAATTTATATTGCAAGTACATCTTATACACATAGCCTAAAAGTAATGTTGTACAGTATTTGTAATAATGCCGTGCATGAAACAAATTTTGTGTACATTCGAATCATGGAATCATTGAGTCGGCTTTAAACGGTTTTTAATAGAATGTAATTCATTTGTAATTATTGATTTTATTGTGTATTTAATTATGTATACATTGGAGGCGTTGAATTGTTGCTGACTGGAAGCCGCCACGTGGACAATTTCAAATTTTGAGTTATTCTGGATTTCAGAAATCAAGATAAGAAATAGCCAACCCATGTATGATCATCAGAATAATATTCCGATATTTACTTTATGCTAATCCTTTGTTATCAACTAATGATGATTATTGAGGTCCAATGATTTTTTTCTAGGTTAAGAAAGAAAGATAAGTAAACTAACGGGACATACTTTTTGGTCTATGGAAACAGAGGCTCTCAGTTTGTTTGGGCAGACCTCTATTCATGAAGAAAGAACACCTAAATTCTCTTTCAAGAAATGTTCACCTTGTTCATATCAGTGAAAACAAAGTTTGTGGGAACTCACTGTTTCTCAGCATGTAACTCGTGCAACAACACAGTAAATACTTCATTCCACACCACACTTATGGCTACCAACACTTAATATAGAGGTGCCATTAATCCCCAGCCACTTGGGTAGGACTCCTTGTCTGGAAACTGCCTGCTCTCATTACTGGAAGGCCTTCTGAAATTCAACATGTAGCCTGCTAGTCATAAAACAGGAGTCCTCTGGTTTCCCTTTTAAGTGCAAGAAAATTATTAGCCCTGATTCTTTCCTGGCTAGGACTGTGAAAACTCTCCTCACATCTGTTTTCCTGTCACCTTTCTTTGATTTGATTTGAATAAGGCTTTTAGTTGACTAGGTCATAGACAGACAGACTGGGTCTCACTGTGAAGCCTTCATTTCCTTAAGAGTCTACTAGGACCATGGGTGTATACAATTTTGCAATCAACTGGCTCAGTTTTATTATCTGTGAAAGGATCTATAACTAAAGAAATATTAATGTTTGCTGGTTTTTTTTTTTTTTGCAAGACTCAAAGTGAAAGTCTGACAAACACATCATCATGATTCCACTATATTCTGCCCTTCTTCTCATGCGCTCAAGGAAGCATATAGTGTTCTCCTCTCCATTTTCATTTTCAGAATTCACTAAACCAAGAAGTAGCGAGTGTTCAAAGGCCATCCAGGAAATCCAGTTTGGACCCATGTCTAACCATCTCTAGTCCAGTCCTATATGTTTTCTTGCTTTCCTATGTGAATTTGCTCTTATATGTCTGACATATGTCTGGGACCTGAGACATATTACTACTTGTGCTTCAAATGGATAACAAGGTGGCACAATGAGTTAAACCCTTGTGCTGGCAGGACTGAAGACCGAAAGGTTGCAGGTTCGAATCTGGAGAGAGCGTGGATGAGCTCCCTCTGTCAGCTCCAGCTCCCCATATGGGGACATGAGAGAAGCCTCCCACAAGGATGGTAAAACATCAAAAACATCTGGGTGTCCCCTGGGCAACGTCCTTGCAGTCATCCAATTCTCTCATGCCAGAAGTGACTTGCAGTTTCTCAAATCGTTCCTGACATGAAATAAAAGAGTAACACACCTATTTCTAATACAAAATTTGAACCTGGGAGTTCCTTCTCTAGACAACGAGGTAGATTACTTTAATACTTCCCAGTTCTGTAAAGTTTGTAAGCTCAATATTGTGGAAGCCAATGGGTCTTTATTGGGCCACTTGGGGCAGTTTTTCTCCCCAGAATGTCATTTTCTTTTAATTTACAAAATACAGCAGAGTTTCGCTTATCCAACCTTTGCTCATCCAACATTCTGTATTATCCAACACAGTCTGCCTCCCGCCTGGATCCACAGCTGTTTCAATACACTGCGACATTTTGGTGCTAAATTAATAAATACAGTAATTACTACATAATGTTACCGTGTATTGCACTGCCTTACCTGTTGATTTGTTTTAAAACATGATGTTTTGGTGCTTAATTTGTAAAACCATAATGTAATTTGACATTTAATAGGCTTTTCCTTAATCCCTCCTTATTATCCAGCATCTTCACTTATCCAACGTTCTGCTGACCTGTTTATGTTGGATAGGTGAGACTCTACTGTAATTTATTTACCTAGGAAGTTTCCTGAGTAAGTAGAAATCATTATCTTTTGGCTTGGTGATGCCCTATTTCACTTCCAAACTGACAAATATAATTTATATTATATTCTTTAATAGACAGAAGAAGATTTAATATCTTGGTGGAGAGGCACAGTGGTTTGAGTGTTTGACTATGACACTGGAGACCAGGGATGTGTTCCTTGGGTGAGTCATACACTCTCAGTCCCAGAAAACCCCACGGTAGGTTTACTTTGGGTTGCCATAAATTGAGAAAGACTTGAAGTCGCACAATAATAATAACCACAATGCAGTGCGTAACTTGGATCTCATCACATTAAAGAATGAATCCACTTTTAATCCAGCTGCTGCCTCCTGCAGAATTCTGGAGTTTGTAGTTTAGTGAGGCTGTTAAAGGCTCCTCCTTAAACTACAAACCCCAGAATTCTGCAGGAGGCAGCAACTGGAGGAGATAGGGAGGCACGCTTCACACGTATCCATGAACTCCAACAGTCCTTATTTGATATAGTACAAAATTAATTCTCTGTCATCAAATTTTCTCAACTTCTTTCAACTCCTCTCTAAAAGCTGATGAAAAAGCAGAGCCATGGCAATTCCTCTCACATCTGTCTCTAGCATGGTTTGTCATTGTTTATTTATCTCCTCTTAGAGGTCATTAACTATCACGGTAGCCAAGGCATCCCAAATCTTAACTGTCCAATTTTTGCCCAAATCTTGACTGTTCCAATTGATCAATCTTCAGTTGTTTCAATTCTTCAACTGATTTTAAAAATATTCTAATGTTTCTCTCTCTTCCTCCCACTTTTCTCCTTTGACCTTAGATGACTTCATAAATCAGAGAGTGACAACAGAATGCAAAGAACAGTCGGGAGACCAGAGAGGAGGGAGCAGATTCATAATAGTAATAGTAATAATAATAATAATAATAATACTTTATTTGAACCCCGCTCCATCTCCCCAAGGGACTCGGTGCGGCTTACATGAGGCCAAGCCCACAGTACATCAATAAACAAAGGCAATAACAAATAGTCAATACAAAACAGTTAAAATAATTCATGCCCTTCCCAGTAAGCTCAAGAAATAGCAAACTGTTCCAGCCTCCCCTAAGTAGTCTCTTCTTCCTCAGTAGTATCTTTTGTTGTCTTCACTTTGGGTGTATACTGTAGAAATAATGCAGTTTGATACTTCTTTAACAGCCATGGCTCAATGCTATGAAATCATGGGAGTTGTAGCCTAGTGAGGCTCTATGCATTCTTTGGAAAAGACGGTTAAAGACCTTCCAAAGCTTCAACTCCCATAATTCCATAGCATTTAAGTGGTATCAAACTGCATTTATTCTACAATGTAGATGCAACCTATAATAGCTGACTGTATGCGTCCAGGTTTTATGTGTGTAATGTCAGTAGGTATGCATATTCAATTGCATTCTCCTTTCAAATCTGTTCTCACACTAACTGATCTGGAATGAGTTATCAAATGAATTGAATCTTTAGCACTTACGACCTTTTAATGAGGCCATTGATCCAGGGAGAAGCCATTCCTATTTAACCACTCTTGGTGTGCAGCTTCCTTCAGCCAGTGTTTATAAAATGCCCTTTTATGGATTACAGTTCCTAGAATCATATCTGCCAACATTTCACAAATAATAACCAGGATGTGTGTGGTGAGCAACAACAGAGTGTGGTCAAAAGGATGTGGCCAGGCAACAAGAGGGCAAAAGTTATTAAGGAGGAAGAACACACAAAGCTACTCTGTTAAGGAGAGAAACCGTGAAATTCATACACTGAGCTTAGGAGAGCCTGAAGAAAGAAAAAATGATAAGTACAATACTTATTGTGTATGCATGCATGTATGAACACAAAATGATTCATAATAAAAAGGTTATAGTATATTATTCTAAAATCATAATGCCTTTATTAGACTGGTTCAGAATTACATTAACCCATCTCCTCTGCCCAATGCATATTACAGATCAGGTCAAATCCTAGCTTTCAGAGATTCTGTAAGAAAGAGATACAAATTGAGCATATCTTATCTGGAATTCCAAAATTGTGCCCATGGTAGCTGAGATAATCACATCTTTGTCGTCTGATAGTTCAATGTATGTAAACTTTGTTTCATGCACAAAATTGTTTAAAATGTACCTTCAGACTATGTATGTAAGGTACCTTGGTTGTAAGCCGCCCTAAGTCCCCCCCTAGGGGGTTGAGAAGGGCGGGGTAGAAGTGCCCGAGATAAATAAATTGGGAAGGCAGACTTGGCCACAATAGTCCACACTTATTTCATCCTGAATAGATTACTGCAACGCACTCTATGTGGGGTTACCTTTGAAGACTGTTTGGAAGCTTCAACTAGTCCAATGGGTGACCGGAAAGAGTATAGAGAGCTCCCCTATTACGCCAGCTCCACTGGCTGCCAGTCTGCTACCGAGCATAATTCAAAGTGCTGGCTTTAGCCTATAAAGCCCTAAATGGTTTTGGCCCAGTTTACCTTCCAAATGAATCTCCCTCTATGAACCATCAAGTAGGTTAAGATCATTGGGGGAGACACCACTCTCGTAAGCATGACTTGTGGGGATGAGAGACAGGACCTTCTCAGTGGTGGCCCCTTGGCTGTGGAACTCCCTCCCTGATGAAATCAAGTCAGCTCCTCCCTCCTGTTCTTTAGGAAAAAACTTAAAACATGGTTGTGGGACCACACATTTGACCAGTAGATGCAGCAACTAGAAGGAGAGTGATTCCATGTAACTGACAATGGACTGACCTTGGATTATGATTATGTTTTTGGCCTACAACTCCCAGAAATCCCAGTCAATTTACCAGGTGGTCCTTATGTAGACTTGTCCACAGCTGCATGGTATAGGGTAGACTCCTGCAGAGATGAGAGGATCCCTCTTGTCCTTTGCTGAATGTAACATTTGTTGGATTTTCTTAGTGGGTCTGCTAAAAAATCTGGGAAACTGAAGGAAAAAATACTGACTTGGCAGATATTGCCTTCTTTCCATTCCATCCATGCTGTAACTTAACTTGGTTATCAATAAACACAAGCATGTTATGTTGATACAAATGCTTATCAACAGTAACTAGAAATCTGAGATATTGGTTATATGCTGCAAATTTATCAATCCTGTTTTATAGCGCTTCATCCTCCAATGTGAGGAAGCCATGGCCCCAATGCAATTCAATCAGTTACAGTAAAGAAAAACCTCCTTTTATAAAGCTGTTTACAGGAAAGCACAGCTGGCAAAAATTAGGTCAAGAAACCACCCTTTCTCTGTTAGCCCTGGGAAAGGCAGGAAACCAAGGCTCTAGCCCCAAGTCGTGAAAATAAAATACTTTTCACCTACCACCCATATGGTATGAGGTAAGAATGCAAAATAAAGTTGTCTCACCTGCTTTTAAAAAATTATGAGAAGTCTATAATAAAAAATGCATGTTAGGTCAACCAGAGTGCAAATAAATCATTGATGCTTTGACAGTTTCAAGATTTTCCAGCACAGAGAGATCCCCAGTTCTGAGCCAACTAGCTGATAAAATAGTTCAGATACAGATGACTGATGGAGCTAAGATCCACTATATTAAGTGGAAGTATGGCTATCTTAAGAGATAAACCTTTCCGTTTTCTTAATTGCAGATCTGAAAAAGTTCCTTTGTTAGTATTGATATGCATGTCATAAAAATGCAAATATACTCTAACATAAGATGGCCAAAGTAATCCATGTTGTGGTTGCAATATGCACATTGACAAATGGACACAATTATTATTCTATACATTTTTAGCTAGGTTTGGGGATTTTGCACATTAAAAGCTTATTTGTTATCAATTTGCACCACATTGTCCATGTCTTTCCTTAAAGTGCCACTACAGTTCAGAGAAAATAAACTTTTCAAGCTAAGTAAAGAACAATAATCAACCAACTGATATTTAGAGGACATTTTCTAGGGGTCACCATTGTGACCTGATCCAGTTTTTGGAGGGCAGATATCTGTTTTCATTCTGGGGTGCCGAAAGATCCGTTTTCTATCGGCCCATGCAGAGGGGGGGCTTCCCAGGCTCCTCTTCCCATCATTTTAGGCATTTAAGTTGTTTCTACTCTAGAGGAGAAGTGCTCAGCTGTCGGCAGGTGTGTGGTTTAAGGAGGCTTCTTACCTGTTTGTACTCTAGAGGAGAAGCACGTGGGTACCACAAATTATGCAGTCGATTTTCTCGCATTTGGGGAAATCGCAGGGGTCAGCAAACCCTCTTTCCACATGCACTTTTTCCAAGACAGGGAGGCAAGTTCTCCTTTTCTTACTTTAGAGGAGAGGCACTCGGATGCAGACAGGCACTTTCACTTCCCCCCACCCCACCTGCAAACCACACGCACTCTTTCCAAGGCAAGGAGGCAAGTTCTCTGTTTCTTACTCTAGAGGAGAGGCACTCGGCTGCAGGCAGACACACACTTTCTCTCCTGGACTGCACCATGCCAGCAGCCATACGTGCACTCTTTCCAAGGCATTTTAAGGAGGTATGGTAAGGAAGAGTGATGACCTCCTGGAAAAGGAGAGTAGTTTTCAGGGAATTGAGGTATTATTTTTGTTTGCTAGGGGATTAATAAAAAAGATTAAATTTTGATGCCGAAAAGCAGAGGAGGAGCCTAGATCGGCTCCCATTTGCTTTTGTGTTGTGCGGGTTTTAGTACCAGGAGGGCCCTTACTGTTACAGGCTCCCATAGTACCGGAGGGGCTGTAACACAGTAGTAGAGTAAAAGCTTTGGAGTGGGTCTTCTTGTGGAGAAAAAGCTGGCTATAAATAAACCTCATCATAATCATCATCATTATCATCACCACCACAGGTTCAGTTTCCAGCATCTCTCAGTAGGCCTAGAGAAAGATTGCTCTCTGAAATTTAAGGAGACCATTTTGATCTCAGCACTTGAGAAATATTTATTTTGGACTATGAAAAAGCTCTCCAAATCCCTTAGACAACATTCGTTTTCCTAATTGGAACAATGATCCCGCTCAACATCCTCCTCCTTCTCAGTCCCGTTCATAGTTTTCTTCTAGTCTACTTACTTCATTTATCTTGACACCCTTGCTGAGCAATCACTGAAATGCTGGAAGATATGTTTTAATCATTTTTTTCTTTACAACAACTGACTTCCCGTTATACATGATTTAAAAAATGCTTTGCAGTCAGGCAGTGGTACTTGTGATTGTAAACAAACCTTCATTGTTGTTTGTTGTCTTGTAAATGTAATATATTTACAAGGCTTTTAAAAAAAGAATTTACCCTCCAAAATCAGGGATTTACAAATACTTACTTTCAAAAGTTCAGCAGCCCTGTCTCTTATTTAAATATGGCAGTTGTAGGCCAGTCAATGCCATCTAGTGGTCCTAATGACAAAGTCAATATAGTGGAATGCCCTAATTGCAAAACTGAGGGCATTATCACACTGTGCTGTTATACCACCATAGCAACACATTGCTCACATTATTGCCTTGGCCGTATTGCATGACATTATTTCATCCTGACATTGCAGGGGCATTGAAAAGTACCAGGAGGGCCCTTACCGTTACAGGCTCCCATAGTACTGGTACTTTTTAAAAATAATGTAAACAACCTGGTAAGGACCCTCTTTCCCCTAGCAATTCAAAAGCCCCTAGCAATTCAAAAGGTGTGTATGTTTCATAGCACTTTCTTCTGTAAAGGCTTCACCGGGGGGTATGTTGTGGGTGTGAACAAGTTGTCCCATCCTCAAGGATTTCCAAGGAAATGCTTGGCAGATAAACCCCAGGCCACTTCCAGTGTCCATCAGATGATTTAAGGTCATTTTATGGGGGAACCTGTTTCTTAAGTGTGTAGAAATGCAAGCATCTTAAAGACTTGTGAACTAACTCCAGATGGTTCTCTGTGCATTTTAGTGTGATGGAAATTGTTTTCTTTTCCTGTATTCTTTCTCTTCTGTCATATTTTCTTGTGGGCTTAAATGTGCCCCAAAGATACAGTTTTCACCATTATTGCAAGAGACCGCATCTTCCCTTAGGAACCCACATGATCCCTAAGACCTTCTGGGTAGGCCCTTCTCTCACTTCCACCTCTGTCACAGGTGCAGTTGGTGGGAACAAGAGAGAGGGCCTTCTCAGTTGTCATCCCCCAGACTCTGGAATTCCCTCCCCAGGGGAGATCAGATTAGCACCCTCCCTAACCACTTTTTGTAAGGATCTAAAGATCTGGATGTTCTGCTGTGCGTTTCACTAAACAATTTCCTTGACAATTGGCCCTAGCTAGGACTCAAAAATTTGGCCACACACTTTATTATTGCTATATTTAAAGTTAGAACGTTCTTCCCTATATTGCCCTTATTGTTGCTATATTATCTATGCACTTTACTTATTAGCCCTATCCTCTGAATTGTATGCAGCAGCCCGCCCATCCATATCGAGACTTGAATTACCTTATAATCATTGTTTTATGTTATTTTAATTGAAGTTATACATTTTAATGTGCCATGTTTTTAATTCTGTTGATTGGGCTTGGCCCCATGTAAGCCGCCCCGAGTCCTTTCGGGGAGATGGAGGCGGGGTATAAAAATTAAGTTATATTATTATTATTATTATTATTATTATTATTATATACAATAAACTAATAACCTACAGCAATGTCATTAAAACAGTTCCCTATCCCCAGGCCACTGAAGTTATCTGTAAAAACAGGTTGCACAAGATCCTGAAAAGAGTTAATTTTCATTAGGCCATGTCAAATTGCCAGGTCCAATATGGCATTTAAGAGGTAAATATTACTGACCGCTATCCATTAGTTACCTATTAGAAATCATTTGAAAAGGCCTGGCTCCACAAAAAGGTCTTAATTTGAGATTGAAAGGCCAGCAAGGAGGGGAAGGGAGCTCCAGAGCCATGGGGCCACCACCAAAAAGGCCCTCTCTCTTGTTCCCACCAACCACCCTTGTGACGGTGGCGGGACCAAGGGGAGGGCCACAAGTGATCTGGAAGGAGGAGATGCTGTCCTTCAAGTAGGCTGGGCTCGAACCATTTAGGGCTTTGTAGGCTAATACAAATAATTATATTAATTTTATTTGTTATTAATGAACTTTTGCAATACTGAAGTAATGGTACTTTGCTGTAAAGGAATTAAGAAGTTCTCTTTAAAAAACATGAGGGAAGAGAAACTAGGGAGAGCTTGAACTCTTCTGTGTGATGGCAAAGCAAACAGATGATTTCTGTATAAATGGGAGGAGGAAAACACATGTGATGGCCATAGGTATGTTCTCCAGATCCTTTGGAGATGAAGCGACATGCAATGCCATGCTAAGCACATAATATCCATTGCCCCTTCCCTTTGTGAGATAAAGAAGTCAGATCTGGCCACGGTGGTCCACGCTCTTGTCACATCCCGGTTGGATTACTGCAACGCACTCTACGTGGGGTTGCCTTTGAAGACTGCTCGGAAACTACAATTAGTCCAGCGAGAAGCAGCCAGATTGCTCACTGGAGCACACCACCCCCCTGCTACATCAGCTCCACTGGCTGCCGATCCAATTCCGAGCACAATTCAAAGTGCTGGTTTTAACCTACAAAACCCTATACGGTTCCGGCCCAGTGTATTTGTCCGAACGGATCTCCCTCTACGTCCCACCTCGGAGTTTAAGATCATCTGGGGAGGCCCTGCTCTCGACCCCGCCTCTATCTCAAGCGAGGCTGGCAGGGACGAGGAGCAGGGCCTTCTCGGTGGTGGCCCCTCACCTATGGAACTCACTCCCCGGGGAGATCAGATCAGCGACCTCCCTTCTGTCGTTCAGAAAAAAACTGAAGACCTGGATCTGGGACCAAGCTTTTGGACATTCTGGCAGCTAAAATAAGGACCCATTGATGAGCAGGAATTGTTGGAATGAATGGACATTTCGGAACTCTGAATTTCACTGTGCATGAAATTGTTTTATTATATTATGTAGTGATGTGTTTTAATGCTGCTAAATGTTTATACTGTTTTATATATGCTGTATATTTTGACAGGCATCGAATTTGTGCCTTTGTTTGTAAGCCGCCCTGAGTCCCCCCTCGGGGGTGAGAAGGGCGGGGTATAAGTAACTGCAATAAATAAATTAATAACATTCACAAATAATCAAATCTATAAAAATGGAGGCAGACTGTACTGTATATAATGGGGAGAATTTCTTAACAAATCTGACATCTTTCTACAAAACTGCTGTCCAAATCCCAGCTTTCTAACCACCTCTCCTATTTAAAAAACATGGAAGAGGTTTCTTACTAACTTACTAAGGAAGGAAAACATTGTACTAGGCAAAGCCTCAAAGGCCAGAGAGTCCTGATCATAACTAGCATATTCACAGGCATTTAACTGCAAGCTGACCAATATTGCCACTGGCAGAACATCATGTTTTTGCCACAGTGTCCCTTAGAAATGGGGAAAAAAGGAAAAAAAGTTAATTTCTTTTTTCATCTAGCAGTCTGTGGATGAACAAACATCCCTTTCCATAAGAAATTTTACAAAATTGCTTATTACAGTCTTACTAGCAGTTCACCAAATGTAGTGGGTGGTCAAGCTCCTTTCTTCCCTACTTCTGTAAGACATCCCAGGCCTTTTCCATCCTATCCCCCCTTTAGAAAGAATGTCCTGGGATATTTGGCATCCACATCTGCATATCGAGCACTACCTTTGATACATATGATGCAAATACTTGTTAAATTTTCCTTGGAGGGTAGATGAGAGCTGACCATGGAACAACAGACTGGTTCAAGTTTGGGAAAGGTATACGGCAGGGTTGTATACTCTCACCCTACCTATTCAACTTGTATGAAGAACACATCATGCGATGTGTGGGGCTTGATGAATCCAAGGCTGGGGTAAAAATTGCTGGAAGAAATATTAACAACCTTAGATATGCAGATGATACCACTTTGGTGGCCAAAAGCAAGGAAGAGCTGAGGAGCCTTCTACTCAAGGTGAAAGAAGGAAGTGCAAAAGCTGGGTTGTATTAAGAAACCCAAGATTCTGGCAACCAGATTGGTTGATAACTGGCAAATAGAGGGAGAAAATGTGGAGGCAGTGATAGATTTTGTATTTCTAGTGCAAATATTACTGCAGACACAGACTGCAGCCAGGAAATCAAAAGACGTTTACTTCTTGGGAGGAGAGCAATAACCAATCTCAATAAAATAGTGAAGTGTAGAGACATCACACTGGCAATGAAGATCCGCATAGTTAAAGCAATGGTATTCCCTGCAGTAACCTACGGATGAGAGAGCTGGACCACAGGGAAGGCTGAGCGAAGAAAGATATACGCTTTTGAACTGTGGTGTTGGAGGAAAGTTCTGACAGTAACTTGGACCACAAGAAGATCCAACCAGTCCATACTCCAGGAAATAAAGCCCGACTGCTCATTGCAGGGAAGGATATTAGAGGCAAAGATGAAGTACTTTGGCCACATAATGAGAAAAGATGAAAGCTTGGAGAAGACAATGATGCTGGGGAAAATGGAAGGAAAAAGGAAGGGCAAGATGGATGGATGGTATTCTTGAAGTGACTGGCTTGACTCTGAAGCAGCTGTGGGTGGTGATGGCCGACAGGGAGCTCTGGCGTGGGCTGGTCCACGAGGTCACAAAGAGTTGGAAGCGACTGAAAAAATAACAACAGAAGAGAGGTCAAAATGTTCCTTCTTTGGACTAGTACAGGTTTCAGGCTCTCCCAGTCAACATGACCCACTTTTGTAAGCTAAGGAACAGATATATGGAGGACAAAGAAGGTGAAAGAAAGACCTTTTCCCTCCTGCCAGAATGGGCTGGTTTTCATTTGAAAAATTCCCAGGGAATCTGAAGATTCTCAGTTTAAGAGACAACTATTCCAATGCTAAACAATTTCCTAAATAGATTCAGAAGATGCCCCAAACCCTAACAGGAACCCAAAATGACTAGGTATAAAACGAAACCAGTCACTGTATATTGGGTGCAAAAACTACAACATTGTATAATTGATTTTGAATTGAATCCCATTCAGATCAATGCAATGTACTCCCAGGTAAATGTGTATAGGGTTGCAGACATATCGAGGAACGCCTTGCCACTGAAGCTGCATCCCATATATAAAATCGGGTCCTTCCACTTTACATTTCAGATTAAAATCAGTGTTGGGGAATGCCTTTATTGGACCACTAACATATCATTACAAGGGGGTGTTTTTAAGTCCTGACTCTAGAAGGTACAGAGTTTGGGGGCAGGAAACAAGGAAGTTCAGCATCTTCTTCCTTCCTACATCTCTATAGACCAGAGTTTTCCAAACATTTAATGTTTGTGACATCATTTTGCAATACAGTAATTCAGTTTTACTAGAAAATTGAAGCTTAAACCAACCCCTTATAAGAAATACAGACACATATGTACATTGTAAGAACAAAATGTACAGGGAAGCAACATATCTCATGGAAACTTTTCATATACATATATACATATATATTATATGATGTATTAATTATTTGATATATACACTCAGAGCTTTCTTGTTACATTCACACAACAGCTACACACTGTAACCGAGATGCTACTATATTGTGACACACACTTTGGAAAGCTCTGCTATAGACAAAGGACTTCACCAGTTGCTCAGCAAACTATTTGCTGCCTTTAGTCGAAGAAGAAGTAATAGTACTGCTGACTGTCCCTTTTCATGGCAATTAAAGGTGCAAAATCCCCATCACAATGGAAAACTGCAATTTTAAGAATACTATTTTTTTTTACCTGTGATAATACCTTTATAGGAATCACTAAAGACTAGAAGGCACACAACAACAACAATCCTTATTGACTTCAACCGAAAGCAAGCCCACATTTCCCATTGAATTGCTGGTTATGAATATGGCAGAAAAAATGAAATGCAAAGATACAGAATGGGGGACACCTGGCTCGAGAGCAGTACGTGTGAAAAAGATCTTGGAGTCTTCGTGGACAACAAGTTAAACATGAGCCAACAATGTGATGTGGCGGCAAAAATGGGATTTTGGCCTGCATCAAGGGTCTGGAGAACAAGCCCTATGAGGAGCGGCTTAGGGAACTGGGCATGTTTAGCCTGAAGAAGAGAAGGCTGAGAGGAGATATGATAGCCATGTATAAATATGTGAGAGGAAGCCACAGGGGGGAGGGAGCAAGCTTGTTTTCTGCTTCCTTGGAGACTAGGACATGGAACAATGGCTTCAAACTACAAGAGAGGAGATTCCATCTGAACATTAGGAAAAACTTCCTGACTGTGAGAGCCGTTCAGCAGTGGAACTCTCTGCCCCGGAGTGTGGTGGAGGCTCCTTCTTTGGAAGCTTTTAAGCAAAGGCTGGATGGCCATTTGTCAGGGGTGATTTGAATGCAATATTCCTGCTTCTTGGCAGGGGGTTGGACTGGATGGCCCATGAGGTCTCTTCCAACTCTTTGATTCTATGATTCTATGATTCTATGTTCTTTAAAATTGTTCTTCATTTTAAATATTGTATTGTACTTTCATATTTTTTGCACTACAAATAAAATATGTGCAGTGTGCATAGGAATTCATTCATGTTTTTTAAACTATAGTCTGGGCTCTCAACAGTCTGTGAGGCCATGAACTGGTCCTCTGCTTAAAATTTTTGAGGACCCCTCATCTAGAGATTCCTGAAGAGAACACATTAATCAAATCCACAAGTGACCAAGTGATCAAATTGTGAATTGAAAAGGAAGCTTTTTGCACAGCACATTTACTTTTATCAAGAGCCTAGAAAGGGTACTTTTCAAGGATTACAACACCCAGAATCTTCCAGCCGGCATGCCCAAGTTCTTCTTTGGCCAAAGGACCCCAGTGTGTGTTCGCTGTCTTGCGTCTATGTTTATGTACAAAAACCCCCACATACGCAGGCGCAATGTTTTTTTCAGAACTGTCTGCCAGAACTATCCCCATAACAACCTCATAAGGAAAGAGAAAAACACACATAACCTGCTTTCAGTAACACTGAATAAGCACAGAACTTTACAACACCATCTGTCCAAGCTCGTTTCTGATTGAAATGGCCCTTTAAAGAAAAATAAACCTTCTTCTCAAACTGCAAATTCCTTTCCTGAAAAACACGATTAGGCATCAGATGCATATTGCTTTAGTGTGTGCTCAGACTATTAAAACAAATTGCACTATGTCAGTATAACTAAGACTTATTCATTCACAAATAACGATCAAGGAGTGAGAAATATCCCCAAGGAGTGAGAGAAAGAATTAGCTCATTATAAGTCCAGACGCTGACTTATTTAAAAATCGATTTATTTTGCTAATACTGCAAAACGAGTCCCAAGAGAAAGTAACATAAAGGGATCAATGCTGGTTCCACATTCTGGATATTTACTTAGAAGGAGTACTCATATTTCCATTTTCCTGTGCATGGAATGATGTGGCCTTGTCCATTGTCTAACAAACACCTTTTTGTGAAATTTACAAAATTAAATTGTGTAGCACAGAAGTTATGGGATCCAGACTCTTTTGAGACGAGAAACACATTGACAGCACTCCAGATTTGTCTGGACTATGGTCCCCAATATGCCTGAAACATAGACATCATGGTAGGTGATGGCTGGACTTACAAACATGAGTTTCTGAAATGCTACAGGTTTCAAACTAGCTTTGAATTTTCAAAAATGAATAATAATAATAATAATAATAATAATAATAATAATAATACTTATTTTTTATACTCTGCCTCCATCTCCCCGAAGGGACTCAGGGCAGCTTACAAAGGGACAAACCCAGAAATACAGATTAAAAGCAAGCATGGAAAATACAATTGTCAGTAAAAAAAACCACAATAAAAACATCAAATCAGATAACATCATAATTACTGTATCAAGACTGAGCATCAAATGCTTGATTCGGGCTCATAATTCCTATGTGAAATAACAAGATCTGTAATAAAACAAATATAAATGTGGCTGCATAAATGTGCCAATTTGTATGAGGTGAGAGGGTTATTATTATGGGATTGAACACAGATAAGGAATCCAGGCTGTAGTTGCTGAAAATGTATCTTAGATGCTAGTAGAGTTTTCCTATGCATATTGTAGGCTAAATACAAAGGCCAAGATCCTGCACTAGAGGCATAGTCACAGTCGTGTAGCTATGCTTCATCTTCTGATCTGACCCCTTAAATTCACCTTAAAAGTCAGGTGGACATTCTGAGAAATGGAGTTCTGCAATGCTGGTAAACAGGATGCTGCTGGATGATGTGATTAGGCTGCTCTTGCTAGTGCGGGTTCTGTGACAAGTCTTCATCACATTGTCACTTACTTGTAAGGGGGAACTGATGACTAGCTGATAGGAGACACAGAGCCATGAATCCCACAGAATTGTTGTGAAGATAAAGGACCTCCTCGGACGGGCAAGGGAAAAGCAAGGGAAAGTGGGGGAAAGTGGAGGGAACAGCCCTCCTTCGTTGCCTACAATCTTTCCCCATATTCTGGATGACCTTCCATCTCATGTCAGTCCCCATCATTTCCTCTGCGTTCCCCTCTTCCTTCCTGCTTTCTGCAATGAGTAATCTGGTAGCACCTGACTCATGAAAATGAAGTCTTCTATCTGTTTTCAACGCTGGCAACACAGATTCCCATGGGCAACCATGAAAAGTGGCTGTGCAATGTGAGATGGCCTCCATAGGACTCCGTTTTGCCCACACCTGAAAATGGAGAGAAGACACAGAGAAGACTGCATCTGATAAGGTCCAAAGTGAGGAGGAGGATTATTAATTATTATTAATTCTTAGGAACATGTGCAACATGAATCCAATCTCCCACACACATAATGACAATAATAATAATAATAATAATAATAATAACAATAACAATAACAATAACAATAATAATAATAATAATAATAGCAATAACAACACTTTATTTATATTCCACCCTTCTCAACCCGAAGGGGACTCAGGCAATCACAGTACACATACATGGCAAACATTCAATGCCGCTTTGTATAGACAGTACAAAGACAGACAGAACAGAGAGGAGGTGTGTGTTGTTTCTACTTGGTATCCATCTGTTTTTGGTGCCATGGAAGGTGAGTCCAGCCACAGGGGGTACTGTCACTCCATCCTCTATGACAACGTGACTGTTTATATATAAAGAACAGCATGTAGCTTGGAAAAGTTCAGGTCATGTTGATTGGGAATTGTTGGGAGTTGTAGTATAAATGTTAACTGTTCCAGGCTCTTAGGAAATGGTTCTTCAGTTCTTGATCTTTACTAAAATTGTAACACTCATATTTAAAAAAAGTAGGCTTGTTTGATAAAAAAAAAGTGGTTCAAAACTCGTTTCGAATGTATGGTTCAATTCTAAAGTCAATTCTGATTTTCACCAAAAAAATGTTCAAAACTTTTTGAAACTTTTAAGACTTCCGAATCCTTTCGTTAATGGTTTGAAAGTGTTATTTCCTGTTTCATTGGGTGGTTGTTACTTTGAAAGTGGTTGTTTTACTCCAAGAGCAGGGGAAAACAAGCGGAGAAAATTCCTTCCTTCTCTGGTTTAAAGCTGGCTTCTCTGGCTTGAGCCAGAAGTGGGGAAAGCAAAAGGAGGAATTTCAGCCTTCCCTGGTTTAAAACTGGCTTCTCTGGCTTGAGGCAGAAGGGAGGAAAGCAAAGGGAGGAAATTCAGCCTACCGTGGTTTAAAACTGGTTTCTCTGGCTTGAGCTGAGGCCAGGGACCAGAATGATTTCCTACTCACTTCCTGAGTTGGAAGAAAAATGGTGAGACTAGCTTCAGAAGGGCCAAGGTACTTCCGGTTTCCTAAAAAAGTTCAAAATCACTTCAAAAAGGTAATTTTTCCAAATTTATTCAGAATTACGAATAAATCTTGCTGGACAACTGAGCATAACCTTGAATTTGGGTTCCCAGTTCTCTTTTTTTTTCAAGCAGTAATTTTGCATTTTGCTCTGTTTGTAAAAATAAAGTAAAATAGATAAAAGCACATTCTTGGAATAGAGAGTGGGGGGAATCACTCTCTGGTGAGAAATTATGGCCAGAGAGACAGAGCCTGGAAAGTGATGGAAAAATACATTTGGATGCTTATAGTGATAAATGGTTTGATTTCAAAGCCAACAGAAATACATTAAGCACACTGACATCTGAATCAAAATTAAAGCCAGCCTCCAGCACTTTTAGAAATTCTTGCACCATACATCTCAAATATTTACATTTCTGTAGTTTCTCAGTACAAAGATATGCTGCTGCTAAAATTGGCCATGTGAATGGAGATCCTATATCTGCACATAACTTTGTATGTATAGTTTAATCTATCTATCTGTCAGTCTACCTATCTATCTCTAAGCTTAATTCACTAACAGTATGCTAGTCATAAGACAAAAGAATGGCTATAAGAATCACTAAGGATAAAACCAACGTACTTGTTTCTGGTACATCCAAGCACTGTTCATGACCATAACTACATTTTTAAGCGTTAAATTCAGATTACTGCCTTGTAAGATAATTACTTTCTTGTTATGATTTCACAGCCCTCCAGACAAATTACCTAACTAATGTTTGGGATGAAAATCTGTCACAGGAATGAGTGGGAGCTGGGTCCATGAAGCATTCACAGCTTTCTTGAGTCTATTTCTTAGTCAAAGAGTATAACTCCCATTCAAAGTCATTCAGCAAGCTTACAGCAGATTAGGTGACTTGATGTTTGTATGTTTAATAGAGTGAATAAAACTAGTGACAATGTCATCTAAACTGAAAAGCAGTAATAATAATAATAATAATAATAATAATAATAAGGACTCAATGCAGATGACAGTACACATACACAGCAAACATTCAATGCCTTTTTGACTAGACAATACAGAGACAGACAGAACAGAAAGGAGGTATGTTGTGTCAATGTCAACATCCAGCTTTTTGGTGACTTGGAAGGTTGGGAATAACAGAGTATGGTAAGAAACTAAATCAAACTACTCCAACATTAGGGCCGTGCTGGAACATGTAATTCAAAATATATGTATGTTTCAGATACATGTGTTATTGTGTGTTCATTGCCCATCTTTGGAAAGTACATAATTCTGTCTGCTGTATTCATTCCAAAGATTAGCTCCATAGAACTCAACACTGTAGTACACTGGATATAAAGTCTCAAAGCAAAGCCTATAAAACATTTAGTGGTACTTTTTACATGTTTCTGCTGTCATCCACCTTCTGTGCCATTACTGGGATAAAAATGGATAAAATAAATACATTACTGCATTCCCTGTTTAGTCACTGGGATACTGTAGCTTTGGTTTAGCCATGCCAATAAGCACTGTCTTATAAAATGCAATTGTAATTCCCCTAGCCCATTAACAACTCTGTATTCATCTTTGCAAGATTGTAATATGTAGCTCATTGAATAAATGCCAACTGCATGTAGGGTGTTTTACCTACCTAAATCTCTTCCTATTTTTCTAGCCTGAAATAACTGTTCTTAATTTCCTGTTCTCAGGTGGTTGGGTTGCTCACCAATTCAAACAATGGATACAGACAGCTGCAAAACTATACTTTTCAGTGATGAATGAAGTCATATGGCAATGATAGAACAGCATAAGGGGTCTTCTGCTATGAAACTCAATGTGTAAATGTGAGAAGGGATTCTGGTGTTCTCATATGGCTGTAACATTCCTTTTATTCTGAAGCACACATCCTCAAAGGTCTGCAAACGATTATCTTTCTGTTTGCTTTTCTTAACGTGAGTGCTTAAGAATTGACCTTTCTTATAAATTCAAGTCACTTTGATTCATAGATGTATATGGAAAGAATCTCTCCTATCCCAAAAAGCCAAAATAGCAAAACTGTAATTTGGCTAAAGTTAAACAACTTTTCTTAAAGGTCAATTTACATATATGAACATTAAAATCCACGGTCTTCTTGTTTTCTTTTGTGTACATGTATGTGTATGTACTTGCTCTTAACAACCCTGAGTGTTAAGAACAAAGACTGCTCTCAAAGTGAGTAGCACTGGAAAAGATGCAAAAAGTTTGATGCATATGTGTTTTGTTGTTATCAAGTAGGGTTGTGCCTTCAGGGTAAACCTTGACCCATTTCGTGTCCCAGCTTTTGGTGGGGGCTCCAATCCATTTTCTGGAAGCCTCCCAAAATCAGGAGGGCAGATATCTGTTTTCACTCGGGGGTGCCAAAATATCCATTTTCTATCGGACCAATATCGGGGGGAGGGGGGGCTTCTTCTTATCTGCTGTTTCTACTCTAGAGGAGGCACTCAGCTGCAGGCACTGGCAGGCAAGCGCTTTCTAGGCCTGCATGCCATGCACACTCTCTCTTTCCAAGTTTCTTCCTCTAGAGGAGGCGCTCAGCTGCAGGCACTGGCAGGCGCAGGCACATCCTGGGCCTCCATGCCACAAACATACACACACACTCCTTGGAAAGAGAGTGCGTGTGTAGCATGCAGACCCAGAAAGCGCACACGCCTGCTATTACCTGCAGCCAAGCACCTTTTCCTCTATAGTAAGAGGCACTTGGCTGCAGACACTGCAGACGTGCATACCTTCTGGGACTACACACCATACACACACTCTCTTTTCAAGGAAAGGAGGCAAGTTCTGGGAGGTGCTTGGCTGCAGGTGTGAGCGCTTTCTCTCCTGGGCTACACCACGCCAGCCATCCACACACTTTCCAGTCTCCAAGGCATTTTAAGGAGGCTTCCCACTTCCAGGTAAGGAAGAGCGATGACCTCTTGGAAGAGGAGAGTAGTTTTCAGGGAATGAGGGTTTACTTTTATGTTTGCTGGGGGATTCGTAAAAAATATTAAACTATAATGCCAAAAAGCAGTCCAGGAACCAGAACCTGCTTGCTTTTGTGTCAATCTGATTTTTGTACTGGGAGGGGCCTTCCCGTTACATGCTCCCAAAGTACCGAAAGTAACTAAAGAAATGAAGGAATTGGGAGAAATGAATCCCACATACAGCTCTAATATCAAGTGAACTTCAACTTATAGTGACCCTGTGAATGAGAGACCTCCAGGTCGCCATTGAATCTATCCATTGAGAATTTTGTCTTCTGCTTTTCCTACTGCTCTCCATTTTACCAAGTGTTACCATATTTTCTACTGGGTGATCTCTTCTCATGATACATTGTAAGTATGAAGCTGTAGTGTAGTCATCTTGACTCCTAGGAGATATTAAGGCCTAATTTGTTCTAGGACCAATTTATTTGTTTTTATAGTAGGAAAGATACAGTATTCTTCCCCAGTTGCACATCCCAGATGAGTTGCTTTTCTTCTTATCAGCTTTTTCCACTGTCTAGTTTTTATAGTGGCATTAATCCCTGAGTGTCAACATCACCCATTCTATGATGGCACCAGAGGTCTTTTGCTCAGAGTGAAGATTAACCACTCTGGGATTCATACTGAACTTTATAGCAGCTATCCAGGGTGGGAAATCTGTCTGGTATGGTGTACCTTACCTGAATAACTTCCTTAAAACTGGACATAATGAAATGAGGTCACCCCAACATGATGTACAGTAGTAGTTTCTGTATATTTATGCAGGCTCCAGAGCCTATTCTGTGCCCCACTGACACCAGATTGATCAGCCGCCACTACTTCCTCCTCAAATGTGGCTCCAGTCCCCAAACTAAAACTGCTAGCCTCCTCCCCTGTCTTTTCATTGGCATTACTTTTATTGTTTTGAATGTTCAGTTCCCATAGAAGAACTGTATGCATGTAGATTTCTCATCAAAGGCTTTCTTTTTACACACTCACACACCTCTTTCTTATTAACAAAGTAATATTTTCCTGTATACCTGGGAAGTTGCATGAGCATAGAGAAACCACTAACATTGTGTAGGAGCAGCCTGGTTTCATATGCTACCTAGTTTGGCACTAGGTCGCCAAGCGTGCTGTACATGCCAAAAAGAAACTCCTTCCAGCAAACAACTTCTCAGGTTCTCCGTTGACAGACATCCTGTGTGACTTTATGAAAACCACTCTGCATTTCTCTACTTCATTTCCCTTGATGTGTTAAAGAAATCATGTTTCAGTCTTTGGTTAGGCTCGGCATTATGTACAGTGCTGTTAGCAATTGCATGCCATTACATTTCAGAAATAGAGCTACATTAAACATTTTATATTTTGGCATCTGTAGTTATATCAGTAGTTCTTAACCTGTGGGTCGTGGACCACCAGTGGGCTGCAAGGATGCAAATGTGATCTGCGAGCCTGCTTCCTCTTTATTTGTTGATTTTATTTCCGCTCCTCTTTCCACCTGCCTCTCCTTTCCTGTCACTGACCATGGCATATGTTCTGTATCAGAAACTAGAGCTGATGTGGTCTATCCAATGCAATTTTCTGAATCAGCACTCCCAACCAAATCTAAAGTTGACCAAAAACTGATTTGTAACGTTTTTAGTACTAATGTTGGAGAGTGGCCCCTGGTCAAAGCAGTGGTGCTAAACATAGACAGCAGAAATTTGCCACCTGGCCATAGCCTCAGATTCCCATTTTTGTTCCACTCTTGAAGGGGAGTTTGTTTATCAAGAGCGCTGCATAAATGCCAAACCATTAACTCAGAAAATTCACACAAGATGCCACAGTTAACTAGGGCAAGGTTATCCAGAGGAAGACTGAGCAGTACTTTGAATGTAGGCTTCAACTTCAGGTTGACACCCAACTGTCAACCATACTTCTCTCTGTATTATCAAAGGCTTTCATGACCAAAATCACTGGGCTGCTGTGAGTTTCCTGGGCTGTATGGCCATGTTCCAGAAGCATTCTCTCCTGCATAGATGTAGGCAAAATGTCAGGTGAGAATGCTTCTGGAACATGGCCATACAGCCCAGAAAACTCACAGCAACCCATACTTCTCTCTATATTTATTAATCTCCTTCAAATGTAGAGATACATTTGGGAAAGTTGAAAAAGAAATCATCAATTCAATAATGTGTTGTTCCCCAAGGTTTTTGTACAGTTGGATCTGGCAATCATAGCAAAATTGAAACTCTAGCAATACTGTAAGAATATTTAGTAAATCATGGAACTCTCCCCCTCTTAAAATACTTCCTTTATAGAATAATTCAGCTAATGATGTTTTTTTCCTATTTCAGCCTATATGTTAAGACTGCCTATGTAGAGAGCTGTTAAAATAAGAATGCTCTGTTTGATTTAGACTGGCATTTCTTAACCTGGGGATATGGACCCCTGGGGAGGGTCGCGAGGGGGTTTCAGAGTGGCCACCAAAGACCATCAGAAAACATATATTTCTGATGGTCTTAGGAACCCCTTTGGCAGAGAAGGCTAAAGATTTTTCCACCTGTCTTTCTTTTTGGAAACAGATGGTGAATCCTCCCACCAAAAGCCCTCTTCCTGCTGTGATTGGCTGCCATCTCAGCTGGACTCTCAGCTAAGGGAAGGTCTGATTCTGAGACTCCGAGCGGAGAGGGGAGAGCAGGTGTGTTTGGTGCATGGCAGCATGGTGTACATGTGCAGGCAAGGGAGAGAGTGCGAGGCTGGAGGGAGGCTCATGCCTTGAAGGTTCTGTCTGGTTCAGAATGCTCTTTGATTGTAGGAGAACTATAAATCCCAGCAACAACAACTCCCAAATGACAAAATCAACCCCCCCCCCATCCCCACCAGTATTCAAATTTGGGCGTATTGGGTATTTGTGCCAAATTTGCTCCAGTGAATGAAAATACGTCCTGTATATCAGATATTTACATTACAGTAGCAAAATTAGAGTTATGGAAGTAGCAATGAAAATAATTTTATGCTTGAGGGTCACCACAACATGAAGAACTGTATTAAGGGGTCGTGGCATTAGGAAGGTTGAGAACCACTGATTTAGACAGAGCAATGAAGCAGTCTTTATAATTGTCTCTTCACAGAATGTTCTAAACTGGTATAAATGCTGGGGCTTACAGGGGAAATGGAGAGGAAGAAGGCTTGCAATACCAAAGGAAATATTCAGAAGCAATGGGATCTTTGGAAGGAGTCCAGGCAGAACTTCAGAATTGATCAGTTCCACTTATTGTGTATCTCTTTGTGAGATCATGGGCAAGTCCACCCCAGTTAGACAAAAACACAACCATACAAAAATTTTGATGGATAAATAAGACAACATCTTTATTGGTTACAGCAGTAAAAGAGGTTACCCCAAACACATCGGTTCTGGATCCAAGCATCAACCAACCAACCTGCTAATAAATTATCCTGAACCTTCGGCCATCAGCTGAAATTTGACATGACAGGAAAGGAACTATGAAGATGGATGGCCTAAACAGTCCTCCTCCACCACCACCAGGGCTTGCTAGAAAACCTTTTGCCTCTCATGCTGGATCAGACACATAAGAGAACCCCCAACTTTACTAGTGCCCAAAAGGAGAACTGGTGCTCAAGGTCCCAGATTCAGGATCCATGCCAACTGCTCCCCCCAAAGGTGTGACAATGACTGAAACACATACAAGCAGCTGTAGAATAATAACATGAGAACCCTTTAATTACAATAAAGGGTGGATGGGATGATGCTCCAAAGGTTACTACCATGAGCATGCGCAGGCAGCAGTCGAAACATTTTTCTGCCCAACCAGAATGAAGCCACTCACGCACATCACTTTTTTCGAGCCCACCAGGCAATGAGTTCAAAGCAGATTCAAACTCATTGCCTGGAGACTTGTGCCTTCTCCGGAACCACAACAGAGAGCACAGACTCCTGAGATGGAGACAAAATAACGCTATGCTTAGGTAGCTCCAGACCATTGCCTTGGAAGCAGCATCCCTCTTTTGCTCAAACCCACAAACTCTCTGCATGGTGAGTTGAGCATTTCCTTTTGTACAGAAGACAGCAAACTCTGGCCTTGTAACCAATGACTGTGACAGGAGGAAGGGTAATGTTAGAGACAATGGGTCATTGGTGATGCAACACAGATGCGCAAACCAAAACGTTTCCATGTTCAGTAAGAAGGAAAGTATCTTTAAAGAAATAGCATGCCGTCTTCACTGTTACTAAGTAAGGGTTTTCCCCCTTTTAACACATCTTCACAAAGCTTGGCCTAATTGATGGCTCATGTTGAACTTGAAAATCCCGGTGAGAAGTCACTTGCTTTGTCATAGATCACATTTTCTACTTGCACAAAGGTGGCATATGGCTGTGTATCACTCTCCTACAAAACAAAGACACAGCTCTTGAGAAGACTATAGCAAAACATTGTAAAGTATTTTTAAAAAGTGAAAGAAGCAACTGAAAACCCATTTGTTTCTTCCATTGTATGATATACTTTGGTGAAAAATCTTTAGACTTGCCTTGCTGTAAATAAAGTTAACCTTGATGTTATAGCACCGTTGCATTGCACAATACACAGAGCTTTACAAATTAAAATATTCAATATGAAAACTTTCAACCCCACATGATTCAATTTTTTTTATTAACACATTTTTCTAGATTATTTTTTATCTATTCAAGCAGATAGCTACCAGATATACTTGAATATAAGCCAAGTTTTTCAGCCATTTTTAAGCCTGAAAAAGCCCCCCTCGGCTTATACTCGGGTCAAGGTTATTTATTATTTTATTCTATTATTATTATTATTATTATTATTATTATTATTACATGTATTGTTTTACTCTATTTATTATTAATACATTTATTATTTTTCTCTATTATAATTACATTTATTATTTTACTCTATTTTTATTATTACATTTATTTTTTACTATTTACTATATTATTTTACTCTATTTTTATTACATTTTTTATTTTACACTATTATTACATCTATTATTTTACTCCATTATTACTGTTATTATTACATTTCCATTATTTACTCTATTATTATTTTTATTACATTTTTATTTTACTCTCTATTACTATTGGAAGGACACGTAAGCACATTTACGCTGTGGAAGGTTAGAATAATGGTTTAATCGCAGTTGGAGAGTCTTCTCTTAAATTACAGTTTTATGTAAATATTAAAAAACATTTAACATACTGATGCCTCAATTAATGTTATTTTTATTGGTATTGGTTTTTATTTTGAAATTTACCAGTAGCTGCTGCGGCTTATACTCAAGTCAATACGTTTTCCAAGTTTTTTGTTTTGTTTTGGGTTTGGGGGGGGGGTGGTAAAATGAGGTGCCTCAGCTTAAATTTGGGTCAGCTTATACTCAAGTATATATGGTAACTTCGGGTTTTTTTAGAAGTAAGGATGTAAATTTAAAGCTGGCTAAAAGTCTTTGTTTGATGTTCTTGAATTAAATCACAATGGAAAGAGTGCCTATTTGGGACTTACGTATCACTCCAAACTTTATCTGAAAAGCTAGTATACAAAGTAAGATTAGAAAGAGGAGAAATTAAGGAGAATTTGCTCAAGGTTATATGAAAGCCATTTCTTAGCTATATCGGTCAGAGCAGTAGCAAATTTAAGGGCAACTCCTCTACGTAGGGTTGCCTTTGAAGACAGTTCGGAAGCTTCAACTAGTCCAGCGGGTGGCAGCCAGATTGCTCACTGGAGTCGGGTATAGGAAGCATACAACCCCCCTGTTACGCCAGCTCCACTGGCTGCCAGTCTGCTACCAAACACAATTCAAAGTGCTGACTTTAGCCGATAAAGCTCTAAATGGTTCTAGCCCAGCTTACCTGTCCAAATGTATCTCCCTATATGAACCATCTAGGAGGTTAAGATCATCTTGGGAGGCCCTGCTCTTGGTCCTGCTTCTTTCGCAAGTGGTGGGGACGAGACGCATGGCCTTCTCAGTGGTTGCCCCTTGCCTGTGGAACTCCCTCCCTATCAAAATTAGACCAGCACCCTCTCTTTACGTCTTCAGAAAGAAAGTAAAGACATGGACCAAGCCTTTGGGCAATAAGCAATGTATGAAACGTACAGGATTATGTGCAATTGACACTTGGAAAGGCCTCGGACTTTGGCTTCTTGATTATGTGATTTTAATGTTTTATATTAATATGTCCTTAATTCCATGTTTAAATGTCTAGATGATGCTGTTTCTCTATTTAATATTGTTTAATTTAATTTATAGTTATATGTTACATTTGCTATCATACTAGGTTTTTTATATGTTGTAAGGCATTTCATTTTTGCCGTGAATTTGTTGGAAACTGCTTCGAGTCCCCCTGGGGGGGGGGGGGAGCGGTATATAAATGAAGTAAATAAATAAATTGAAACCACTCTTAGAGCAGGTAAGAATTTAGATAAATGGTTAGGCAAAGATACAACTATTACTAATAAAATAAGACAATGAAGTAGAGGATAATTTAGTGGTAAGAGAAATGACAGGGAAGGAGTTCCCAAATGTCTATGGCATGGGCAGGGGAGGGAGGATGGATGAGATAAAAGCAAGGTCTTAAATTATAACTTATTGCTATACTGCAATATTGTATAAATTGTATTGTAAATAATTAATTAAAATAATATAATTAATTAATTACTTTGTTGGAAGACGTAAGAAATCGGTTAGTGTGTGTGTATCAACTGTAAAATAAGATGCATGAAGCTGATTGGCCAGGCTATGCCCATGGAGATGGCTGAGACTGGGGCTTTTGGATACTGTTACATTTTTCAGGCTTGATCTATGCAGGTGCTCACAGAGAGAAGCAGAGAAAAGCACTCAGAGACAGAGTTTGAAGTGTGCCCTTGCTTCATTAGCTGCTGAAGGAGATTGTCCATATGGAAAAAGAAAGACCATTTTAAATCTCTCATAAAAGAACATTATGTGAGTTGATGCAACTGATCACATAATTATAAATAGGTTGTTCTGAAATCCAAAGAGTAAACTACTTGTTCTTTACTGTTCATCTTTGAGGCATATTTTCTTTCTCTGCCAAGACAGTGTGTGGACTGGTCAAATGTGAACTACACATGATTTTCATTTCGTCACTTATTTGGGGGATAAGATTCAGTATTTTAGGCAGCTTTTTCCAAAGATTTAAAGCTCAGAGTGATCCTCCACTGCCCTCCTGTCCTCTTTCCTACCTCCTAATACAATTTATTGACCAGAAAAAAGATTAATACATTATAAAATAGCAAAAATTATATTACAACACCTGGGCTCTGTAGGGGACAAGGAAAAGCTAGAGGAAGTACATTCCTCTTATGGCAACCTCAAAATTGCTGAGCATCAGTGGAAGACAACCCCTCGCAAATGTTCAAGTCATTTCCCAGAAACATTTAGTTTTCACTAATTGTGAAGCCTAAGCCTTTGGTGCACGTGGTTTTCTTAAGGATGTGGTGGTACCCAAACAGCTTGGTGCACATGGTTTTTTAAAGGTTGTGGTGGTTAAAACAGCTTTATAAAAAAAAGCAAATTCCAAATAGATGCTGTTTAATAAAGCAAAAATCCATTCTGTGCACTTTTACAAAAAATGAAAGCACACCTTTCTATTTCTAGGAAAAAAGCAGAAATGAAAATAAATACATGCAATGAATGGGGGGAAATGCTGTCAAGGTACACATATAAAACTTACTGCGTTACCAATACGAAAGTACCAAGAATTTCCCCTTTTCCTCTCCTGTGTAAACAACTGCAATCTCACTCATTTACCATGGAAATGACAATTTCCAGTGATGATGCTTGAGTGTTCTGAATAGTGATTGAAAAATTCAAGGAACAATTGCCTCCACAAAGAGGAAAGATCGCAACTCACAACATCCACCAGCCACCACAGAGATTCTGAGGCTGGACCTAGACAGATGTGGAATATGTGCAATGACTATTGCAATGGCCCTGGACTACGAACATATTGAATGTAATATTTGTAAATGTTTAATATGTACTAATTTTTAATTTAATTTTAATGTTTATTGAAATAGTATGTTGCTCTAAGGCATTGAATAATTGCCTATATGTTAGCCACCTTGAGTCCCCTTCAGGGTTGAGAAAGGCCGGTGTATATATAAGATAAATAAATAAAATAAATAAATACACTGCCCTATATTCCAGGATCTGATCCCAGATTATCTGCTTATCCCAGATTATCTGGCAGTGCAGACTTACATAATCCAGTTCAAAGCAAATTCCCCATATTTACTCAAGTCTAATGTGCCATCGAATCTAATGCACACCTCAATTTTTAAAACCCTGAAACCATAAAAAGAATTTGCTAGTGAACATAATGTGCAGCAGCAAAAGGTGCAATCTTTATAATATGCCAATTACAGTTGCTGTCTGTGTAGAATTCCTTCTTTAAAAAGAATTGTGTTAGAACACCAAAGCTTTCCATAATGGAAAAGAAACCTTAGGGTGCATCTATGCCACAGAATGAATCCACTTTAACTGCCTTGGTTCAACACTGTAGGGTCATGGGGTCTGTAGTTTTACAAGACCTTGAGCCTGTTTCTTCAAAGAGTGCAGATTCTTCATCAAACCACAGATCCCAGGATCACATAGCATTGAGCTATGACAATTAAATTACAGATGTCATCCTTCAAATAGAACTCCAGGTGCTCCGGAATTAGCTTCGCCTATGCTTTGGTTCGGCACTAAGATTGCCCTATTACACGAATCTAATGTGCACCCTGATTTTGGCGAAGTAATTTAGCCAAAAATTGTAAATACCAGATTTGAATAAATACAGTAATCTGGGATCAGATCCTGGGATAGAGAAGTCCAGTATATGATGAATGTGCCAGACTGCTCTAGAGAGTTTATATACCTTCCTTTCTTTTGTGAAAGCATCTTTTGTGTTGTTAGGGCTGCAGAATTGCAAACCACAAAGCTAGATGCAGCTCACTAACCACATGCTTGCTTTTTATTGAGCCTTGGAGTTTTTAATGCTGACTTTCATGTTTTAACAGAGCTGACTTTTAACTAGTCGTATTCCTGTTACTTGATGTACTATCTGGAAAACTTGATATATTGGTGTTACTTCATATGTTTGAAAAGTAACATGTTCTGTAACTTGCTTTGTTGATTAATATCATTTAAAAATCAGACTTGATAAAGGAATAGCATGAAACCTAAAGTGACTTAAAGTGACTGGACTGACCTTGAAGGAGCTGGGGGTGGTGACGGCTGACAGGGAGCTCTGGTGTGGGCTGGTTCATGAGGTCACGAAGAGTCGGAGACGACTGAACGAATAAACAACAACAACACGATTGTGCATGCATATTATTCTACATTGGAGGCAATGGACTCACATAGTTTATGGGTTCAGATTAGGGTTGTACTTTCGGGGTAAACCTTGACCCGTTTTGTGTTCCAGCTTTCAGTGGGGGCCCCAATCCATTTTTGGGAGCCTCCCGAAATTAGGAAAGCCGGTATCTCTTTTTGCTCTGAGGTGCCAAAAGATTTACTTTCTATTGGCCCATTATTAGGGGGAGGTCCTAGGCTCTCCTTCCCATCATTTTAGGTATTTAAGCTGTTTTACTCTAGAGGAGAGGCACTCATCTGCAAGCAGGCATGCACTTTAAAGAGACTTCTTCTTTCTACTCTAGAGGAGGGGCGTTTCCAAGGCAAGGAGGCAAGTTCTCATTCTTACTCTAGAGGAGGCGCTCGGCTGCAGGCAGGTGCGTGCACTTCCTGGGTCTGCATGCCACACGCATGCACACTCTCTTTCCAAGGCAAGAAGGCATGGAGTGCCAGATAATCACAAAAAGCAGGCAAGGAGCCAGGATCAGCTCCTACTTGCTTTTGTGTCGAGCTAATTTTCGTACCGGGAGGGGGCTTCCCGTTACGTGCTCCTGAAGGTAAAGGAAGTAATGAAATAATGGATGAAAGAAAGGAAAATGCTTTCCCACACAACTCTAGTTCAGATGCATATGCTTTAAGGACTCAAAACTGTTACTGCAACCCAAGTCTCAGGACCACTTTGATGTGATTTTTTTAAAAAGCATTGCAGTAACAATATAAAGATGAGAAATGTGGGTCCATAGGTAATTACCACAGACCATCTCCATCTGTAATGTTTTTTGGTATAGTCAAATCACACTACAATGCACTGCTTTGCAATAGGCACCATGCAAGCAACCTTAGTGTGATTTGATACCTGTACATATCTACTACAATATTGTAAGTATTATATTATCTCCTTGTCTTACCTGGAAGCTCAGTCGTGTTGAAATTGCTTCAGGGATTTTCAGTGTAGTGACATCTGTTTTTCTGTAATTGGAAGGAAAATGCAGTCAGATCCTAGACTCCAAATTGATGCCATTCAAATTGAGTTGAAATCAGCATGTCAAATATAAGATATAATTCCTTTATTTCTCTCTTTATTAAAATATGTCTATTTTGCACTCTGACTCAAGATCTTAGGGCAACATACAACAAAACCACACTTGACTCATTTAAAACAGTGAAAGTAATAAAACAATGTTTGAAGGCTAAAACATGTTGTACTATTTATAAAAGATATATGAAAACTGGGTAAAATATTCCAAACCATGTACATATTGTAGTTTGTGTAAGTTAAGTATGCAATACCTTCCACGGAAGATCTTCCATAGGTAAATGAAAAGTACAAGCACGAAGATTCCCAAGAGACAAATGAGGCTGCTGTAGAGAATTCGCATAGGATCTGTCCTTCCTGCACTGTCCATGTCTGAAGATTCAAGGTGTCAGAAATACCAGTAAACAAGTATAACTTTAAGCTTAACCGAATACATGCGCACCTTCTAGGTTATGAAGTGGGTAAGGTGCAACTTGAAAGCCAAAAGAAAATCAGATCTGTTTACCACATTTTTGGGTCTCCTGGACCAGTCTGTGTCCTGGAAAGGGCTTTGTTTGATGTGAGTGGAATGTGATTTTTTTTATCACATCCTATTATTTTAAAAGCGCTTTCCTGAGACATCATGAAAGTGTCCATCAAAAGGCCTTTGGGAATGGCATTTTTTTTCCATTTTTGCAAGCCTAGTGCAATGAAGGATCCAACCCTCCAAGGCTGGATCTACACTGCCCTAAATTCAAGGATTTAATCCCGGATTATCTGCTTTGAACGGGATTATATGAGTCTACATTGCCAGATAATCTGGGATAAGAAGATAATCTGGGATCAGATCTTAGGATATAGGGTGGTGTAGATCCAGCCTAAGGTCTTCTAGAGAGCTAATGCACCTCCCCAGCCTTCCACAATTAACCACCCCTATTCTAGGTACCTCTACATTGGTATGCATAGGATCACACAATTAATATATACTTTTGATTAATCAATTTAAAGAAAACATACTGATTAGGACAGCATTTGTGCACAGTCCTATGACATTTCTTATCCATGATATTATTATTATCATGAAGCTAGTTGTCAAACTTCAACACTGAGCAACAAATATTTCAGAGAAAATATACAATTCCAGTTATCTACAGAATGTATGGTCACCTTTCAATTTCTTGGAAGAACATGCCAAAGGGTTGTCACTATGGCTGAACAGTCAGAAAAGTATCCAAGTAGTGTTACCTAATGAGAGACTGAAGACACGGGACTCTTCCCAGGCAGGATGAGAGACGATACAAGCAATGTCACCCTGAGTGGCATTGGTGACATAGTATTCACTGATTATTGTCTCTGTGCCCTTAAGTGAAACTTCAGGTTTAGTTTTATAATCTCCTTCCAGGGTCCATGAAATCTGTGCAGCCGGTTTTCCAGCAGCTGCCTTGCACACAGGATTGCCATTGACGTTATAACTCAAAGACACCGAAGGAGGTACTGAAAGGGGAAAAAGGTCAGATTTATACAACATTGGAATGATGAGTCCTGCCCTAGGAACTCATAGGAGTGCTGGCATGAAGCTGATATTCTGCCATTCTACTGATATCAATCAAAATATAATTGAATGTATCAATAGGATTTGGAACAGATGTGCCCTTCAAAAAGCCTGCTAAGAGTGTGTTAACTTTTGAAAAATAATATGTGATATCTGACTTTTATTTTCTTCCATTATCCTCTCCTCCTTGAATTAGAAATCCTACATCATCTGTTTATAGGACTTTTAAAAATCAGTGAGCATGCAGTCGGTGAGATTCAAGGAGTTAACAGTCCGAAGAAAGCCATATTTTCAAGCTTTGATTTATATGAATATATCCAGAGTGTTGCTGTCCTTCTGTTTGTTTGTTCCACTTTGGTAAAAAAAACAACAACAACCAAACAAACATCAATTCTGAAAGAGGGATAGCATCACTAGCGATGTTTTGAGAATGCTGGAAAACAGAAAAGAGCATAACACTTGGCATGTTACATGTTAACATTCATCCAACATTTCATAGATTCTTACTGTCACTATCTCCAGAAAGTAATTTGTTGGATTACTAACATATTACCACTACTGCTAGTGGTAATATGTAAAAATACCATTTTTTGCCTTTATAGTATTTATTACAGACAGAAAAATGGTTATGTTATACTTAAAAGTAGTGAATTTTTGCTATTGCAGGTAAAAAAATTACTGCAAAAGGTGCACAGTTACTATACTGATTTATTAATTTTTTAAGCATTTCTATTCCTGCTCTTCTGCGCAATTGTGCTGGCTAGTTTTCTCTCTTCAGCATGACATTGGATCACTATATAAAAGATATGTGTATTTTCAGTATTGCGGCACAGAGTTATTTTTAAAGTTAACAAGCAACACATTTTGTTCCTTCTTTGTCACATGGCAAGATGGGCAACCAGTCTCTGGCATGATTCCTAGCAGTCCAGTATTCAAAAGTCCTTTGTGTTCCAACTTGTCTTCAGAAAAAGAGACTGTGTTGCTCCAGGGACAACATGATGTTGTCCTTAGTACTACATCAAACAACTCACTCGAGCCATAATGGAGTTCAGGCTGACTACTTTGGTCTTTTCTATGAACAGCAATTGCAAATGATCACTGGGAGGGGGAGAGAAGACGGAAGACATGAGGAAGAAACCTGGTATAAGTTTTGGTGAAGCAGAGCGATGTCTTGAATTAAAATGTGGCAAAGGCAGTTCTAAATTGTGATGTATGTATGACTGGGTCATCAAGTCACTTGCCACTTTATGGTGACCATAAAAGGTAAAGGTTCTCCCCTGACATTTCAGCTTCTTCCATCATCTTCTAACACAAAAAGTTACTATGATGTTTAAAAAAGGAGAAGAAAAAAGTAGAAGAAAATAATTTCTTAACTAGTTTAAAACAAAAGAACAGAAAAGTTAGTATAGAGTATGTAGAAACATAGAAGGTAGCAAAGTTAAGAAATAGAAAACAGAAAGCCTTATACAACACTCTTTGCCCTAACACTGCTACCTTCTTCATAATCAAAATAACTATTTTTGTATCTTGCATCTTCTTGTAGATGAACTCTTCAGGATCCCTTGGATATTTTGGGGACCCTGCTATTCTTGTTACTCACTCCTCTTTTTTCTTTTCTTGTCAATCTTACATCTCTGTAATATCATGTAAAAGCCAATGGGTTTTTTGTCCACTCTTCTTTTAAAAAGTCAGCAAAATGCTGCCATTCTTCCTCAGTTAGCTAAATGGTGCTACTAATTATTTGTAACCCAAATAATTACCAGATTATCACAGTATTTGGTTTCTTCTTTAAATTTGGGAGCATCTGGCAATTCTATAAACCTGGTCAATCTGTGCATTTCTGCCAGGGCTATCATTTTTGTAATCCATACATTTTGAGTGGGAATTTCTTCTTGTTTCCATTAATTGCAAATAATGAAAAACTCTTCTCCTCTTGTTAGGCAAATTTAGTCCATTTATATTTAAATAAACTATATTTAGGATCCTCATTCTTGTCATAGTAGATGATCATCCAATTCTTCTTTATCATGTAGAATGGCCTGTTGCTGTTGTTGAGCATCTTCCTTATCTAGGATCCATTGAAGTTGCCATCTCTTGCTTTCTTGAATGTTCTTTTGATCATTGGTTTCCTGATCTTTCCTCTGAATTTAGGTCTTTTTGGAATTTCTTATAAAAAATCCTGGGCTTTCATGATGGATGTTAACTTTACAAAGGACAATACCTTTCTCCTTTGTAAGATACAATCAGTCCTTCTGGGTTTTCCCATCAAAATCTGTAGCCTTTCTTCTTAAGTTTATCTGTCTGGTGGAAGTTCTCTTAATAATGCAATCCTGCTTCTACATCTATATTCTGTTTTTTGATGCCAATCAATACCTCTCCTTAACTCTTGATATCATTTGGACCTCAATGTTTAGTCATGATTTAAATAACTAGCACTCAAAATTAATAATTGGGAAATAAAGTAATTGAAGGGATCATTTGGGGACACATGGAAATGAGATGCAAATGAACTGAATATTTTTTTGTGAGTCACGTAGAAAATTGTCTTGCATTTTGGGAAATTTAAATTTTAGGATTTATTGTTATATTTGCATATAGATATATAGATACAGATATGGGAGACAGTAGAACCTGCCTGATCCTGTAAGCCAAGTGGAATCAGCCCTGGTTTGTACTTAGATGGAAGATCAGCAACAAATAGCAGATATTGTAGGCTATATTTCACAGGAAGACAAAACCATTTGTTGTCTAGGAAAACACTATAAAATTCCCAGAGCCACCATACATGACAGGTGATTTAAAATCACATATGTACACTAATTGGATCGTTGATCATTGTTATGCACTTTAATGCCGGTAATTACTTTTCTTTAGCACACAAATGCATACTGGTATATATACAGATTTATATGCAACTTAAGTTGCTACCTTAATAAAGAGTGAAATGTTGTCCGAACTACAACTCCATTTATGCTTCCTTTTAGAGCCTGGAGGGTTCCCTTCTTAAGGGAGACTGAACTTTAAGAAGATGAACAGTCGGGCAAATGAAGAAGTGGCTCATTCTCAGTTTGGCTCCGTCTCAAGAATCTGGTAGCATATTGTCTTGTCATCCTTTCTCTGCTCAGTTTGCCTCCCCCCTCATCCCCCCTGAGATATGCAATGCACAAATACTGGAAAAGAATTGGTTGGTTACACAATTGTCAGAACTGAACTGAAAGGTCAGCATAGTACATGCAACAGGCACATCTCAGTTTCACATGGTGGGGGCGTGCAATGTGGAACAGCACGCATCTGGAGGTCATTTAACTAAAGGAGCAAAGTTCAGCTAAACACATGAGGTATTTATTCATTTTAGTGCTGGAATATTAATGATGCTTAACACCCAAGAGTTAAGAATGCCTCAGAGCAGGCAGTAGTAATAGGATTAGATAGTTCTCATGACCCAAAATGTCTTCCTTTCTTGTCTATCTATCCTGATCCTTCTGTGATGTAAACTGATTCTCTTAGGAATCTTTCTGCATCCTTCTCAAAGCCTTTAGTTTGTTCCTCCAAGCCATTCATGTATTTACACATTAACTAGGATCTCTGACTGCTAGACACACTATCTGATGGGAACCCAGGCTTTGGTTATTTTGAGAGATCTGTAAAAGAGTTAAGATATATCTAAGAGCAAGCCAGCCTTTGAAAACAACCTCCTAGATTATTGAGCTGACCATTCCCAAATTAATGGGATAACTTCTCAAACTACATTTGAAGAACAGAACTTCAGTTTGGAGGGTTTTAAGCAGAGGCTGGGTAACCATCTTTCAGGGGTGCTTTGAATGCTATTTTCCTGCTTCTTGGCAGGGGGTTGGAATGGATGATCCAAGAGGTCTCTTCCAACTCTTTGATTCTATGATTCTAGGAACCTGGTTCCTGGCTATCTGCAAGGAACAAGGCCAATGGATGCTGACAGGATCCCAGCATAGGAAGCTAAGGACCGGGAAGCCTATGGGCACATTGCCAGCACTTTCACTAAGGAGACATATAGGTACATTAGGAACAAGAAAAATTAATGGAAGGATATCTTGAAAAGATGCCCAAGAAATTGGACACCTATCTGCATCTTTCATTTAGAAATGCTCACCTGGCAACTCTACATCTTCTGCTATCTAATTTTACTTAGCCTGATTTGGATGTAGGTGGAATTGGGAAATACGGATGTAAGAGAGCAGGTTGAACATGAAGTCTGAAGGAGACTGATAAAGAAAGTTGGCTGCCTGAGACAAAGGGCAATGTAGTAGATCTGCCAATATGAATTATTTCACATTTCTTGTTACCCTACATAGTTTGGGTCTGGGTTATCTACAGGATTGCCTTCTCCCGTATTATCTGCCCCAAACACTGAGGTCCTCTGGGGGACATCTGCTCCATCCTGACAGAACCTAACAGGTAACCATCACCAAGAGGATCTTTTCAGCTTTGCCCCACAACTGTGGAACGACCTGCCAGTAGAGCTCTGACAGTTAGATCAGTTGTCACAATTTAAGACACAAATGAAGACCTATCTCTTCCAGCAGGCCTGCCCAGGCAGTTTTAATGATGAATTTTAAACTTCCACTTCCACAAAACCTATCTCAGACATAACTGGAATTAAAAAAAGAGGTTTCTTACCTAATACTGTTAGATAATAGGAAAAGAAGAAAGTTCCATTGGCATCTGAAATAGAACATCGGTATAATCCTTCGTTGGAAATTTGGGCTGACTTTATCTGAAGAGAAGGCGGATGCCTTGGTCTAGATAACCAATTTGTATTCTCACTGCAGTTTTTGCTTTCCTGATCATGTTTAGTCCAGTATGATAAATGGCACCATATTCCATTATATAAGTATGCATTCCACACTACCAGGTCATATATGTGTCGAGGACAATCCAATACAACAGTAGCACCAATTACTGCAGACTTATTCACTTTACCTGAAAGGATAGAGAAAGAAATATGAGTGGCCACCATAGTCAATTTCCTCAAATCTGGGTATATAATTGGCACATTATAATTCTGTGAATTCTTCCATTGTCATTTGCACCATTTTAATATTTTTACAATGTTTACAATAGTTTAGAGAGAATAACTAATCACTGCAGAGTATTGAAGTCAACATGGATTTATCAAAAACAAGTCATGCCAGACTAATCTGATCTCTTTTTTCGATAGAGTTACAAGCTGGATAGATGCGGGGAATGCCGTGGATGTAGCGTACCTGGATTTCAGTAAGGCCTTCGACAAGGTTCCCCACGACCTTCTGGCAAGGAAACTAGTCCAATGTGGGCTAGGCAAAACTACGGTGAGGTGGATCTGTAATTGGTTAAATGGACGAACCCAGAGGGTGCTCACCAATGCTTCCTCTTATTTTTTATTTATTTATTTATTACTTCACTTCTCAGCCAACGGCGACTCAGAGCGGTTAACAACCAGTATCAACAATACAGTACAAAATCATTAGTAATTTAAAACAGTAATATCAATTAGTTAACATCAGGACATCAATACAACAATACAAGAAAAACAACAATCCAACACGTCTCATCAATAAAATCAGCATCCGATCTCGTCCATTAATCCATATTCCAGTAATCAATCAATTGCACTGCTTAGTTGAAAGCCTGTTCGAAGAGCCAGGTCTTCACTCTCTTCCTGAATGCCAATAAGGAGGGCGCCGATCTTGGGCTGAAAAATGCGGTATAGAAATAAAGCAAATAAATGTCTGTAGGAAGGGCGTTCCACAGCCAGGGGGCCACTACTGAGAAGGCCCTGTCTCTCGTCCCCGCCAGGCGTGCTTGTGAAGCCAGCGGGACCAAGAGCAGGGCCTCCCCAGACGATCTTAACGTCCTAACTGGTTCATAGGAGGAGATGCGTTTGGACAGATAGGTCGGGCCAGAACCGTTTAGGGCTTTAAAGGCTAAAGCCAGCACTTTGAATTGTGCCCGATAGCAAATTGGCAGCCAGTGGAGCTGGCGCAACAGAGAAGTTGTATGCTCCCTGAGTGCCACTCCTGTTAACAACCTGGCTGCCGATCGTTGGACCAATTGAAGCTTCCGAGCAGTCTTCAGAGGCAACCCCACGTAGAGAGCGTTGCAGTAGTCTATACGGGATGTAACCAGAACGTGGACTACCGTGGCCAAGTCAGACTTCCCAAGGTACGGGCACAGCTGGCGCACAAGTTCATCCTGGAAAGAAGTGACAAGTGGAGTGCCGCAGGGTTCCGTCCTGGGCCCGGTCCTGTTCAACATCTTTATTAATGACTTAGATGAAGGGCTAGAAGGCATGATCATCAAGTTTGCAGACGACACCAAATTGGGAGGGATAGCCAATACTCCAGAAGACAGGAGCAAGATTCAAAACGATCTTGACAGATTAGAGAGATAGGCCAAAACTAACAAAATGAAGTTCAACAGGGACAAATGCAAGATACTCCACTTAGGCAGAAAAAATAAAATGCAAAGATACAGAATGGGGGCCAATGCCTGGCTTGAGAGCAGTACGTGTGAAAAAGATCTTGGAGTCCTCGTGGACAACAAGTTAAACATGAGCCAACAATGTGATGTGGTGACAAAAAAAGTCAATGGGATTTTGGCCTGCATCAATAGGAGCATAGTGTCTAGATCTAAGGAAGTAATGCTACCCCTCTATTCTGCTTTGGTTAGACCACATCTGGAATATTGTGTCCAATTCTGGGCACCACAATTCAAGAGAGATATTGAGAAGCTGGAATGTGTCCAGAGGAGGGCAACTAAAATGATAAAGTGTCTGGAGAACAAGCCCTATGAGGAACGGCTTAAGGAGCTGGGCATGTTTAGCCTGAAGAAGAGAAGGCTGAGAGGAGATATGATAGCCATGTATAAATATGTGAGAGGAAGCCACAGGGAGGAGGGAGCAAGCTTGTTTTCTGCTTCCTTGGAGACTAGGACGCGGAACAATGGCTTCAAACTACAAGAGAGGAGATTCCATCTGAACATGAGGAAGAACTTCCTGACTGTGAGAGCTGTTCAGCAGTGGAACTCTCTGCCCTGGAGTGTGGTGGAGGCTCCTTCTTTGGAAGCTTTTAAACAGAGGCTGGATGGCCATCTGTCAGGGGTTATTTGAATGCAATATTCCTGCTTCTTGGCAGGGGGTTGGACTGGATGGCCCATGAGGTCTCTTCCAACTCTTTGAGTCTATGATTCTATGATTCTATGATTGTTTGAAGTGCTGGGCTTGGAGACCAAGTTCAAATCTCTATTTCGTTAATGAATTTACCATGTGGCCTTGGGCCACCATTGCTGTTGTTGTTATTGTTGTGATTATTGTTGTTGTGTGCCTTCAAGTTGTCTGCGATTTTTAGCAGCCCTGTGGCAAATCTAATGAGGTTTTCTTGGAAATAATGCTTCAGAGCGGGGCCTGCCTTTGCCCCCTTATCAGATTGGGAAAGTATGACTTGACATGGCTGAGTGAGAATTGGCACCCACTTGACAACATGAGTAAGAGGACATATGGTTCAATACTCCAGAGGCTTATCAGTGCTATTTTCCTCTTGCCTCTGTATCCTGAAGCACTTGGCTCATATTTCCTTAAAAAAAGAAACCATCCAACTTGTTTTGAATTGAACCTCAATACTGATGGCATCTTCTGCTTTACCTCATCTGAAAGAAGCAGTCTTGATGAAGGAATAATGGGCAAGGTGCATGGTATGCACAGCTCTCCTTGCTAGTACTTTGCTACTTTTGTCATATTGACAGCATGTTCTAGCTGAGACAGTCCAATCACTAATGGTAGGACTGGCCTTGCTTCTGGAGGTAGGAAAACAGCAGGCTTTCTGAAGCTGATCTCAGATAATGGGCTGTCACATAAAACAGAAAGGACAGGACCTTATACATTCCTATTAGCTCTGTTCTTATGGATCCATGATACAGCATGTGGTTAGAACCATGTTTTAATTTTATTTTTCACAGTATCCAGTTATGGTCATTACTATAGATCATATTTGTTGTTGTTTATTCGTTCAGTCACTTCTGACTTTTTGTGACCCCATGGACCAGCCCACGCCAGAGCTCCCTGTCAGCCATCACCACCCCCAGCCCTCTTCAGAGTCAAGCAAGTCACTTCAAGGAGACCATCCATCCATCTTGCCCTTGGTCGGCCTCTCTTCCTTTTTCCTTCCATTTTCCCCAGCATCATTGTCTTTTCTAAGCTTTCCTGTCTTCTCATGATGTGGCCAAAATACTTCATCTTTGCTTCTAATATCCTTCCCTCCAATGAGCAGTCGGGGATTTTTCCTAGGGCTGGGCGGTTTCGTTTCATTAATTCGTAATTCGTTAATAATTCGTTAATTTTTTCAATTACAAAACGATAACGAACCATTCTGGAGCAATTTTTTTAAAAAACGAATTTTTAAACACGTTTTGTAAAAGCTTTGTATTTCGTTATTGTGATCGTTTCATTATTGTTCTGAGGTTGTTTCGTTATTATTTCCGCATGTCTGGGGCAATTTTTTTGTTTAATTAGTGAAAAAAAAATATAATATCACACCAACAGTCAACAACAGAGGGAGAGGGAAGCTTCAGAAGTTTTTGGAGGTTTTTTAGCGTATTTCGCGGTCGCGTCCGCCATTAACGAATCGATTCGTTATTGTTTCGGAAATCGATTCGTTAATGTTTTGTAATTTTTTTCACATTTACGAAATTTCGTAAATATCGAACTTTTTAAAAGGAAAATTTTGTAATTATTTTAAATAACGAAACGCAAAAACCCCCAAAAAACGAATCGATTTTAGAAACAAATTTTTCCGTTGTTACCCAGGCCTAATTTTTCCCTGAAGTATGGACTGGTTGGATCTTCTTGCGGCCCAAGGCACTCTCAGAACTTTCCTCCAACACCACAGTTCAAAAGCATTTATAGGTCATATTTACCATGTTTTAATTTTGCTTTGTTTTTTTTAAAAAATATCCTATTTATATCTGGCCATCTGGTAATCATGCCTAGAGGTCATATTCTGCCTTCAGGTCAAGCACTTTGTTATAATGGAGGTAAAAACAGACTATAGTTATGTAAAATACAATTTTATATATTCTGCAATCTTATATACTGCTTGTAAGAGCAGGTATGTTCAAGATGTAATATGTGCATACAGCACAATTATATACAGTATAGTAAAGCATAAATACAGATGCCCAGCATTACCTTCTGCCAACTGAGATGTAACCTTGTTCACTGTCACAGATCTGATGGAAATGTTGTTATGGCTCTGTACAGAATTATTTTGATTAGTCTCTCTTGCAAGGGATGACCCTAAGAAGAGTGATGACAAGAAATCATGAAATCAGTACCACTACATACACCTGTTTTTATTTCTGTTTTTTACATAGCATAATGTTCAGAGCAATGCTACAAGCACTGAAATGAAATTATTGGGCAGTCCAAAGTATCAATTAGCTACAGGCACCATGGGCTTGGGGATAGAGGAACCCCATCCCAGTGTGCTCCTGTAATAAACTTATTTATAAAGAAAGACCTTGTCGTGGTGAGGGGGCTTGCGTGTTCCGATGAACCTGTGGGCACAACAACTGGAGTCGTGCACTCCCAGGAGTGGCCGCGGGGGAGGTCCCAGACCAAGCACAGTCCGAAGACCCAAAGACCTCAACGGCGGAGCAGGCGGAGGATAACATGGCACATGTTACAACAGCTGCGAAGGCGGAAGAAGGCTGCAACAGACTGAGAAGCCATGGTCATTGTGTTAAACTACATCACCAGTGGAACCTCATCTGTGAAGACTGTGTGTTGTTCAGCTGTGCACTGACCTCCACACATTAAAAAAACCCACGCACAGGCGTCTTCCAAAGAAAATAAAAACCAACCAACCAAAGTCCCATGGCGATCAGCGAGTGGCGACGGGGGCAGGACTGTGAAATCTGGAAGCCCCTAGTCACAGACTGGCACATGGGCGGTGGGTACGGACTCAGTCGTTCTACCTCAAGGTCCGAGGCAGTTGAGTAGTTCGGCAGCTGTATTCGCGACTGAGCAGCCCTTTTTAGGACCCACTCTGCTCACCCCACATGGGGAGGGGGCTAGAAAAGGTGCCCTAAACATAGTCTGCCTCACTTATCCCTGACTGGACTGCCGCGTCCAGTGGGGTCACCATCCTGCGGCCAAAAAAGAAAAATGAACTTCGGTACGTGGAACGTACGGACACTGATGGACAACAGTGACAGTGAACGCCCCGAACGCAGAACTGCCATCATCGCAAGGGAGCTGGGACGCTTCAACATCGACATAGCAGCCCTTCAGGAGACCCGGAGAGCAGGAGAGGGACAGCTGAAGGAAGAAAAAGGAGGCTACACCTTCTTCTGGAAGGGACTGCCCAAAGAAGACCAAAGAATGCATGGAGTTGGCTTCGCTATAAGAAATGATCTGATGAAACATCTGTCCGAAGCACCCACTGGCACCAACGAACGACTCTCCACCCTCCGAGTTGATCTTGCCAAAAACCAACGGGCAACCATCATAAGTGCCTATGCACCAACACTAGACGCTGACGAAGACATCAAGGAGAAATTCTACTGTCAGCTGGACACCGTCCTATCGGGGATACCTAAGGAGGACAAAATCCTTCTCCTGGGGGACTTCAATGCAAGAGTCGGGCGAGACTTCGACCTGTGGCCAGGCACCATAGGAAAAGACGGGGTTGGAAACAGCAACTCGAATGGCATCCTGCTTCTCACCAAATGTGCGGAGCACAACCTTGTCATCACCAACACGCTCTTCCGCCAGAAAAACAAGTTCAAGACATCATGGAAGCACCCCCGGTCAAAGCACTGGCACCTCTTAGACTATGTAATCACACGTGCCAGAGACCGCCGTGACGTACTCCTCACAAGAGCCATGACAGGTGCTGACGACTGCTGGACCGACCACAGGCTAATCCGATCCACAATGGCTATCAAGATCGCCCCCAAGCGCAGACTCCAAGGAAGAAAGACAAGGCGCAAAATGAACACCCAAGCCCTTCAGGAGCCCTCCAGGCGAGCCCATCTCCAAACAGCACTCAAGGACCATCTACCCACAGTACACCCCGAAAATGTTGAGGAACATTGGAACAAACTGAAGACCTCCATCATCCAAGCCTGCGAAGAAACTATTGGATACCAAGCCAAGAAACATCAAGACTGGTTTGACGAAAATGACATCGAGATCCAACAGCTAATCGACAAGAAAAGGAAAGCCTTCCAAACATGGCAGAGAGACATCAACTGTGCTGCTAAGAAAAAGATCTACGCCAGTGCAAAAGCTGAGGTCCAAAGAAGGACAAGAGAACTCAAGAACATCTGGTGGACAAAGAAGGCTGAAGAAATCCAACACCTGGCAGATACCCATAATGCTCAAGGATTTTTCAAAGCCACAAAGGTCATCTATGGGCCAAGAAACCATGGCATACAGCCTCTACGCTCATCAGACGGAACCAAACTCCTGAAGGACCAAAAGTCAATTGCACTACGTTGGAAAGAACACTACCAAAGCCTCCTAAACCGCAGCTCCAGTGTGGCCGAAGAGGTCCTCTCACAAATCCCGCAACAACAAACCAGGGATGAGCTTGCAGCACTGCCTAGTTTGGAAGAAGTCAGCAATGCCATCAGCCAACAAAAGAACAACAAAGCCAGCGGACCGGATGGGATCCCTGCTGAAATCTTTAAAGAGGGAGGACCTGCGCTGACACACCAACTCCACCAGCTCATAGAAAAAGTGTGGGTGACCGAGAAAATCCCAGCAGACTTCAAGGATGCCACCATCATCACCCTCTTCAAAAAAGGGGAAAGAACAGACTGCGGAAACTATCGAGGTATCTCCCTTTTAACCTCTGCTGGAAAAATCCTCGCAAGAATCCTTGCAAACCGCCTTCTGCCCCTCTCAGAAGACACCCTCCCAGAATCCCAGAACGGCTTCCGCCCCTCCAGAGGAACTGTGGACATGATCTTCACTGCACGACAGCTCCAAGAAAAATGCAGGGAACAAAACCAACCTCTGTACATGGCATTCATCGACCTTGCAAAGGCATTCGACACAGTGAATCGCAGCGCTCTCTGGACCATCCTCCACAAAATCGGGTGCCCAAGCAAATTTGTGAACATCCTGCGGCTCCTCCATGACGACATGATGGCAACAGTCTTGGACAGCAGTGGCTCCCAAAGTGACCCATTTAAGGTAGAATCGGGTGTCAAACAGGGATGTGTTATTGCCCCAACTTTATTCTCCATCTTCATCGCCATGATACTTCACCTTGTTGATGGGAAGCTTCCCACCGGAGTGGAAATAATCTATCGGACAGACGGCAAGCTATTTAACCTCAGCAGACTGAAAGCCAAAACCAAGGTTACAACAACAGCTGTTATAGAACTCCAGTATGCTGATGACAATGTCGTCTGTGCGCATTCAGAAGAAGATCTACAAGCCACTCTCAACACCTTTGCAGAAGCATACACAAAGCTTGGCCTGTCACTGAACATCGAGAAAACCAAAGTGCTGTTCCAGCAGTCACCAGCCATCCCCTCTCCAATGCCAGAGATACAGCTTAATGGTGTAACATTAGAAAATGTCGACCATTTCCGCTACCTTGGCAGCCACCTCTCCACCAAAGTCAACATCGACGCCGAAATACAACTCCGCCTGAGCTCTGCAAGTGCAGCATTTTCCCGAATGAAGCAGAGAGTGTTTGAGGACCGGGACATCCGTAGGGATACTAAGGTGCTTGTCTATAAAGCTACTGTCCTCCCAACCCTGCTATATGCCTGTGAGACATGGACTGTCTACAGACGTCACATGCAGCTCCTGGAACGATTCCATCAGCGCTGCCTCCGGAAAATCCTGCAAATCTCCTGGGAAGACAAGCGGACAAACGTCAGCGTGCTGGAGGAAGCAAAGACCACCAGCATTGAAGCGATGGTCCTCCAACATCAACTCCGCTGGACAGGCCACGTTGTCCGGATGCCTGACCACCGTCTCCCAAAGCAGTTGCTCTACTCCGAACTCAAGAACGGAAAACGGAATGTTGGTGGACAGGAAAAGAGATTTAAAGATGGGCTCAAAGCCAACCTTAAAAACTCTGGCATAGACACTGAGAACTGGGAGGCCCTGGCCCTTGAGCGCTCCAGCTGGAGGTCAGCTGTGACCAGCAGTGCTGCAGATTTCGAGGAGGCACGAGTGGAGGGTGAAAGAGTGAAACGTGCCAGGAGGAAGGCGCGTCAAGCCAACCCCGACCGGGACCGCCTTCCACCTGGAAACCAATGCCCTCACTGCGGAAGAAGATGCAGAGCAAGAATAGGGCTCCACAGCCACATGCGGACCCACAAGGAAACCCATGATGGAAGACCATCTTACTCGTCCAACGAGGGATCGCCTAAGTAAGTAAGTAAAGAAAGACCAGACATTGAAACAGCTTCCACTATCATTTAAAGATCATTTTTGGAAATATAGGCATACATATCTAAACTGCAGTTTCCATGTGGCTCTGCCATGCTTTATACTACTGGACATGTATACAGTAATGTTGTAGTGGCTGGAGGGTTGATTTAGGACTGGGAAGATTCAGCTTCAGATTTCTATAATACATAGGATCTGGTAGGGATGTCTGGGTGGTAACAACCCAAAGCCGGACTCTGAAATCTAGAAACGTCCCTTGTGATATTGGAGGGAAGGATGAGACAGGTCCTAGGGCCCATTCACGCTACATAGGATAGAACAACTGCCATTGTTCTATCCTATGGAAATCTGGCGTCTGTAGTTTGGTGAGGTACTGGATTGCTCCCACTGCAAATTCCCAATGCCTCTCCTTAAACTGCAAATTCCAGAATTCTATGGAATACAACCATGGTAGTTAAAATTAGAACAACAATGCTATAATCCTGTAGTATGAATGGGCTTAGGTTATGTCATTAAAGGTAAAGGTAAAGGTAGTCCCCTGACATTAAGTCCAGTCATGTCTGACCTTGGGGTGTGGTGCTCATCTCCATTTCTAAGCCGAAGAGCCAGCGTTGTCTGTAGACACCTCCAAGGTCATGTGGCCGGCATGACTGCATGGAGCACCTTTATGTCATTAGGTATAATATATTAAACATCAAACACAGTTGCACATAGTATACCATTCAAACAAAAAGCTCCAAGTCTAAGAGAAATATGCATAAACACAATTTTCAAGGAGTTCTCGCCCTGAGACTCTTACCCCTTGAGAATTGGGAAAGAAGTCCCAGTCCTGAGACCTGGAAACCATGAGGACTATAGCAACGTAAGAACCCACTAGATGAGATTAGGTATGTCACCATTTCTTAGCTAAACTTGCCCCATAGGGTCATTGCAAAGATAACATAGGCGGGGCAGGAGCGTTCTCCAACATCTTTTGAAGGGCATTTATGATATAAATATCATAAACAAATAAGAACTGAAATCAATGGAAGCTGAACCAATGTCTCTAAACATACCATGAGGAATAAGCTGCATGCTACAAGCAAATACTTATAAAGCAAAGCCAATAAACCTTTGTTGGGTAAAAAAGACACTAATGAGTCATTATGAGCAAGCAGGGAAACAGTGGCATGTTTATTGGTGGAGTGTTGTTCAAAGCAAATATGAAACTCTCAGAGTTAGGAAACCTCTTTGTAGGAAGAATGTGGTGAGCGAGTGGGGTAAACTCCTTACTGCTTCTCAAAAACACCTGCTCCCTCGCAGAGCGACTTTTCATGACGAAAGAAAGACCCATTTACGAATCATTAAGCATGTAATATTTTAAGAAGGCTGGGTGATACATGGAAGGATAAATTCAGTGTTGACATTTATGTGGGAAAGAAATAGGAGGTGCTCTGTCCAAAGGACTGTGGGAGTCCTGTTCCCAGAAGTGTTGGTTGATCCAAATGATGTATATGGATTTCAGCTCACTTACTACTGTAACCACCAGGTTATTTTTTTTCTTTTTACCAAAGGAAATTTATAAATGTTTGGACAACATTCAGATTTGCAGCTCACTTTCCTCTGTGCACAATACTTTTAGAAGTTTTCCACCAGTTCAAACTGGTTTGGGCAACTGGCTGTTTGGTGAGGAAGAATCTGGCCTCCAATTGAAGGTTGGATTTCCCCATCTCCGTTGCTTTGGCATCCTCTCTGGACCTCCTTGTTTAGACAGACCTTCAAACTTGGCTGACTGAGATGTCATGTAACTTGGGGTGCATCTGCGCTGTAGAATTAATGCATCTTGACACCAGTTTAATTGCCTTAGTTCAATTCTATAGAATTATGGGAATTATAGTTTTACAAGGTCTTCACCTTCTCTGCCTCACCAAACTACAAATTCTGGGATTCCATAAAATTGTCCCTTGGGTGGTTAAAGTGATGCCAAACAGTATTAATTTTATAGTGTAGATGCACCCTATGATCCTGGAGACCAAGATTTGCCTCCCTACTCAACCATGGAAACTCACTGGATGACCTTGGCCAAGTCACATACCCTCAGCCCCAGAACACCCCTTGATAGGTTTTGCTGTTCCATCTTGATTTATTTCAAAAAAATTATTTGACCAGAGAAGTGCTTCCCAATCTGTGGTCCATGAACCACCAGTGGTCCACAAGAATGAAAATATGGTCCATGGTTTCACCATTAATCATAGAATCAAAGAGTTGGAAGAGACCTCATGGGCCATCCAGTCCAACCTCCTGCCAAGAAGCAGGAATATTGCATTACTACATCATTGCCTCGAAACCAAGTGTCAACAAGAGCGATTGGTCTCGCAAAACTCTCTTATAGTGCTGAGGCAGTAGGGATGTCAGGAGGGGAGAGACTGACTACCTATGAACGATTACTACTACCACATCAGCTCTAGATTATTAAATATGGTTTTCTGTGAGTGAGCAGATGGTGACTACTGGATGGCATGTGTTCTGTGTCAGAAACTAGAACTGATGTGGTCTATCCAATGCAGTTTTCTGAATCAGCACTCCATGTAACCAAATCGGATCTAAAGTTGACCAAAACTGATTCGTATCTCTTTTGGTACTAATGTTGGGGAGTGGTCCCTGATCAAGTGGTCCCCGGTAAAGTGGCCACTGGTCAAGCGGGCCCTGGTCAAAGAAGATTGTGAATTACTGGCCCAGAGGAATATAAAGGCAGTTGCCTGAATTCACAATAACATTTGTTAATTTATAAAATATACCGAAAAACAGAAAGAACTGCACATAACACAAATTGACTATAGGAACACATTTGATTATTAACACAAACAAGGATTGAAAAATGCCTTGAACAACAATATAATATAATTATGTAATACCCTGTTAAGAGTAAATGGAGAAGAATTGCACAGAGTTAATACTCAATATCAAACTTTTCAGGATGATGTCTCATTGCCCTTATTATTTGTTATTGCTATGATACCAGTTGCAATTATACTAAAGAAAACCAATCATGAATATGGAATATCAAAGCCAACTGGAAAAACATTCTTTACTGATGATATAAAACTATACCAATATAAAAGCTTTCTTGAGTCCCCACAGGGAGAAAGGCGGGGTATAAAGTAAACAAATGAATAAAACTGTATGGAAGGTCAACATCAGTCTGGAACTTTTGACAGACAAGAGGTCTGATGGTGAAAAGGCCAGGACATTGAGCGAATACAGCAATGAGTAAATGGTACACATTTTAAAAAAAATATATTTGTGTCTTGACATTTTGATCTACATTCTGCTGTGACAAGACCTTTAAAAAAAGCCAACTGTCAAATGCTCATTAGTTCTTTACAAAATCTACCATTTTCTGTAAATAGAATCATATAATTATAAAGTTGCCATCCAGTCCAATCCCCCACCAAGAATCAGGAAAATCCCATTCAAAGCACCCCTGACAGATGGCCATCCAGCCTCTGCTTAAAAGCCTCCAAAGAAGGAGCCTCCACTACACTCCGGGGCAGAGAGTTCTACTACTGAACAGCTCTCACGGTTAGAAAGTTCTTCCTAATGTTCAGGTGGAATCTCCTCTCCTGTAATTTGAAGCCATTGTTCCACATCCTAGTCTCCAGAACAGCAGAAAACAAGCTTGCTCCTTCCTCCCTATGACTTCCCTTCACATATTTTTACATGCCCATCATGTCTCCTCTCAGCCTTCTCTTCTATAGGCTGAAAATGCCCAGCCCTTTAAGCCACTCCTCATAGGGCTTGTTGTCCAGACCCTTAGTCATTTTAATCACCCTTCTGTGGACACATTCCAGCTTGTCATCATCTCCCTTAAATTGCAGTGTCCAGAATTGGACACAGAATATGCTGCGTATTATGGAGCACATTACAATATTAAACTGTGACCCTAAATATTGTAAACAAATGGTGAAATTCAAGTTCCTGATGCTGACTCTCCAGATCCTTTGGAAGATATCCATTCATATGGGCAAAACCGAGAGACATAGACATTAGAAGAAAAGATAATATCACCTGTGAAAAAGTAGACTTACCCATTATTGCCATGGCCAGTATGATCGTGAGCAGGGCATACATAGTACCATATTTTGTACCACAACTAATGCCAGTTTTTGCATCCATGGTTCAGGCTTTTCATCCCCCCATCCATTCTGTAGTATGTTTAGCCCACAAGCATATTTGGGTACAAATGCTTCATTCCAGCCAGCATTTCTTTCCACGTCACTTGATTTCTGCAGCAACTCAGTATGTTCTTCACTGATTAGCTCCTTTGGGTTGGTTTGGTTCCTCCTTCTACTTTACCACTCTTTGGGACTTCCTTTGTGCGTAGAGTTAAAAGTGATCACTGAGGAAACAGACCAAGCTACTTTTTTCACGGTTGTCTTTGCAAAGATAATTGTCTACAACAGAACTCCAGGAAAAAAAAAATTTAAAAATGAAATTGTCCATCCAAGCCCAAGCTCCTTACCAAAGAGGCATTTATTTCAAGGGAATGACACTTAATAGATGACGATAAGCTGTTTATAGAAGAACAACCACATATCACATAAAAAATCAGGTCCATGATATGATCACAGCAGAATCCACCAAGACAATGCTCATGTCTGATGCACTGCAACAAAGCCACTGTCTCTCTCTGTGCACAACTGTGCAAAAGCACAGTTGTGTGGCACATTATTCAGTTTCTCCAGGGCTGCTGCTGCTTATAGGTGTCATTCTCTTTGTGGATGACATATTCCATAAGCAGGGGAGGGAAGCTATATACACCTTCATATTGTTCAGTTAGTTCTATTTCTGATGACTGTTAGTGGGTGTTTAAGATTCAGAATCTCTTTAAAGGAAAACTGTTTTCACTTCCATGAAATGACTCAGTATTGTGTAGTAATCACAGTTGTATATGTGTGCATTTTAAGTAAAAGTACTGCACGACTCCCAGCAAATTTGACCCCCTATGTGCTTCATCTCTGTTTTGCCCTCCCTTCACTGATCTGGATTCTTTGCAGTCTAGTTTTAGGCCTGGTCACAGAATGGAGATAGCTTTGGTCACCTTGGTGGAGTACCTCCACTGAGAGCTAGACAGGGGGAGTGTATCTACATGAAACTACTAGGTGAGGTCATCCGGAGTTTTGGAGTTGAATGTCATCTCTACGCAGATGACACACAGCTCTACTACTCTTTTCCACCACACTCCAAGGAAGCTCTTCAGGTCCTGAACCAATGCCTGGCAGCTGTGATGAACTGGATGAGAGCTAACAAGCTGAGGCTCAGTCCAGACAAGTCAAAGGTTCTCCTGTTTAGTTGTGAAACCGATCAGGATATAGAGTGGCAGCCTCTGCTCAATGGGGTTACACTCCCCCTGAGGACACAGATCCGCAGTCTGGGGGTTCTCCTGGACTTGGCACTGACACTTGAAGTTCAGATGTTGGTGGGGACCAGGAGGGTCTTCACACAGTTTTGTGCACCATCTGCGACCGTACCCCGAAAACCCTGACTTGGACATAGTGGTCCACGTCCTAGTTACATCTAAAAGGGACTGCTGCAATGCACTCTATGTGGAGCTGCCTCTGAAGATAGCTCGGAAACGGCAATTAATGCAAAGGTTGACTGCGAGATTACTAACTGGAGCAGCTTATAGGGAACATTCTACACCCCTACTGAAACAGCTGTATTGGCTGCTGACAGGTTTCCGGTCCAAATTCAAAGTGCAGGTCATTACCTTCAAAGCCCTACACGGTTTGGGTCCAATCTATCTTTGAGACCACATCTCCCCCTATGAACCGGAGTGAGCTCTAAGATCTATCAGGGAGGCCATCTTCTGGGTCCCGCCTTTGTCTCAAGCACGGTTGGTGGAAACGAGGGAAAGGGCCTTCTCGGTGGTGGCCCATCGACTTTGGAATGCCCTCTCCAGAGAAATTAGGCTAGAATCAAGAATCTGAAAACTTGATTCTTCAAGCAGGCCTTTGAACATGATTAATATAATCAGTTAATTATTTATTCCTGCACTCTATGTGACCGGCACTGACATGGCTGTATTTTAATCAGCAGTAATTACTGTATTTTATTGAGTATTTCCATCTAACTAGAAGGGGTTTATGCTGTTTTATATACATTATTGGTTTTATATAAATTAACAGTGTATATTTCTGCACTACTAAGTGCTTGTAGGCTGCTTCAAGTCCCTTTTGGAAGATGGTGGTGAGATATAAATTAAGTTTTATTTATTATTATTTATTATTATATTTATGGACATCAGGGGCTGAATACAAACTAATAAGAGCTCAGTGACCTTCACACATCTTTGTAATAGATGGAAACAAGCAAGTTGTGCAAAGGTAGAGTCCCAAGTAAGTTTCATGATCCACTTCACAGAAGGCAAACCACAGTGACGTTGAGAGTTAGTTTGTCAAAGGATAGAAACCGAATACAAGCAGAAGTGGGAAATCTTTTTGCCCCAAGAATCTCAAGCCAGTGGTGGTGGGCATAGACAAAGTGTTAAAAACCCGCTTTGGCGTGGATTTGAATACTGTCTGGAAGCGCCCTCATACACACAGAACCACACATACAGGGTCTCAAAGTAGTAGAAGTTAGCACATTGAAGAGGAAAGCACAACTGTCTATCCTCAAGAACCACAAAAGATGTAAAAGAGTCTTCAACAATAATTACGTATGTATTCAGACTTAGTTAGTCTGTATACAGATCTTATCTGCTTAGTCAGGAATTTTATGCTTTAAAAGCCTACTATAGCTATATTAAGTGATTAAAAATCATCACAATGTCAACTATAGCTTGACCTTTATGAGTTTACAAAAGTGGGTGATGAGATAAGTGGGGAGGTAGAAGACTGAGATGACTAATAGCTATGCAGTGGTTGCAAAAAAAAAATCCTTGCTGAATTACAAAACACACAAAAACCTTGTTATGCCCTAGCATTATCTTATCGCTTACCATTTGTGATACACACACACACACACACACACACACACACACATGCTCCATTCATATTGCCTAGGTAGAGGCTATCAATAATGATTAGCTCCGTATGTAATGAAATATGCTTGGAGTGTCCTCAGTAGATGTAATTGCTAAATGGTGACTGTAATTTTTTCTTTATGACAGCTGTTTTCTAAACATCGTTCATGCATAGGATCTAAAAGCTGTGAACTGAATGTTACCATCCCTAATCACGAGGAAGGAAATGCCTGCTTTTAATCTGATCAAACTCGAGATCCGATTTGGCCTTGACAGCAGAAAAAGAGGAAAGCAACATTACAGTTGAACAGACTTAGGGTGCATCTATACTGTAGAATTAATGCAGTCTGAGCGCACTTGATCTACCTTGACTTAGAGCGATGGAATCATGGGAGCTGTAGTTTGTTGAAGCATCAGCCCTCTTTGGCAGAGAAGGCTAGAGAATTTGTAAAATTACAGCTTCTATTATTCCATAGCACTGGGTCATGGCAGTTAAAGTGGTGTCAAACTTCATCAATTCTACTGTGTATTCCGAGAAATACCTACAGAGCAAAAAACCTTAACAAATGTTTGACTCCTACAGAAGTGAAAATGTAGCTCATCAATTTGTGGACTACATTTTCCCCATCAGGAAGAATCTTGGTTTTGTTATTTGCAGTGTCATGTTCATTATGACTTTAGTTCCACAATTAGAAGCTGTCTGGGGAGAGGAGTTATAATTGTCAAGAGTGGTTTAGTGACAAAATTCCTGTTTCCCATTTCTACCCGCATGTGTCAGCAAACAGAGTTCCTGTTTTCAAAACATTTAGACTAGGTGAGCTAGGTGGCTGCTCCAGCATATTGCTGACATTTCAGCAATGTTTGTTTGAAATGTGGTCTTCACTGGAGACTTCAAAGATGATGATGAAGATGATAACTTTATTTTTATACCTCGACTCCATCTCCCCGAAGGGACTCAGGGCAGCTTACAAAGGGACATGCCCAGCAAATACAGATTAATAACAAGCACAGAAATACAGTAAGCAACTAAAAACAATAAAATCAGGCAAACATCATAAACCAATATCATGGCTCAACAACAAAAAGTGGGTTCGGGCTCATGATTCCTAAATGCGATTATTCCAATGCAGTGCCAAGGGCAAGTGCAGCAAACGGAGGGCTGGGCTAGGAGGCTAATGCCCTTACATTATTAAAGTGTTAGAAGTGCTAAAAGGGACCAAGCCAAAGTGCAGGAGCCTAGATAAGGTCAGAAACGTATTTAGTGAGCTGCCTAATTGAAGGTACAACAGAACAACCAGGTTTTTAATTCCTCGCAGAAAATGGAGAGAGTGGGGTCCTGTCTGATCTCTCTCGGGAGAGAGTTCCACAGCTGAGGGGCCATGACAGAGAAGGCCCTTTCCCTCGTTCCCACCAACCACGCTTGCGACGGTGGTGGAAGTGAAAGCAGAGTACGTGCTGGTTCGTAGGGGAAGATGCGATCGCGAAGATAAGCTGGTCCTGAACCTAAACCCAAGATAAAAAGAAACAGTAAAAGACATCTCTATCTTGAGAGGTCTGCCTAATCCAGCTCTTGGAAAAGCTATTTTTTTAAAAATTACAACTCCTGCAAAAAAGCTTCTCCTGGGCCTAAAACAATTGGAGGTGCAAAACAAGGCAAAATTGCCACCCCTTAGAAGGCATTTGGGAGTATGTATGGGGAAAAGGATTGCATTTCCTTTCAGGGGATGTTTCAGGAATTTGGAAATACAATATTTGAAGTTCAAGTGCTCACAATGTCACCCTCCCTCGGGGGAGCGTGCTTGCTCCATCAATGTTTAACATTTACACAAATGACCAGCCACTGCCAGAAGGGACAGAGAGTTTAATCGACACTGACGATCATGCCATCACCACTCAACAGGGAGCTTTGAAATGGTTGAACAGAAGTTCTCTGAAGCTTTAGGTGCTCTTACTGCCTATTATGGGGGAAACCAGCTGATTCCTAATCTATCTAAAATGCAGATGTGTGCTTTTCATCTTAAGAACAGACAAGCATCTCGAGTTCTGAGGATTACCTGGGAAGGAATCCCACTGGAGCACTGCAGCACACCCAAATATCTGGGAGTTACCCTGGGTTGTGCTCTGACATACAAGAAGCACTGCTTGAATATCAAGCAAAAAGTGGGTGCTAGAAATAATATTTATGAAAGCTGACTGGCACAACCTGGGCATCATAACCGGATACAGTAACAGCATCTGCCTTGCGCTTTGCTACTCTGCTGCTGAGTTCACATGCCCAGTGTGGAATTCATCGTACCACGTTAAAACAGTGTATGTGACTCTCAAAGAGACATGCCACATTATCACAGGATGTCTACGACCCACAGCACTGGAGAAATTATACTGTTTAGCTATTATTGCACCACCTGACATCCGTCGGGAAGTAGCAGCCAATAATGAAAGGACCGAGGCAGTGGCATCTCCGGCCCATCCTCTGTTCAGATATCAACCAGCACACCAACGTCTTAAATCAAGAAACTGCTTCCTAAGATCGAGAGAGATACTTGCAGGAACACCTCAGCAAGCGAAAATACAAAAGTGGCAGATTAAAATCAAGCACCTTAATCAGTAGCTGAGACCAAATGAGAAACTCCCTCCTGGGCACACAAAAGATTGGGCGACTGGAAGGTGTTGAATAGACTGCGCTCTGGCACCACGAGATGCAGAGCCAACCTTAAGAAATGGGGCTACAAAGTGGACTCCACAACATGCGAGTGTGGAAAGAGCAAACCACAGACCACACACTACAATGCAACCTGAGTCCTGCCAATTGTACAATGGAGGATCTTCCCACAACGATACCAGAGGCATTCCAAGTAGCCAGCTTTTGGTCAAAGGACATTTAGCATAATGCCAAGTTTCTTTAACTTTGTGTTTTTAAACGCATATTAACTGTACTCTCAACTTGCTTCTGACACGATAAACACCCCCCCCCCCCCGTGCCCCAGGAACAGGTCTCTTGTAAATAATGAGTCTTGACTGCTTTCCCAAAGGGAAATCATCCCAACGTGTCTCACAAAAATATATTGTTTCAGGACAGTCCTTCGCTTGAAAAGCTAAATATGGCAAGAACAGAGAAATCTAAAGGGGATGCAGAGGAGGTGCTACAACAGAGGCAAAATGAGGACATTGCCTTTCTAAATGATAATTCTGCCTCCACAAATCAAATATTCCTTCAATTCCCTAATGTTTAGCATTGCAAAGAGTGAGATGCTGAAATTCATTCATACTTAGAACTGTTGACAACTGTATCTCCCTTTTCTGTGGATATCTACGTTTAACTCTAGATGCTCAGTAGATATTTTGTGTCAAAGCAATTCTAGAAATTTAGGGAGTGAAGGAAAATTTCATTTAGGAGACAGAATTCTTATTTGGGTGCCATGACCTCATTTCCCCGTCCCGTAGCTGCAGTCCTTGCAGAATAGTAGGTAAAGTCTTTCTCTCTCCACTTCAAACCTGTGAATCTTACCACAGCTATATTTATCATGCCCAGAGAAAATTCCCCATTCTATTTACACAAACCTAGTTGTTTGCATTAGTCTTGCATGCATATTAATTTCACCCATTGCAAACACACTTGGGATATTTATATGAATTTATATGAATATTTATATGAATTTATGGTATTCCGTGATTTTTCCAGCTTCTTCTTAAAACACACCCTTATCCAGATACTTGGATTAATCCCCAAAGCCTTACTTCAAATTGAAAATGAGTTTCAATACTCGACATGTAGTGTGATAATTGAGATTTCAGTGTTGGACTATCTAAGACCTCAGGAGGCCAGTTTCAAATGCCGTTTGGCAATGGCAACCCACAAAGGGTCCAGTGTAGAATTAATGCCGTTTTAAGTAACATGGTCCAATGCTATGGAATGTTGGGAGTTGTAGTTTGGTGAGGCACCAGCATTCTTTAATAGAGAAAGCTAAAGGCCTTGTAGAACTACAACTCCTGGGATTCCACTGCCTTCAACCATGGCAGTTAAATTAGTGTCAAACTGCATTAAGTCTATAGTGCATAGATGCAACTTTATCCCAAATCTAGTTTCAAACTAAGCCTATGGAAGTTGTAACAAATGTCTATGCCTGCAGCAAAAGGGCTTTTTCCTTCTTTCTATTGCCACCTAGTGTTGAAAAGCCGGTAGTAAATTGTTCATTTGTTGGGTTGCTCCAAGTTTTTCGGGCTGTATGGCCATGTTCCAGAAGCATTCTCTCCTGACGTTTTGCCTGCACATATAGCAGGCATCCTCAGAGGTTGTGAGGTTTGTTGGAAAGTAGGAAAATGGGGTTTATATATCTGTGGAATATCCAGGGTGGAAGAAAGAACTCTTGTCTGTTGGAGATAGGTGTGAATGTTTCCATTGGCCACCTTGATTAACATTGATTAACATTTGATGGCCAGCAGTTCTCAAGGTGTGGCTTCTTACTGCCTGGGGGCATCCTTTGTTGAGAAGTGATTAGCTGTCCCTGATTGTTTCTTGTCATTTACTGTTATAATTTTAGAGATTTTTAATACGGGTAGCCAAGTTTTGTTCATATTAATGGTTTCTTCCTTTCTGTTGAAATTGTCCACACGCTTGTGGATTTCAATGGCTTCTCTGTGTAGCCTGACATGGCAGTTGTTAAGAGTGTGTTTCTGTGTTTTCAAATAATATACTGTGTCCAGGTTGATTCATCAAGTGCTCTGCTTCCTTACTTTACTTACTTACTTATTTAGACGATTCCTCATAGCTCGAGGATGATTGTCTTCTAGATGTGGTGTCATGGCAGTGGATCCATAGGTGGCTGTAGAGCCCTATTTTTCAATCCGCATATTCTCCTGCAGTGAGGACATTGGTTTCCAGATGGAAAGCAGTCCCGGGCAGGGGTGGCTTGATGCGCCTTCCTCTTGGCACGTTTTTCCCTTTCGCCCTCCATTCGTGCCTCTTTGAATTCTGCAGCACTGCTGGTCACAGCTGACCTCCAGTAAGAGCGCTCAAAGGCCAGAGCTTCCCAGTTCTCAGTGTCTATGCCACAGTTGTTAAGGTTGTTATTAAGCCCATCTTTAAATCTCTTTTCTTGTCCACCAGCATTACATTTCCCATTCTTGAGTTCGGAGTAGAGTACCTGCTTGGGGAGATGGTGATCAGGCATTAAGACAACGTGGACAGTCCAGCGGAGTTGATGGTGGAGGAGCATCGCTTCAATGCTGGTGGTCTTTGCTTCTTTCAGCATGCTTACATTTGTCCGCTTGTCTTCCCAAGAGATTTGCAGGTCAGGCTGAATTAGTCTGTAGTGCCTTTCATGTTCCTTGATTCGTGTTTGGGTATTGTTGTGTTTGGTGGTCCCTATGTAGACTTGGCCACAGCTGCATGGTATAAACAGTAGACTCCTGCAGAAGTGAGAGGATCTCTCTTGCCCTTTGCTTATTTATTTCATATCAAAAGCATTGCATAAATTAGTATAAAACCGATAAAAATAGGAGTGCAGGTGGCTGGCTACACATATCTTTTGACCAAAAATGGGCAACAGCAATGTCGTTGTCTGGAGCCTCCAACAATTCTTCCTCTGTACATGAGGCAGGGCATAGTGGACAAGCATACAGATGCAGAGTTGTCTGTTCTGCTCCACAGTCACATAAGGTGTGGGATTCTTTTAGGTAGTGCCATTTTGCCAGGTTGTCTTTTAATCTTTGATCCTTTGCTGAATGTAGCATTTGTTGGATTTTCTTGGTGGGTCTGCAGATTGTTTGTATGTTGTGTTTCCTCATCAGTTTCCAGTAGTTCATTTGCTACAGCTGGATAGAAATCATGCAGAACTCTAGAAGTTGTTGGAACACAGCTCCCATCTGGATAGTGAGAAATGCTGAGTCTGGGAATTCAGAAACATCTGGCGAGTTGCAAAATTCCTGTGTTATGGTTGTTTAAAAGTGCGATTGTATTACACAATGAATCCTGTGAACCAGAGCAATATAATCAAATGTAGCAAATGGTCTTGTTTACACATACAGCTTGTAAAATTGTGGCAATGCTTATGTGCAGATGGTTAAAAAAAGAGATTTATATGCACTTGCATAATGATCCAGAGCAGATTAGGATTCTCATTTGCATGATCACCACCAACTGGGAATTAAACTTAACCACATTATGCACAAAAGGGAAATGCATCTAACAGGATTTGGATATATGGGGATCAGATTAAGACTCCAGAGCAGTATTTTGTTGAGAATGCTAAATATCCCTCCAAACTGCAAATCTCAGGATGTTTTCACAGCAGTGAAAGTGAAACCATGGCTCTATAATTCTCTCCTATAAAACTACTGTACTCTCATGCCATCCCACCAATATCGAGAACAACTCTCTAACATTATAGCTCTATGTTCCACTTTATTGGAATGGCAATACCGCGTGGGTTCCTGGGGCGTGTAGTTTGGGCCGAGAAGTTTGGAACGTTCAGCCAGGGAGCTCTCGGGCCTCACTGAACTACAAGACCCAGAATCCCACGGGGTGAATTATCTCCGCGTGGCAGGACTGATCTTAATTTCTGCTCCTTTGGCAGAGCTCTTTTCCCGGACTTCCGATTTATGGAGCTCAGCCTCTTTCTAGTTTTGGGACGTGAGTTTGCTGTCTTTTCTATAGCTGTCATTTGCAAAGAGGTTGGGTGACTATGAACTTTCTCTCTGCCATTTGCTTAAAATGATTCCTGATGATATGATGGCAAAATCTTGAAGAAATGAGCATCACAAACACTTATTTTTATAATCCTTTTTGAGCCGCTCTAATTGCATCTATACTGTAGAATTAATGCAGTTTGAGAGCATGGCTCAATACTATGGAATCCTGGGATTTGTAGTTTATTGAGGCCCCAGCATTCTTTGGCAGAGAAGAATAAAGACTTTGTAAAACTACAATTCCCATGATTCCATAGCATTGAGTCCTGGCAATTGAAACAGTATCAAATTGCATTATTTCCACAATGTAGGAGAAAAGCAGAGTACAATTGTTGTTGCTGTTATTGCTGTTGTTATTATTATTATTATTAGCATTGCCTATAGGACTTCAAAGGAGACCCCGGTGGTGCAGTGGGATAATAATAATAATAATAATAATAATAATAATAATCTTTATTTATACCCCGCCACCATCCCCCCAATGGGGACTCGGGGCGGCTAACATGAGGCCAAGTCCAAAAATACAATACAGCACAATAAAATACAAAATGCAAATAGTTATTTATTATTATTTATTTCAAAGTTTTCTATACCGAACTTCTCAACCTCATTGAGGGACTCAGCCCAATTTCCAACCATAAAAACACATACAATCATTAAAATATCATAGATCACAATTACAGTAACAGATTACAATTACAGTAACAGATTTGAAATAACACTATATATAAAACTACGGTGGTCAGTCATCGTACTAAAATCAAACCTACATCATCTTCCATCCAGAATCCTAGGGTGTTGTCTCATTCATCAAAAGCCTGACTCCACAGCCACGTCTTCACCCATTTCCTAAATGTCAGGATAGACGGGGCGGTTCTGACCTCCGGTTCCAGAGAGTTCCAGAGTCGCGGGGCCACCACCAAGAAGGCCCTGTCCCTCGTCCCCACCAGGCGCGCATGCAAGGCAGGTGAGACCAAGATCAAGAGCAGGGCCTCTCCAGATGATCTTAATAATCTTGATGGTTCGTAGGGGAGAATACGTTCGGAGAGGTAAACAGGGCCGGAGTCGTTTAGGGCTTTATAGGTTAACACCAGCACTTTGAATTGTGCTCGGAAGCTAATTGGCAGCCAGTGGAGCTGGTGTAACAGCGGAGTGGTGTGCTCCCTGTACCCAGCACCCGTTAGTAATCTGGCTGCCGCGCGTTGGACTTGCTGCAGCTTCCGGGCAGTCTTCAGAGGCAACCCCACGTAGAGAGCGTAGTTACAGTAGCAAAATAAAACAAAGCAAATTAACACAATATAAAATTAAACAGGATGGCAGGCCAAATGGATGAGATACAATGATAAAACCCTGGGTGAGGTAGGAATAGAAAATATGTAAGTGAGGGGAGCCCCAAAGGATAAAACAGTGGGGTAAGGCTTTCAGTTTAGGACGGAGGAACGTGCATCATAGTTAAACCGCTGAGCTGCTGAACTTGCTGATTGAAAGGTTGCAGGTTTGAATCCGAAGAGCAGGGTGAGCTCCTGCTGTTAGCACCAGCTTCTGCCAAACCAGCAGTTCGAAAACATGCAAATGTGAGTAGATCAATAGGTACCGCTTTGGCAAGAAGGTAACGGCACTCCATTCAGTTATACCAGCCACATATCCGAGGAGGCATCTATGGACAATGCCGGCTCTTTGTCTTAGAAATGGAGATGAGCACCCCCCCCCCACCCCCAGAGTTGGACACAACTGGACTTAATGTAAAGGGAAAACCTTTACCTTACCTATAGGACTTCAGCAGTCTAAATCCAAAATAGACCTGTGATTTGCTCCAACATGTGCTGGTTAATATCCTACATGTCTAATTATTTAAATATTTTGAAAACTATATATTCATTGTAATCCACATATAGCAGACTCTCAGTTAACCATATCTCAAGCAACCAGAACTCTCAAGCAAAAAAAAAAAAGAAGACTACCATTGCATACTGCATTCACAAAACCGTTTTGATAATTCGGTAGAACTGTGTTATATTAACTTAGTTTTGTCTTAATTTGCCTTTAATGACTGTATTGCAATATTTGCATCAAGTCAATATAGAGTTAATTGTATGGTGCAGTATAAGGTAAAGGTTTCCCCTTGACATTAAGTCTAGTTGTGTAGGACTCTGGGGGGTGGTGCTTATCTCCATTTCTTAGCCAAAGAGCCAGTGTTGTTTGTAGACACCTCCAAGGTCATGTGGCCGGCATGACTGCATGGAGCACCATTACTTCCCCACCAAAGCAGTACCTATTGATCTACACACATTTGCATGTTTTCGAACTGCTAGGTTGGCAGAAGTTGGGGCTAACAGCGGGAGATCACATTACACCCCGGATTCAAACCGCCAACCTTTCGGTCAGGAAGTTCAGCAGCTTCAGCAGTTTAACCCACTGTGCCACCAGGTGCTCCATGGTGCAGTATAGAGTATAGTAATGGTTAGGCCTATTTTTAATAGTGACTCTCAAGCAACCAGAAAATACATTTGTTTGGCATCTACCAATCCCCATAGGTGTCAGTTAACTGAGACTCTACTGTACATTGTTTTATTTGCATTGCGTCAATTCACACTTCCATTATTTTTGCTGCAAAATATCATTGTTATAGCCTTCATAACCAATCTCTCTTCTTTCTGCTTCATCAGCACTTTGAACTTGTGAACTCTAAGCTAAAGACTATATTTTAAAAATGAATGTACTGCATCGGTTGATGAGGGATTGCAAGGCTTTTAGCCATCCATGGGCAAAGATGTTCCAGTCCTCAAATGCAAGGACATGCTGCTTGAAGCGGAGGCATTTCGTGTCCAAAAGCAGGACTCCTATCAAATATGCTTCATTTTCAGAAGTTCAACAATTGCAGGAAAAACAGTTCACTGGACTTGCCTACCCTCTCCAAGATCTCGAAAAATATCTCGCCCCTAACCTGGACACCTCATGCTTTCGTCTTTTCAATCCCAATCGTGATGACATCAGCAAAGGAGAGAAATTTTTCATTCCGTCCCGAGAAAATCTCATTGATTATTACTCTTCTGCTGTCCGGATGGATCACATCCCACAATTATCCCTGCCGGAGGTGAGGTTAAATGAAACGATAGTTTCATTATTAGAGGCAAAACTGTTGCTATATAGATGCTTATCCAAAACAGGGGCAAATGTAATCAAAGCTGCATTGTGTAAATGTTGAGGGGATGAAGTGCAAAGGAGGATAAGGGCACATTGAAGTTTTGAGTGGAAATCTGTGTTACTCTTGATTTTGCAATATGGGCTTCAATGTAGCTGTCAAAAACAAGTTTCTGGTCCTCATTGTAGAAAACCAGAAGCTGCTGAAGAAGACAAGACACAGATATTATAGTTGCTGATAACTACCTTGACATAGGTAGGCATGGAGCCCCCAGTGGTACAATGGGTTAAATCAGTGGTTCTCAACCTGAGGTCCCCAGATGTTTTTGGCCTACAACTCCCAGAAATCCCAGCCAGTTTACCAGCTGTTAGGATTTCTGGGAGTTGAACGCCAAAAACATCTGGGGAACCGAGGTTGAGAATCACTGGGTTAAACCCTTGTGCCAGCAGGACTGCTGACCAAAAGGTCAGCATTTCAGATCTGGAGAGCGGGCTGAGCTCCTATCTATCAGCTCCAGCTTCCCATGCAGGGACATGAGAGAAGCCTCCCACAGGATGGTAAAACATCCAGGGGTCCCCTGAGCAACGTCCTTGCAGACATTCTCTCACATCAGAAGCAACTTGCAGTTTCTCAAATCGCTCCTGACACGAAAAAATAGGTAGACATCAAAATGTGCTAAAGTTCTTGCAATAAAATCCAAAGAATATCTTCTAATTGGAGCTATTAGCTGGTATTTGAACTATATCATCTGCCCTTAAGATATATGCAGTGGATCAAATCTTGAAATAAATGGGAATTTGAGCAAGCTTTCCAGTAAGATGCTAATCCATACTTCATGTGTAACACCAAGTCCCATCTTTTTGTCACCACATACTTTGCATTATTTATTTTTACCGCAGCACTTTGTTGCGGTAGTGTGTCTTCAAGGCAAATCCAAATTATGATGACCTTTTCATGGGACTTCCTTAGTAAGTTTTATTCAGAGGAGGGAATGGAAACAACTACAGGACAAATTATTCTCAGCCCTGTTTTAAGATATAACTTTGCACACTTACTCTCCTTAGAGCTTGCAGAAATCTTGTCCATTGAAATAATGAAAGACCCCATAGAATTTCTGCAAAGTCTCAAATTCCCAAAATAACTTTTTTTTCTTTTTACACATGGCGTGATGCATTGCAAATATTGTGATGCTACACAGACAGTATGTCCACATCCTCTGAGGAAGTGTAAAACTGCATTGGTAACTAGTGCCATTTATAACCACAAATTGGATTATATAGTGGTTAATAGACAACAGATGAATGACAACTTGTTTTAATAAGACACCTTTTCCATTGGCTGGGAAAGAAAAAGCTGCAGTGATTTTAACTTCTTTTCCAGGTTTGTTTTTTAGGACGAAGTAATGTGGGAAAATCCTGCTTGATAAAAGCCTTGTTTTCATTGGCTCCGGATGTTGAAGTCAGAGTTTCCAAAAATCCAGTAAGTGGCATTTGAAGTTTATTATATTCAATATGAATCCAACTTGAAAGCAAGATATTTTGGCTCTTTTTCCTATATTGTGAAATGGTTGGAAGAAGAGAGTTGTAAAGTTGCTACTATAATGAGTAACATTGTCATTCTTATATTCACCAAGCTACATTATTGAGGAAGATAAAGGATATTTATTAGTTGTCTGAAAGCCCTAAGACGCTGTTCTAGCTCCCGGCACACTTAACCTAGAATTTCTGTATAGAAGATTTTCCTCGCTGTGTAGCTGTGGTCACTGTTTCAGCTGATACAGAGATGCCACCCTGCTGTGTAATATAATTTTGGCTCTGTTCACATATTATACTAAATTTGTTGTGCAACACTTTGGCATTAGATAATAGAAAACAGAGGCAAGCAGAATATGAGCCGCGTGCAACCCCAGGGCCATTTTTCACATATCTCACATTTTTGGGCTCATGTTTGTGTCTTCAACTCTTAAAATCATAGACTCCTAGAGTTGGAAGAAACCACAAGGACCATTCAGTCCAGTGTGTTATGCAGTAACACACAGTTGAAGCACTCCCAACAGATGGCCATCTAACCTTAGTTTTAAAACTCCCAGAAAGGAAGACTCTGCCATATTCCAAGGCAGCAACATTTTCTACTGTTGAACAGCTTTGCTTGTCAGGAAGATCTTCCTAATGTTAAGTATACACACTTTTCCACCAAGTTTGAGCTTGTTGCTCTATGACTGAAGCCCCATCTACTCTGACCATTTAATGCAGTTTAAACTGGCATTGGTTTCACTGTGTAGGTGATTACATAGGAAACACACATATAAAGTTAACAACAAAAGGAATGGGAGTGGGAAGTTAAATCAGCGAGGACCAAGAAGATGGGAGCATTTTATTGCTAGTCTTAACCACAATGAAGAGGTTTTTCAAAATCACGTTTGCGGAGCTGGTTTCCAAAAGGTAACAAATCCATCTGAGCAAATTTTACATGCTGAGAATATGTATTCTTTTGCTCTACAATATAATTTTCCAGCCCTGTACCAAAGTGACTTGAGACATTTTGATGGTTTTGATCTGTACATAATATTCTCTTCCTAACTGAAAAAAAGACAAAAGAAATACTCATTTTTTTCCTCCAGGGTCACACAAAAAAATTGAATTTCTTCAAAGTGGGAAAATTCTTCACCTTGGTGGATATGCCAGGCTTTGGTTACAGAGCCCCCAAAGACTTTGCAGAAATGGTGGAACCTTATTTAAATCACCGTCCAAAGTAAGACTAAATATAACAGCTGTTACAATCTGAATCTTTTCTACAGTATGATCTGGTTGCTTTGTGTGTGTCAGGAGTGACTTGAGAAACTGCAAGTCGCTTCTGATGTGAAAGAATTGGCTGTCTGCAAGGATGTTGCCCAGGGGATACTAGGATGTTTGATGTTTTACCATCCTTGTGAGATGGGGAGTTGGAGTTGACAGAGTGATCTCAACCTGCTCTCCCTGGATTCGAACTGCTGACCTGTCGATCCGCACTTCTGCCGGCACAAGGTTCAACCCATTGTGCCACTGGGGGCTCTGGTTGGGTTAGAACAGGGGCCTCAAACTAAGGCCCGGGGACCGGATACGGCCCTCCAAGGTCATTTACCCGGCCCTCGCTCAGGGTCAACCTAAGTCTGAAACGACTTGAAAGCACGCAACAACAACAACCCTGTCTCATCAGCCAAGAGCAGTCCCACACTTCCTACTGAAATATTAATATGTTTATATTTGTTAAAATTGCTCTACATTTTAATTATTGTATTGTTTTAAGTGTTTTTTGCACTACAAATAAGATATGTGCAGTGTGCATAGGAATTCATTCATTTTTTTTTTTCAAATTATAATCTGGCCCTCCAACAGTTTGAGGATCTGTGACGTGGCCCTCTGTTTAAAAAGTTTTACGACCCCTGGGTTAGACAGTATAATGTTAACAATCTCATTTTATAACTGAATGGTTATAACTTCTATAGAGGTATGTGCTGAGGGCACATGAAATAGATTCCTGTCCCCAGAGAAAGACGGGATATAAAATAAATAAATATCTGTCTTAATTGTGAACATATAAATATTTTAAAACAAATAACCTTGCACCTCTTTAGAGGGAATTTGGCCCTCTAGATATTTTCCCCTACAACTCCTATTAGACATGGCTACTAGGATTGTGGAAGTCAAGTTCTGAAAATCTAGAAGGCCCATTGAAACCCACCCAAGCAACAAAACTATTCCAGGTTATTGTTCACTCCAGAGTGGTGTGATCACCTGGAGTCATCTGATTGCCTTATCATCCTGCCAAGTCTTAAGAGCCTAGTGTAAATGTAGGATTGACTATATATGCTCTTGAGCTAAACTCAAAGTTTGTTGTTGTTGTGTGTTTTAAAGTCATTTCCGACCTGCATCAACCCTAAGGGTTTCTTAGCAAGATTTTTTTCCAGAAGAGATTATCTATTGCTTTAGTCCAAGGCTAAGGGCCTTTCCAGACAGACCCAATATCCCAGGATCTGATTCTAGGTTTTCTGGAATCAGATCCTGGGATTATACACACAGCCAGATAATCTGGGATAAACAGAAAACTTGGGATCAGATTCTGGAATATAGGGCCTGTCTGGAAGGGTCCTGAGAGAGTTTGCTTTGCCCAAGATAACACAGTTAGTTTCATGGCTAAGTGGATTTGTACTCTCACCTCGAGTCGTTATCCAATGTTCAGCCACTAAACTCTGCTGGTTCAAAATTAGGAAAGAAAAATATTAGTCTAAAATGGTTGCTAACGATAGATGTGTGCCATGTTTCTATTTTTCTCTAGTTTGCAACGGACATTCTTATTAGTGGATGCCCAAATAGGAATTCAAGAAATTGACAATATTGCTATAGAAATGTTAGAAGAATTTGGGATTCCTTATGCTGTGAGTTGTGATTTTTGTTTAAAAAGACACAAAGTGGGTATGCAATGTATTGAACTTTTGACTTAAATGTATCTAGTGCAAATGGAAAAAAATGCAGGTACAAGTTATGTCTGTAGCGCACAGCACAGTTTTATTTAATTTTAAAATAATTTTAATTTAATGTTTTGAGAATTTCCAAATACAGTACACTAAAAACGAAATGAGAAGTGCATAGTATAATTAAAAATGAAAAACAGAACAGCCAGAAACCGAAAAAGAAAAGTAACGAGGTCTGGCTTCTTTTAAAGTGGTCTACATAACATATACAAAATCTTACTTCTCCAGCAAAAGAATATTTTATATATCTCTTCTCCTAATACAAATATACTAATTATCAAAACACAAAAAGAAGTTATATCACTTCTTTTTTTCTGCAAAAAATGATAATCAGGGGTTCCCAATACTGTATTTCAAAAACATCTCTAATGATATATTTTTTTTTTGCTAAAATGGCTAGTTTGCCCATTTCAGCTAAATTGTTTACTGTTAATAATCAGTCCTCTTTTTTAATACAATTACATTCTTCCACTTTTGAACATACATCAGCCCTGCTGCAGTGGGCCTATATTATAGTGATCTTCCATATTTCCTTCAGGTATGGAATGTTGTGTTCTGTATTTGAACCCCAAACATTTTGACTTTTTCACATGTTCACCACATATAATAAAATTCCCCTTTGCGCAGTGCACACTTACAACATGTTTGAAATACAACTCCGCTGTTATGTCAGCTCCACTGGCTGCTGATTTGCTACCAGGTTCAATTCAGAGTGCTGGCTTTGGCCAATAAAGCCCTAAACAGTTCTGATCCAACTTACCTGTCCAAATGCACCTCCCTTTATGAGCCAACAAGAGCTTTAAGATTGGCTGGGGAGGCCCTGTTCTCGGTCCCACCCTCTTTGCAAGCGCGATTGGTGGGAACGAGAGACAGGGCCTTCTCAATGGCGGCCCCTCGGCTGTGAATAGGATATTACGGAATTAGACTTCAACAGCCTGAATAATGACTATGGATAAGTATGAGATCAAGACTCATCGCTTTATATGGTTTTTAAACAGTTTTATTGTTTATGTGTTTTAATTGTTCATATGTTTTAACAATTTTATAATTTGATAGGGTGTGTTTTATTATGTACATGCAGCATTGAATTTTGCCAGAGTTTGGCCTTGAGTCCCTGGGGGGTGAGAAAGGCAGTAGTAAAATGAAGTAAATAATAAATAAATAAAGTAATATTTTCACCATGTTTTCTGGAATTATTGTATAAAAAATATCAATATCATAAAACAAAATTTTATTTTAAAATATTCTCTGTGACATTGTTTTTTCAGCTAGTTTTAACAAAAATTGATAAAGCATCAAAACGAGTGATGGCAACAAATGTGCTAAAGATTCAGGACTTTGTAAAGGAAAAAACACAAGTGTGCTTTCCTCAGCTCTTCCCAGTCAGGTAAAGCCTTAGTAAGAACATCTATGGTGTGCAAATGGAATAATGATGTTCATACTCATAAAATATTTATCTTTGTCTCCACAGTTCTTTGTATTATTCTGGAATCCATATACTGAGATGCTTTATAGCACATGTTGCCGGACATCTTCCCTTGTCTTCATAATGATACTTTGTGAGCAGAATAATCAAGGCTCATCTCCGAGTAGAAGCTTCCTCATCAACTAAATGAAATTTATCCAATTTAATTCTCTGTGTATTTTTAAAAGCTCTGTAAATAATTTGGTTACCATAAATGCTATTTAAGTTTTGTCTTAAAACAGCTTCAGCTTCAGTATTACATTACAGGGTGGACACATTTTCCCATCTTTCATTTTAAATGTATACTTGAAAACAGTATATACTTCTTGCTCAGATTTCTAGTAAAAGGCCTCTTAAATAAGAGATTAGACCAGGGGTCCACAAACTTTTTAAACAGAGGGCCAGGTCACACTCCCTCAAACTGTTGGAGGGCCGGATTATAATTTGAAAAAAGGATGATGAATTCCTATGTACACTGTACATATCTTATTTGTAGTGCAAAAACTACTTAAAAACAATACAATAATTAAAATGAAGAACAATTTTAACAAATAGAAACTTATTAGTATTTCATTGGGAAGTGTGAGCCTGCTTTTGGCTGATGAGATAGGATTGTTGTTGTGGTTGTGTGTTTTCAAGTCATTTCAGACTTAGGTTGACCCTGAGTGAGGGCCGGGTAAATGACCTTGGAGGGCCATATCCGGCCTCCAGGCCTTAGTTTGAGGACCCCTGGATTAGACTGTGTGAATAGTGGCACTAAGAGGTGGTTTAACAGTGGCCATTCTTGAGCACAGATCTGAGTGAGTATTCATGACTGAGAGCCTTTTCACACAGCCATATAACCCAGAATATCAAGGCGGAAAATTCCACAATATGTGCTTTGAACTGGGTTATCTAAGTCCACACTGCCATCTATTCCAGTTCAAAGCAGGTAATGTGGGATTTTATTCAGCTGTGTGGAAGGAGCCTGAATCAATAATAGTTTTGGCTCAGTACATGTTACACAGCTTACACCTTCAGCCTGTGTTCCTATTTATGCCACCCTGCTTCTAGTTGAAGAAATACAAATTATCGCTCCTAGGCTCACTTTCTAGATACAACGCTAGAATCAAACATAAAGTTGAAAACCAGGGTTTAATCAGAATAAGAAATATAGAATTAAATACATCACATTCTAGCTCCCCTGAAGGTGAGATTTTATATCCAGTAGTATTTTAGATCCATGTGACAGCGCTGTGATCTTACATTTCTATTTGATAAAAAGGGTGAGACTTGATGACCCATGGAGTTCTCATTGCAAGAAAAAAAAAGGCACAGAAAGGAGAAAGCTGTTTTCTCAATCCTTCAGGGCAATTAGGAAACACAGAGATTTAGGAGCAAAGAAATTTAAAAGAACATCTGATATGTCCTTCCTTTGTTTTGCCTGCTACAGAATCAGAAAAAACACCAGAAAAGGTTTTCATTACAAATAAGTATTCACATCTAATTTTGTGTTAGTTTCCTGTTACCTGGATTATTCTTGATAAATATGTATAGTGGAATTGTTCTATGATGATGCAATACTGTTTTTCATATCAACAGAACTTTTCTGTACACAAGGTTATAAGTTGCTGTTCAAATTGCTGTGCTTTAGGAAAAGTCTACACCTTAGAAAGTGTTTTTCAGGAGGTTTTTTTTCCCTTTCCATTCTGCAGAATGCCAAAATTAAGACTCATTGATTTCCTATTTTTGAAAGGGTTGGTACTGTTCCATTCTATGGGAGGAGGCCACAAGGGGGCGCTAGACAGAGAAAGACAGACCATTTTACAGGGGAAAGGGAGTTGAAGGAATTATACAATTTACCCCTTAAGGTTTAACTCAATCTTATATAAGTCAGGGCAGGTTTGGGGGCCAAAATTATGATTTTTACTCTGACTTGTGTGGATAAATTGAGAGTTATTTCATGAAGAAGGGAAAGCGCCTGCAAACCCCCTTTCTCCCGTTAAATAGACTATCCTTTTCTGTCTAGCGCCTCCTTGTGGCCTCCGCCTGGATAATGGAAGAGTACCCCCAAAGCTAAAAGAAAGAAAGAAAGAAACACACATATATATGGCTGAAGTTATACTTTTAAAATGTACCTGCTCTGACTTACATACACATTCAGCTTAAGAACATATCTCCAGAACTTATCCTGATCATAACTTGGGCCTTGCCTGTAGTATCTTCAAAACGAAATGAACCTGAGTTAGACAGGCCCCTGAATTCAGACAATGTTAAACAATGTTTATATATACACGCACAATGCATAGAATTAAAATATCCACACTGGACTGATAAAAGAATGGTTATAATAGTATTCCCAGACCTTCATTATATGCAATCTTGTACATGTCACTCAAGGTAAATCATCCACGAAAGGAGTGTTGTGATCCGCATCAAGTTACAGCTTCATTGCTAGGTTAAGGAAATAATAATAATAATACTTTATTTATACCCCGCCTCCTTTCCCCAACAGGGACTCGGGGTGGCTAACATGAGGCCAAGCCCAACAATTACAACAAATCTAAATAAAATACATATAGCAAATAATAACATCAAATGAAATATAAACAAAGCAAATTAATACAAAATCAAATACAGGAAATGAAATTATGAGCTGAGCTGGTCATGGTGTGGGGATTGTATTCATCCCTCAAAGGCACGCCAAAAAAGCCAGATTTTTAGGCATATCCTGAAGGCTGCCAGGATGGGTGCTTGCCTAAACTCTTTGGGTAGCGAATTCCAAAGCCAAGGGGCCACCACGGTGAAGGCACTCTCCCTTGTCCCCACAATTCGCGCTTGCGATTGAGGGGAAAGTGAGAGGAGGGCCTCCCCAGAAAATTGAACAGGTCGTACAGGTTCATAGAAGGAAATATGATCACAAAGGTAGGCGGGTCCCAAGTTACTCATAAGAAACTTGCTTATAACGACTTACTTCCAAACTTAGTCAAAAGTAGTTCAAGAAGCACTTTCTTAGATTTTCAAGAATGAGGTCCTTTATTTCTTGGGGAGATGAACAGGGAGGATGCCTGCCATAGATGCAGGCAAAATGTCAGGAGAGACTGCTTCTGGAACAGCGTGAAAAACTTACAACAACCCAGAGTGAATGTTGCTAATTTCCACTGCAGTGTAAAGATGAAGGAGAATGGAAATGTGTTGTCGAAGGTTTTCATGGCCGGAATTGATATCGAGCTCCTTTTTTGGAGGGTTCTCCCAGCGAGGGGGAACCCTGGAGACCTCTAATGGGGTCTTGACCTTGGCGAGCTGCCAGCAGAAGCCAATCCAAAGCGCACAATATTAAGAATTAATCTCGCCAGAGGCTGAAGAGGTACCCAGCGACCGAAGCGTTTATTTAGCGATTCAGCTGAAAAGGATGCATTACAGGGATATTTCCTCAAGTAAGCATACAGTACAGTGATTTTCAGGCATATTTATACAGACAGAACAAAGGAATCCTGGCTTGAATCTCCCGCCCGCCTCCTGTCAGTCCCCTCTGTCCTGGTTGGCCGGCTCTGGAACAGCTGGGAGGAGGCTTGGCCGCTGGTCCCACCCTCCCTCCAATCGCCGGCCGCTGTTGCCTCCAGAGGGCCAATCAGAGCCCTCGGAGCGCCTCCAGAGATTGTCCAATCAGCGGCCAGGAGGCGGGCTCTAGTTTGACAGCGCAGAGGGGCGGAATGCCTGGGAGGCGACTGCCAGCTGATGGAACACCTTTTGTCTCTTCACGGCAGGGAGGCGGATGGGGAGAACAAGGGATTTCCTGGGTCTTGATAAAAGATGTGTATGAGCAACAAAGGGAGGCTATGGATGGTGTCTGGATCTCAACCCTGTAGGCAAAGGAGATCCTTTGACACAAGGGAGCATACACAAACACCATAATTGATGCAATCAGTCTGTTTATCCGGGCTTCTGGCTGATAAAATCTCTGACTTTTGTTTGTCTGAACTCTGAAAAACAAAGCCATAGATTCGCCAGTATTTTCCATGCAATGTCAATATGAATGGAGCTTCTTCCAAGGAAATTGGATTTCCTTAACTGTAAACCCCTGGTCACATATTCTTTTGTAGGGCAAAGTTCAAGAGGGGAAATGCAAGGAAAGGGTGAGGGTACATTTCATCACATTTCATTACATATTATACATATTTCATATATATTTTCTTCATAGGCTTTCATAACTCATAGATTTCATAGGAAAGATCCCCATCCCGTCCCAGCAAAGTTTATTAGAAAACCCACAGCAATTAATAAAGGCAATCATCAGAGTCCCTGAAGTATTATTCTTTGCACGAAGGCATGCACCCACAGGCGGGGGCCATGCTTCTCAAGCGGCTGGTTTGGAGTTCATAGAGGAAGTCCGTGGCGCTAGGGCACCAAGTCAATCAGAGAAGGCAGAAAGATCCGCAAAGAGTCCGCAAATGGTGGAGAGTGGGGCAATGTCCTTTGGAGAACTACATTTCCCTGATCTTTGGGCCAGGGTCCAGTGCACAAGCCAGAGAATTCACAGAGAGGAAACAGGAACCCAGTTATGTGTGCTGGGTCAGGAAGCGGCAGAATCCATTGTCTGGCCCTTGGCGAACTACAAATGCTTGGGGGGGGGGATGCTCTGCATCAAATCCTCCCTTCGAGGCTGGGAAATGGTTACACTCATTTCCTCAAGCCTCGACAATTCCCCCCCAAGCACCCAGGGCCTCTTTCTAGACTGATTAGATTGTATTCTGTTGATTATTTCGGGGCCCAACTCAAGCAACAACAGCAGGACCCAGCCGGATGGGGGAGACCAGTGGCAGAATGTCCTTTGGGTTGGAGGAAAAAAAAGACTGAAGTAAGAAGGCGAAGACGGTGGAGGCAGGGGATGATGGAGTCTGTGATGGCAGCCAGCATGGAGCATTCAGGAGTCCCGAGTGAGTTCCCAATGAAGAAGGATAGCACACGGTGGAATTCTCCCATCTGGCAGTGGTCCTCAGGCCTCCTGGGGGCGCTGGCTCCTCCCTTGGCGCTTGGGGGAGGGAGAAGATGGGGCACAGTCTGGCTACTCCTTCTGGCGTGGCGCCTCCTGGTGACCGCAGACAGGTCCGGCTCTCCATCATCACAGAGACTCAGGGGTAGAGTCTAGGACAGTCAGAAAGAAGGTTTACAGCCCCCTCCCACCCCCCCCTTCCCAGCCCAAGGGTAGTTAGTGGGGAAACAAAAGGGAAAAGAAACTCTCATACCTAGTGGGGACGTCAGTGGTCTCCTTCTGGGCCACTCCTCTGCACAGCCTCTGGAACGGGCAGGGCCTCCTTCCTTCATGGCAGTTGCTGTGGGATCCTGGTTGCTCCTCCTGCGATGGCATTCCCCCGTGGGGGCTCAGATCAGCCTCTAGGAGGGGCTGTCTCTTCTGGGCGGCATGGGGTCTAGTCCTGCTCTCTGTGGGATCCTCCTGTGCCATCTGGGTTCCACACAGGAAAGTCCACAGACCTCCCATTGTTCGCCTCACCCAGGTAGTTGTCCTCAGCGGCAGGAGTGGATTATGGGTCCCACAGTTCGACCTGGGCCTCTTCACTGTGCAGAGGGGACCCCTGGACCTCGACGCCCCCCCTCATATTTAAGGCAGTTAATGGGATAATTTAGACATACACATACATGCGCTCAGGGAAAGGGGAGGGAGGAAGGGCCAGGAAGAAAAAAAGCATCCGAGGGACTGCGTGTGTGAGAGAGACTTAACCATAGATGTGGGTGAAATGTCAGGAGGGAATGCTTCTGGAACATCCCTTCCTTAGGTTTTTGGAGAAGGAGGTAAGAGGGAGCAGCAGGATTCCTCTGGGAGATAGAGGAAAGAATTCACAGAATACTGGCTTCTTAGAAGATGGGAGGGGAGGGAGAAGAGAGAGAGAGAGAGACCCAGCAAACTTTATTTGGCAAAAGGAAACAGGAACAGGAAAAAAGGTCCCCCCCCTACACCTCCCTTTGTTTGCAAGAGGAGAGAGGGAGGAGGGGTTTGAAAGCAAAAAGAGGGGGAGTTGGGGAGTAAAGAGAAAACAAAGGAAAGGCAGGGACATTGGTGACTGCCCCTGAAAAACGGGTTTTGTAGTTGCGCAGAAAAGAAGGGGAGATTGAAGATGTGAGAGGGGTAGAATTCCCTCTGTTTGCAAGAGGGAAGGAGAAACCCCCAAGGCCAAGGGAAAGGTGGTCAGAAAGAGAAGTTGAAAGCAAAAGGGGGTGATCTAGCTTTTGAAAGTAAGTGGGGTGCTCTGGTGAGGTGGGGATTTGTAGTTCTAGAGAAGAGATGGGAGAGAAAGGGATTTGTAGTAGCTTGGTGAAGAAGGGAATGAGCAATGCCTCCCTTTTCCATCTGAAGGAAGGAAAAAGGTGGCACAGGAGAAGGCAGGAGAGGAGGAGAGCAAAGGATTTCCCTAGCGCATTTCCTCAAGGAGCAGGGAAAAAAATTAGAAGGGGCATATAAATGAATAGGGAATAGGGAAATGGAGGGGTTGGGAAGGGAAGGAAGGAGTCAGGGAGATTGGGTAAAGGGAAATGGGAATGGGATGGTAGGGGAACAAGCAATTTCTTCCAAAGGGAGAGGGTGAAGGGGTCTGGAGGGGGTTTCCTGGGGGGTTGGGGCTTTGTTACCTTCCCCTTGCATGGTAGGAGTTGGCCACAACTACCCCCCCTTCCACCTCCCTCCGGCACATGGCAAAAAGCATGAGGCAGAGGCGGTTTCGGCCCTCTTGGCCCCCTCACAGCGATCCGACTGCCATGAGGGGCCACGAAACTCCACCTGCTGAGGGCCCAGAGGGCCACCTCTCCATGCGATTTTTACCCTACTGGCCTGCGTCGGCGACGCAACCCTGCCCCATTCCGCCAGTATCTTCCCAAAAGATGTTTCTGATGAAGCAGGACGTTTGATCCCAGAATAACATGCGCCCATCTCTCTTGATAGCCCCACACTGAAGTGGCTAATCAGGGTAGCCCCCCCAACCGCTGGCAAGCTAGAGCCTGAACGGTCCCCTAGCAAGAGAGCCCGAGGCGATCAGCCCTTGGCAGCTAGGCAGTCCGAAAGGGAAGGGCTCCCTCTCCAGCGTAGCTCCAGCCAAGGCCGCAAAAGCGAGCTGAGTTGCTATTCTGGACCTCAAACGTGGATGTTCGCTACCTCCCGCCAGGAATTTGTTACCGAGACCTAGAGAATCCCTCCCCAGTGGGCCGACTCCGAAGCTGGTTCAGAAAGCCTAGAATCCCCTCCCACCTGGCAGCCAAGGCAGCCCGCGGTTGGCTTCTTACCCGTCCGGACGTTTTCTTCCCCCCTTTCCGCGTCGGTCGCTCCTCTTCCTGGAAGTCCTTAGATCAAGGCTTCCCTGGCGCTCCTTTGTGCTGAAACCCTAGGTCAGAGCTTGGGAGGAAGTGGCTGCGGGAGAATTTGTAGTTTTGGTTAGCTGGTCAAATGAAAGTCCGAATTGGGAGAGGCGCCTCTTTTCCCAAGCCGTTCCTCCTTCGCTGCTGGCCCAAAGAATCAGACCAAGGCGCCTGCTTGAGAATTTAGGCTATAATTTAGTCTGGAACCTCAAGCAGCAGTCCCTTCGTGGTAAAGCCAAATGATATCGAGCTCCTTTTTTGGAGGGTTCTCCCAGCGAGGGGGAACCCTGGAGACCTCTAATGGGGTCTTGACCTTGGCGAGCTGCCAGCAGAAGCCAATCCAAAGCGCACAATATTAAGAATTAATCTCGCCAGAGGCTGAAGAGGTACCCAGCGACCGAAGCGTTTATTTAGCGATTCAGCTGAAAAGGATGCATTACAGGGATATTTCCTCAAGTAAGCATACAGTACAGTGATTTTCAGGCATATTTATACAGACAGAACAAAGGAATCCTGGCTTGAATCTCCCGCCCGCCTCCTGTCAGTCCCCTCTGTCCTGGTTGGCCGGCTCTGGAACAGCTGGGAGGAGGCTTGGCCGCTGGTCCCACCCTCCCTCCAATCGCCGGCCGCTGTTGCCTCCAGAGGGCCAATCAGAGCCCTCGGAGCGCCTCCAGAGATTGTCCAATCAGCGGCCAGGAGGCGGGCTCTAGTTTGACAGCGCAGAGGGGCGGAATGCCTGGGAGGCGACTGCCAGCTGATGGAACACCTTTTGTCTCTTCACGGCAGGGAGGCGGATGGGGAGAACAAGGGATTTCCTGGGTCTTGATAAAAGATGTGTATGAGCAACAAAGGGAGGCTATGGATGGTGTCTGGATCTCAACCCTGTAGGCAAAGGAGATCCTTTGACACAAGGGAGCATACACAAACACCATAATTGATGCAATCAGTCTGTTTATCCGGGCTTCTGGCTGATAAAATCTCTGACTTTTGTTTGTCTGAACTCTGAAAAACAAAGCCATAGATTCGCCAGTATTTTCCATGCAATGTCAATATGAATGGAGCTTCTTCCAAGGAAATTGGATTTCCTTAACTGTAATCCCCTGGTCACATATTCTTTTGTAGGGCAAAGTTCAAGAGGGGAAATGCAAGGAAAGGGTGAGGGTACATTTCATCACATTTCATTACATATTATACATATTTCATATATATTTTCTTCATAGGCTTTCATAACTCATAGATTTCATAGGAAAGATCCCCATCCCGTCCCAGCAAAGTTTATTAGAAAACCCACAGCAATTAATAAAGGCAATCATCAGAGTCCCTGAAGTATTATTCTTTGCACGAAGGCATGCACCCACAGGCGGGGGCCATGCTTCTCAAGCGGCTGGTTTGGAGTTCATAGAGGAAGTCCGTGGCGCTAGGGCACCAAGTCAATCAGAGAAGGCAGAAAGATCCGCAAAGAGTCCGCAAATGGTGGAGAGTGGGGCAATGTCCTTTGGAGAACTACATTTCCCTGATCTTTGGGCCAGGGTCCAGTGCACAAGCCAGAGAATTCACAGAGAGGAAACAGGAACCCAGTTATGTGTGCTGGGTCAGGAAGCGGCAGAATCCATTGTCTGGCCCTTGGCGAACTACAAATGCTTGGGGGGGGGGATGCTCTGCATCAGAATCACTGGGTTGCTGTAAGTTTTCCAGGCTGTATATATCCGTGGAATGTCCAGGGTGGGGGAAAGATATACAAACCTCACTTGCCTAGTTTCCAACGGACCTCACAACTTCTGAGGATGCCTGCCATGTGGGCAAAATGTCAGGAGAGAATGCTACTGGAATATGTCCATGCAACCTGGAAAACTCACAACAAAGAATGGGAATATATCTGAAAGCACTTACGTGAGACCTGAGCGCAATGCCAAAGGATACAGTTTGTTGTGTAGAGGCCAGCCCATAGCATCCCTAATTAAACATTGTATTATTATTGTAGCAGAACCTGGGGAAAAATGACTGTTGTTGGAAATGTTAACAGAACTCTGTTGGCCTCTCTTCTTCAGAGGCCAGAGCAAGGAAATACTGTATAAACTAGGCCTACCTCAATACCCGTATATTTATTTATTTAGTTTAAGGATCGCTCTCAGAATCCCTTGATTTTGCAACTCAACTAAACAGATAAGCTATTTGCTTATTCCAAAGCCGAGGGGCCACCATGGTGAAGGCACTCTCCCTTGTCCCCACAAGTCGCGCTTGCGCCTCCCCAGAGGATCGAACAGGTCGTACAGGTTCATAGAAGGAAATATGCATGGAGCCTTAGGTAAATATAAAAGTTTCCCCTTGACATTAAGTTTATTTAGGTAAAGTTTTCCCCTGACATTAAGTCCAGTTGTGTCTGACTCTGTGGTGTGGTGCTCATCTCAATTTCTAAGCTGAAGAGCCGGCATTGTCCGTAGACATCTCCTAGGTCATGTGGCAAGCATGACTGCATGGGCCACCATTACCTTCCCGCTGGAGCGGTACCTATTGATCTACTCAAAATCAAATCAATTGATCTACTCACATTTGCATGTTTTCGAACTGCTAGGTTGGCAGAAGCTGGGGCTAACAGCAGGAGCTCACCCCACTCCCCAGATTCAAATCGCCGACCTTTCGGTCAACAAGTTCAGCAGCTCAGTGGTTTAACCTGCTGCACCACCAAGGCTCCATGGGACCTTACATTTGCTCTTTAATGGGAATGGAGTATTTATTTATTTATTTATAAGTTTTGTATACTGGCCTTCTCACCTCTCTTGAGGGACTCAGACCGGTTTCCAACCATAATATCACATACAATCAATAAAACATCATAATACATATTACAGTAAAACATTAAAACAGCAATTACAATAAATAACTATAATGGTTAGTCGTCACACTAAAATCGTTGCTCATCATCCTCCATCCATATCTCAGGGTGTTGGCTCACTCGTCGAATGCCTGTCTCCATAACCAAGTCTTCACCTGTTTCCTAAATGTCAGGATAGAAGGGGCGGTTCTGATCTCCAGTGGGAGAGAGTTCCAGAGTCTAGGGGCCACCACTGAGAAAGCCCTGTCCCTCATCCCCACCAGACGCGCTTGCGAGGCCGATGGGACCGAGAGCAGGGCCGCTCCAGACGATCTTAATAATCTTGATGGTTCATAGGGGAGAATACGTTCGGAGAGGTAAACAGGGCCAGAGTCGTTTAGGGCTTTGATAAGAAAATAACCTTTGATAAGAAAATAAATGTAGGCCAATATTACTAGTCCTTTTCCCATCCTGAGCCATGGCAGTTAAAGTGGTATCCAATGCCCAATAAGTCTACAGTGTAGATGCACTGAAGTATGGCTTTATGAGAGCAGTGAGGGAAAAGTACTAGATGGGGTCCAAAGGCCTAGTGTTCTAAACAGAGCCTGACACCTCTGGAGAAGGGCAATGTGAGTGATAAGTGCAGCTGTGGCTGCCTTTCTTCGCAGGGCGCATGCTCAGAAGTTCTTCGTGAAAGGACCAATCGCAGCGCGGGCGGAAGTGCTTCCTGATTGGCCGGGACAGTGGGACAACATTTCCGTCGCTTCCAGGAATCATGGCGGACGAAGAAGAGGATCCTCCCGTGAGTGAGGAAGACAGGGGCTCAGTTTGGGGCGAGAATAACATTGTTTTTAGACTTCCTATCCTTCTTGGATGCCCTTTGGGAGGCTGAGGGGGACACTTGCTGCCTTCAGAGCTTCCCTAATTCATGGCAAGACCGTGGGTGCATCTACACAGTAGAATTGATGCAGTTTGGCACCACTTTAACTGTCATGGCTCAGTGCAGTGGAGTGCTATGGTTTGTAGTTTGGCTAAAGGCCTTGTAAAACTACAACTCCCAGGATTGAGACGTGGCAGTAAAAGTGATGCCAAACTGCATTAATTCTACAGTATAGATCAGGCATGGGCAAACTTTAGCCCTCCAGGGGCGTTGGACTCCAACTTCCATAATTCCTAACAGCCCCGGACCCTTTCCTTTTCCTGAGGTTGTTAAGAATTGTGGGAGTTGGAGTCCAAAACCCTGGAGGGCCGAAGTTTGCCCATGCCTGGTATAGATGCACTCTGAGTATAAAATAGTTGTGATGTTGTAGGTTTTTTCGGGCTATATGGCCATGTTCTAGAGGCATTCTCTCCTGACGTTTTGCCTGCATCTATGGCAAGCATCCTCAGAGGTAGTGAGGTTACTACCTCACTACCTCTGAGGATGCTTGCCATAGATCAGTGGTTCTCAACCTGTGGGTTCCCAGGTGTTTTGGCCTACAACTCCCAGAAATCCCAGCCAGTTTAGCAGCTGTTAGGATTTCTGGGAGTTGAAGGCCAAAACATCTGGGGACCCACAGGTTGAGAACCACTGCCATAGATGCAGGCGAAACGTCAGGAGAGAATGCCTCTAGAACATAGCCATATAGCCCAAAAAAACTTAAACAACCCAGTGATTCTGGCCAAGAAAGCCTTCGACAATACATATAAAATAGATGTTAAAGCTATCTTGAAGCCAACAATTAAAATTAAATGATTAAATACAGTAGCTGAACTTAACCCCTGAAACCATCCACACTGCAGAATTATAGCAATTTTCCACCACTTTCACTGCTGTGTCTCCATTCTCTAGGATTTGTATTTTTTGTGGAACTGACAAAGAAAGGTAGATATCTCACAAAACTACAAATCCCAGAATCCCATAGCATTCAGTCATGGCAGCCAAATTGCTATAACTCTACACTGTGAATGTAGCTCTCTGTTGAACTTGAAGACCTGGAAATGTTCCGTTGGAATTAGACTGTGATGCTATAATAATCCTGTGCAGATTTTCCTTGGGGGAAATCTCACCCACTAATATGAAATTTATTTTGTACTAGGTGTATTTAGAATTTGCCAGTTTTGTCATTACAAACTTTAAACCATAGAATTATAAGAGTTGGAAGAGACCTCGTGGGCCATCCAATCCAACCCCCTGCCAAGAAGCAGGAAAATCCCATTGAAAGCACCCCTGACAGATGGCCATCCAGCCTCTGTTTAAAAGCCTCCAAAGAAGGAGTGTCCACCACACTTTGGGGCAGAGAGTTCCACTGCTGAAGAGCTCTCACAGTTAAGAAGTTCTTCCTGATTTTCAGGTGGAATCTCCTTTTCTGTAGTTTGAAGCCATTGTTCCATTGCGTCCTAGTCTCCAGGGCAGTAGAAAACAAGCTTGCTCCCTCCCCCTATTACTTCCCCTCACATATTTATACATGGCCATCATGTCTTCTCTCAGCCTTCTCTTTGGTAGGCTAAACAGCTCTTTAAGCTGCTCCTTATAGGGCTTGTTCTCTAGACCCTTGATCATTTTAGTCACCCTTCTCTGGAGACATTTGTTGGCTCATGTGGTATAGTTATCTTGAAAATATTTGTAAGAATTCTGTTTGATCAAAGCCATATTTAACTCAACATTTTCTTCTCACATTGGCCAACCTGATACATAAAGAAAGCCTACAGGCAGGACAGGAGCACAATAGCACTCCAAGGCCTGCTTTCCTCAACAGTTGGGACTAAAAGATCTTCCAGTACCGGTTGCCATTATTACTAATAGCCATTGGTAGTTTATTTATTTATTTATTTACAGAGTATATATTCTGCTCTTCTCACCCCGCAGGGGACTCAGGGTGGATTACAATGTACACATATGGCAAACATTCAATGCCAAAGACACACAACAGATATAGACAAACAGCCAGTGGCTATTTAACTTTTCAGTCGCCAGGGCAGCTGTCGCTTTAATCGTCCATCTGCGACACTTATGAAGTACTTCCGCATTCCCCGCATGCTTTTGCTGTAGTGCTTGCTGGAGTCCTTTTTATGGCCTCATAAATTAGTTAAATTAGCCTCCCCACACATAGGTGATACCTAATTTTCCTACTTGACAGATGCAACTGTCTTTCGGGTTGCAAAGGTCGACAACAAGCTACACAATTGGCCAGAAGTTCATTCCAACCCGGGCTGGCTTCGAACTCATGACCTTATGGTCAGAGGTGATCTTAATGAAGCTGACACTCAGACAGCTGTGCCACATTCCCAGTGTTCCATTCTTCGTTGATTTCTCTATTTCTGTTTTGACGCTGTTGTAGTTGGCAGCCATCCCTACATTTTTTCATAGTGAATGCATTTCTTTTTTGTCTAGTGTAAATGTCCTGCCATTCAGCTTTATTATATGAGTTGAGGTTTTATTTTGACAAGTGAAAGATAAAGCTATTTCCTATCTACTTTTCCCACAGCATACATATTTTTACATATTTATGATGTCTCCAACACCTTTATTTTATTTTTTAAAAACAACATTGCTTCATATGGGAGCATCTTTAGCCTTCTTATCATTTTAATGACTCCATTCTGCATTTTTTTTCTAGCATTACAGTATATCTTTTGAAGTACAATAAGGAGAAGTATACGTGATTCCCAGTGCATTCCCACTATAAATGTATATGGCACTGTGATATTGTTTGTTGTAGTTCTTCCTTAATGCTTTTTTCTCTTTCATCCTTGTTTCTGTTTCTCTTTAGTTTGAAGAAGATACTGAAGAGGCTGGAGGAGGCCCAGATGGTGGACAAGGGAAAAGGAAGAGGCTCTTTTCCAAAGAATGTAAGTTAAGTGGTTGAGCATACGTGGGAAGCTACATCTTCCATCTGTAGTATGCATAGATAACACTGGGTAAGGCTGCAGTCAAAACTTCTGGTGAAATGTTGCCAGTTCACATAGGCAATAGTACATTGCAGTGATATAATTTGATGTAATACAGCTTTTTGTATTCTTTACTGCCATTCTTGTCTTCGTTACCCACTTCTTATGGTTTCCTTTGCTATTTCTGTCATACCATCATTTCATACCACTTGACAGTAAAAAAACTAATCTGAAAATTATTGTTTAAGATTATAAAAGGTGTTTTATCTGTGATAGTTATGTTCCCATTCAATCACATGATCCAGTTGATGATCACGTCTCTGAAATCACCTGATACGTGAAGCCTAGATTCACTGACGGATAAATCTGTGTAAATTTATATGTAAACATTCATTGGACAAAAGAAATGTCTGTAGATGAGAGATGTTGGTATTTATAATACTCTGATGAATTAGTATTATAGATCCGTATTTTTAATTTGGACTTTCATCAGAACACTGCATTTCTGCGGCAGTTAGTGTTTTGTATTTATGGTTTTCTTGGAAGCATCCGGTTGGCCACTAAAAGTCTAATTCAGCATTCCTTTTATATTTGAGGTTTAAATTCAAAATAATTCATTCTCATGCATTATCCTTGATGGTGTACAAACAGTAATAAAGGATAGTGGCTAATAGTTTCTATTTAAGAGCTCTACAAAATCTAGAATATACTTCCTAAGTCAAGACTGTGCATGTGGATATTTCTCAAAATTTGAGAAATATTTCTCAAAAGTTTATAAGTTTGTATAGACATGACAATGGGAAAAATACTCCAGAGATAGCTTCCATTCCTCATCCAACTAAAAGTTGTTGATTTTTTTTCTTCTTGTTTCACAGTGAGATGTATGATGTATGGATTTGGAGATGATCAGAACCCATACACAGAGTCAGTGGATATTCTTGAAGACCTAGTCATAGAATTCATCACAGAAATGGTAGGTCCTTCTGGTACGCGTAGATGGTGAAAAACCTAAATGCAGCACATGTTGCAAGGCATGAGCTCTTTGTTGCTGTGCAATAGTTTATGTTACTTGGGAGAACAGAAAGCAGAATTTGAAGGAAGGAGTTAAAGAAACATATTGACCTTCCTGTTTTGTTCTTTGGAGTGGAAGCAAGGGGGATAAAGGCATGCAAGACTTTTTATCTTGAACACTCTTTAGGGAACTTAGATTGTGTGTCAAGGTCTCAGGCGAGAGCTGCAATATGTCTGTATTGCATTGTTTTGTTGTCAGTCCTGTGGGTTTAATTAGGCTTAGGAATACTTAATAGAATAATGGGTCACTGTCATGTCTGAAAGGTTTTCAGTATACAGTGATCACATCTAATCACAACACACTTGTGAATTACCTGTAATGTAGCTTTTAATGTTTCAATAAAATTTGTGACACACAGCTGCATCTACAATGTAGAATTCAAGTATTCTGACACCACTCTAATTGCAGTGGTTCAATGTTGTGAAACATGACAGTTTTACTAAGTGTTTAACCTTCTCTGTCAAAGAGTGCTGGTGTCTTACAACTCCCAGAATTCCATAGCACTGAACCATGACAACTGAAATGGAGTCAAACTGCATCACACCTCTACTTGTATTATATTTCTATACTTTTATATTCCTGATGCCTGAATGCCTTCAAAGAAAACAAAAAGCCACAAAAATAGTTCTTACATTGGCACTGTGGTGCTGATGCAAGACTCATAATTTAGCAATAAGCATGTTTACCTAGAAGTAAGCCCTGCTGAGATCAAAGTAAATTACATTACAGCTTTAGTTTCAGGTTACAGATGGGTTTAACTTCCAGTTTTCCAATCCAGGATAATGAATATGGGCTGTTGATCTATCTAAAGTGTCCTTAACATGAAGGATTCAATTTAAACATTTTTCTAGCACAGGCATGGGCAGACTTCAACTCCCAGAATTCCTAACAGCCTACCAGCTGTTAGGAATTGTGGGAGTTGGAAGTCCAAAACACCTGGAGGCCCGAAGTTTGCCTTTGGCTGCCTAGCAGGTTATAGCTTTCATCACTTTCATTTACAGTGCCAGTCCATCCTAAATGCTATCATATTGTGTAGATAACAAGGAGTTATTAATCCACTTTTATATGCTTTTTCTCTGCCTAGTATAGATGGAATGCCTCTGAGAGCAGATATAAATAAACAAATCTGCATATTCTTCTGTTATTGGTGTTTTGAGGGTTGTCTTTTGGACCTTGGATGAGGTAGTAACGTAACATCAGCAGCAAGGTTCCTCTCCAGTGCCAACAGCAAGAGGGCTTCTTTTTCCAGCTGATTGGCAGCAGTGATGTGCCTGGGTTTAGTCTAACTGCTCTTTGAAAGAGGGAGGAGCAGCCTTATGCTAGCAATGGAGATTGCTACTTCTTCCCTCCATAGATATGAACAGCCAGACAAAGTCAGGTGATCAGTGGCTTTGGAGATAGATGGATCATGTATTGTTTAGACAGGAGCAATAATCTCTGTCACCATAAATAAATGCATTGACAGAGACTTAATCTCTAACAGCATGATGTGCCATCTCTGCCTAAAACAGCAATATGTCTCAAGGCTTATTGGAAAACAAACAGTTATAAAACCGGCCTTCAAATACAAAAGTAATTATAAATATTGGTTATTGATTTTTGAAGTTCCATGTTGAGATATAAAAAAATGAAATTATATACATAATGAGAAATGACCCATAGCAGAAGTGATTTATCTGAAAATTGCAATGGTTTGACAACAATTATTTTTGCTCTAATTTGAAGTGTTTTTTTCTTTCTTTTCTTGATAGACCCATAAGGCAATGTCTATTGGACGGCAAGGTCGAGTACAAGTTGAAGATATCGTATTCTTGATCCGTAAAGACCCACGGAAATTTGCCCGTGTGAAAGACTTGCTAACAATGAATGAAGAACTAAAACGGGCCAGAAAGGCATTTGACGAAGCAAACTATGGATCTTAAAGTTTTATGCAGAATAGTGTTTGCAAGAAGACAAACCTTAATTGCCTAACTTATCCTTTTCTTTGAAGTCAGCATGCATATTCATTTTGGATTATGATTTCTTGGTGTGGGCTTCAAAACAAGGTGTCCTCAGATTTTTCCTGTGATCATACTATTTATTACAGTTGACTTTTTAAAACAAATGTCTGTTTTTTTTATTTTGTAGCACAAGTAATCAGAACATCAAAAGCAAGAAAAATATTTTTTTTACTTCATTTGTTCAAACAGTTAATAAAATATTTTATTCTTCAGAACCCAATTTTTTATATAAGAGACATCATGAATAAAGTGTTATAAACCTATTGCTTTAAAAATGTCATCAATATCATCTTCATTCCCAATGATTTCTTTCTGTATGGGGGCATCACTTGTTTCTACTATAGAGGCAGAATTATCCACCTGAGCTTGTTCTTCACCAATTACATTAGAACGATTGTTAGTAGGAGTCCAAAACTGAGATGAAAGGAATATTCCACCCTTGTTAAAGTCAGGAGTGTCTGATAACACAGGTATTGTAGAAGATGGTGTTCTTTTGGAAACATGTTTAGACTTTGAGCGTTTGCTCTTCATTCGTAGATGGGAATGTGTTTGATTGGGTTTCCTTCTGCAGCTTGAGAGTGTGAGATATTTACAAAGGGTAGCTTTAACACAGCCAAGTTTTCTCTTCAGTCTGTAAGGAGAAAAGAGGATCTTTAGTAATCAAAGGCAAAAAGAAAGGATAGACATTATTGCAGCAGTTTTTTAGAACTGAAATCAGTTGTTAGCTCTTCTGCACTAGACACGCAGCCTGCAAGCGCTTTCTCCATTATGTAAACTAGATATGGGTTAGCATTCCCTGCCATCAAGGATCACAGGACCCTCCGCAAAAGAAATGGGAAAGTAAAGACTTGGAATGTAAAAATTAGAAAAAAGATCCAGACACACCAGTGAAAAATTCCAGATTATGATAGTAATAGTAATACACACCTGCAGCCCTGTGCTTCTACATGCTGCAGCCGCCTAGTTTTCAAGCACTTCATTCCCAAGAAGAAAGCTTCTGGTCCAAGTTTATTGTTTTTGCACCAGATAATTGTTGTTCTCAGTGTGTCTGACAGCTCTTCGAAGGAGGCTGCTTCTTGAAATTTGGACACAAAAGATTTAAGATGCTGGAACCTCAGTGATTTGTGAGATGTAGATTTGCTTTTCTGTTTTGATCCAGGTGGTTTGACTCTGGTTTTGATATTCTAAAATTAAATTAAAAGTAAGGAAATTAATACTGTGAAAAGGCACTAAAAGAAAAAAAATCAGCAAAGAAATTGTTTATATTTTTTCAACATAATGGCATCCTTGGCTAGAATGATCTTGATCAAAAGCAAAGAAATCAAATAACAGTAGGTCAATGTCCATGGTTTTCACTACTGGCTTAAAACTGCTCAGAAGTCCAAAACTCGGAAAGCAAGAGATTCCTTAAATATACACAGAAGCAGAATTTCCAACAATAATGCTTTAAACTGCAAGTACAATGTTCCTGGCACAGGATCAACAATCTTGCTTCCTGTGAAAAAGGAAAGCCGAAGACTGCTTTTTCTATAATTTTTTCTGACCTATATCCTGTTAATATCACTTTCAAAATTAACTCCAGTGTGACAAAAATAATTACACCATTTACAGGGTCATTATAGTTACAGGCCCAATATATGGGCATGGATGCAAGACCACCCCAAAATATCTGGCAGAACACCCAAGAAGCCCTTAAGGCATAAGTGCCATCATTCCAAGTGATTTGTTCTTTGTTAATGGCCTAGCACTTCATTGTATCCTAAAGACCCCAGCTGGTTTCATATGGAGTTCAGGATTGCTCCCTTATTGTTTAGAAAGCAACCAAATACTAAAACCTCAGTCAAGAAATCTGATCTATTATACTCGTGCAAAATTTTGGCCTGCAGGGCTTATCCCCCCTGCATGGGGATGAGAAATGCTCATCTCTATTTCTAAGACGAAGAGCCGGCGTTGTCCGTAGACGCCTCCAAGGTCATGTGGCTGGCATGACTTCATGGAGCGCCATTACCTTCCCGCTGAAGTGGTACCTATTGATGGACTCACATTTGCATGTTTTTGAACTTCTAGATTGGAAGAAGCTGGGGCTAAAAGCGGGAGCTTACTCCGCTCCCCAGATTCGAACCAGTAACCTTTCAGTCAGCAAGCTCAGCAGCTTAACCTGCTGTGCCACTGGGGACACACACTTAATCACCATCTAAAATAGCAAATTGAATGCCATCTCAAAGATTCCTTGGCATTTAAATATAACTTCCACTCTGTTTTTTGGGACCTTAAATATAAAAAGTTGTATAGAAAAATTAATCTCCAAAAACACAGAGAAATGAAATGGAACAAACCTTCTGTGGAGCAGGATTAGGATACTTGCATAATGTCTTCACGTCAAACTTCATCTCCTTTCCCAGATCTAGAACAATGGGCATGGTGATTATTTGTTGATGGGAGAAGTTATTACTATTACTGTTTACTTTATTTATATCCTGCCTTTCTCCATGTAGGGACTCAAGACGGCTAACAATCCCACACTTGGATTATATATTTAAAAGCACAATACAAAATTTTAAAAACAAATAATAGTGTGGATTAACATATAATAAATACACTTAAAATAGCCTAATCAAAGAAAAGTGTTTAGGAAATACGGTTGTGTCAGTTGGTACCAAAGTATTCCAGCGAAATATGGCTAGCAGTTATTTCTAAAGCACATACAACAACACTCTTGAAAAGAAACATATGGCATGATGAGAACCATGTGTCCATTTCTCAGACTTTTAAGGGTAGCAACTAAACACACTGTTAAGGAGAAGGAGAGGTTTACATGCATACCAAATGGTCAGAAATCATTCACCCTGGATGAAAAAGAAAACAAAAAGAGGGCTATGATCAGCTGTCTTGAAGCTAACTCCAGTAGTGTCTAACAGTGTCTAAAAGTTACTCCTCAGGCTGAGGATCCTAATTTTAAGAACCTGTGCCTGAGTCTTATTTTCTTTTTCCATCCCCCCTCACCCAAATTAAAAGGCCAGTGTCTGTTACCTCGGTTAGTTCTATTGATCAGAACTGGTTTCCCGATATCAACAGCATTTTGCGAACTCCTCATTTTCCTGTTGACTGTTGTTGGACTGGCTGCTGTCGCAAGCGGAGACTGAGATGTAGCCTTGCTTGCAGCAAATAGTTTATTCATCCATCCGCTTCCGGCCTTTTTCATCACACATGCTCTAGGCATTTTCTTCTTAATCTCTGAATAAGAGGGTCCCAGAAATTCATTTATTTCAGGAGGAAAAGCAAATCCTTTTATATAAGGACTTGGTTGTATTTCCGAAACTTCTCGATGTAATTCAAACAGGATCTTATATAAAGAACAGAGGCTTTTTAATACACCTCTATAAAGAAGCCTAAGACAAAGAGAAAAGAGATGAAACACTTGGGCAACTGGTACATTTCTTAAATAAGGTTGACTCTTCCACTAAAATTTTCCAGTGATTTCTTTTTTTGCTACCCCAAGTTTGATCTCAACAATATGATTTTACCAGCTATCTGCAGGAAATCTGCTGACCAAAGGGTTAGCAGTTCAAAGCTGCAAGTTGGGGTGAGCCCCCAGCTGTCAACCCTAGCTTCTGTCTACCTAGCAATTCGAAAGCGAGTAGATGAGTAAGTACTGCCTCGGTGTGGCGGTAAAAGGGTGCCCCAGGCAGACATGCCAGCAATGATCAGAGAAGTCAATGGATAACAGGCTCTTAGGCATGGAAAAATGGAACAAGAGCACCTCCCCATGGCCAGAGTTGAACATTGCCTCCAGACGCTGTAGATGGAAAGAGGAAGGCCTTTATCTCTGCCTGTGTTTATTTTATGTCATTGTTTATTGTATAAAAAAGCATTCAATATTTGAATTGAATGGAAACTAATCAGCTCTGAGTTCCTCCGGGGAGATAAAGTGGAATATAAATAAAGTGTATTATTATTATTATTATTATTATTATTATTATTATTATATCTTCTACAATAATATCTGGTATCAGAAACAAAAAATTACTTCTAAAGACTTCAAACATTCAATTCCTTATTAATGGCATAAACACAAGAATATTTCAAAGTTTGTAAATCTTAGCCATTGTATCCACCCAGGCAGAAGAGCCAGAAATCCCTTTATGTGTATAGCCAATGTGCTATCCTTTACCATGAAAGAGCTTACTTTATGTTGCAAAAATATAATAATTTACCATGTTTTAAACTGTTACATAAACACACATATCTCTTACAACATGAAACGTGGATACAAGTAAATTTACTCAAATCAATGGCATTTTGTTAGGGATGTTGGCTGACAGAACAGCAATCAAACATTGCCATGTTTCTGAAACAGCATCAAACACCGAGGCCTCTGCACATTCATTTCTTCACCAGTCTTTCTGCCTGTCTCTCTTCTACACATTCCCTTCAAAGAAATGGGCATCTTGGCCCCTTCCACTCATCAAAGTATTGGACAATTCTTCTATCTCCATACATATGAGATATCATGGCTACAATTGGCTACACATGGCTACACACCTTACTCAACACCCCTCTCCCAAAGTTGAACTATTCTACTCCTCTAACTTTTACTTTTTCCCCACTCTCCATTCCCTCTATTTTTCATTATTTTTAAATACAAGGGCAGACAGGGTTACCTCTTTTCAACACTGTCACAAGCACTGGATATTGAACTTAATTAAAAAAAAATTAATACCATGCCACAATTTGTAATTGCTTGAAGGTAGGCAAACAAGAAAAAGAGCAAAGGGATGTTTGAGTGGATGAATGTTGCAGCGACTAACTGCACTTCTTTACCAATGCTTGAGATTATTGGCTGGCAGTTGTGGTGGTTTGGAATTAAAGGGTTAGATCAGTTACTAAAAAAAACTTACCCCTAGGATCATGTTATGGCAATCACTACAATTGCACTCGTGGAAATCATTCTGTTGGGGGGGGGGGGCGTTCATTGGATACTACCCGTCATTTTCAGAAAACATATTAAGCAGGCTCTCAACTCGAGAAATAAAAGTACACAGGTAGAATTAAGACAATCAAGATACTTAAACTGACACATACCATAGTCTGCTCAGCAATCCTGAAAGCAGTGTATTCAGAAGTATATGCTCTTGCAAACAGAGATGCTTAACAGACAAGCTAAAGAAGTAAATTAAGGTTGGACAACAACAAATCGGGGGAGGGGGCAAAATTAAATACCAACTGTGTTAACACAGTTGAGCAGAAAACTTTAAAACAAACCTGAGGGTAAGACTCAAGAGCTGTAAGATATCGAATCTTTAAATAATATTTAGGCTAAATTGTGAAGCCATGGAGGAATGCATAGTTTGACACTGGACAAATAACAGAGAACAGGGTTATTTTGTTAACAGTGTATTGGTTGGTGTTAGACTATGACTTGGGTGAAGCAGGTTTTTGTCTCCGTTAAAACTATGAAACCTTATCAGGCCTATTATTCACTTACAGGGATATTTAAAGTGAGGAAGATGAAGTTGTGAGATTCCCCTTAAAACCTTTATGGCCACAAATGGTGAAGACACTAGAATGCTTTGTGTAACATTCTCAGAAATAGTACTCAAAACTGTCATGCCATTCTCTCTTATTATATTTCAACGAACTCTAACTCTAGGTGCATTTATATACTAGAAACAATGCAGTTTGATACCACTTTAATTGCCATGGCTCAATGCTATAGAATCCTGGGAGTTTGATGTGGCACCAGCACTCACTGGCAGGGGAGCCAAAAGACTTTGTAAAACTACAATCCCTTTGATTCTGTAACACTGAGCCACGGCAACTGAGTGGTCAAACTGCATTAACTGTACAATGTAGGCATACATCCTGATTCAAGGGTCTTCCACACTGCCATATATCCCAGAATATCAAGGCAGAAAATCACACAATATCTGGGTTATCGGAGTCCACACTGCCATATATTCCAGTTCAAAGCAGAAAATGTGGGATTTCATTCAGCTGTGTGGGAGGAGCCTCAGATTTATCTCTACCTCTGATTTTGAATCTCATTCTCCTAACACCTCAAATTCTGAAATGCTTTACAGATCCTTCATTCATCTCTCATGCTCTGACAGCCATAGATATACTTCTTTTAAAACCCCTCAGACATCCAACATTTCATATTTTCGCCTCTCTTAACCTTATTATATCTGCCATAAGCTTACATACTGCACAATACTTTATTTAATACACATAAAGAGTTTCTCCTGAAAAGTCCATAATATCACGGAAGAAAGCCATGTATGCAGGCTTGAGCTCACTGAAAGACATAAACAGGATTAATAAATGATGAAAAGGCTGTGTGTATTATTTTATATCTGCTCTACTAATGGACTTTGCATGCCATTCTGCATTTCTAAATGAGAACTGAGACAGCAAGGTGCTTTGGGTTACAACAGGAGACCAGGGCTCAAATCTCTGCTCAGTCCATGGAAACCCACTGGGTAACATTGGGTAAGTCACACTCTTCAGAAGGCAAAGGCAAACCTCCTCTGAATAAACCTTGCCAAGAAAACCCAGTGATAGATTAGGGTAAACCATAAATCAGAAATTACTTCAAGGAACACAGCAACAAATAAGAATTGCAACAGTTTCCAAATCTTAGAAGGATACAGAAACGCTGCGCAACAGCATTCAAGTAAACGCAGCACAAGCTTGCAACCACCCAGTATCTTCACCATCACAACTTCTATCACAGGTTGGCTGGGAACCGAGGATTCTGCAGTCTTTTCAGATTTCTGATACCTGTTTAAAATGATTAAAAATATAAAAATTAGAGCATATGGATCTGTGTTGGCATCTTCCAGCATTTAACACCCAATCCTTTGGAATGACTTGCTCCTGTAATTTTTTTTCAAGAAAGATCCTTTTCTGATTAACTTACATTTGCCTCAAGATTTTATTTGTCTTTTGAAACTTTTATTCAAGCATGCTTAAATTACCAGCTTGGTACAAAGTATTGCTGATTTATTATGTTTGTTACACAAAAGAAGAAACAAGAACAAGCCGGGGGGGGGGGGGGGGAGGACACCTTTGCTTGGGTTGACTACCATTTGTGTAACATTTCTAAATGTCACTTTATTATCTACTGAAGTGTTCTACTGAACACATCCTCTTTCTTACACCAAGAGAGAGCAACTAGAGAAGACAATGTTTGCCTCTGTGTACCTCTGAAGGGCAACCCTTTTGCATCACTAAAAAACTAAAAGTGACGTTGTGACACTTCTAGTTTCTTTTCAGGAAGTCAACCTTTTATGGAGAGAGGCTAGTATTGTGGGAGGGTAAGGCAAGAAAACTGCAGTGTTTTCTAGTGGTTTGGAGTAGTGATCTGGAACAAGTTACCTAAAAATGGGCAAACCACAGACCACCTGCTGCAATGCAACCTGAGCCCTGCTACTTGCGCAATGGAGGACCTCCTTGCGGCAACACCAGAGGCACTCCAAGTGGCCAGATACTGGTCAAAGGACATTTAGTCAACTACCAAGTTTGCAAAATTTGTGGGTTTTTTTTAATCTGTTTGTTTTGTTCTGTTAGAAATGTAATACAATGGTATGGTTGCTGATTACACGTTAAATAAACCTAAAAATGGCAAGTCACAGAATCATAGAATAATAGGGTTAGAAGAAATTACATGGGATATCTAGTCCAACCCCCTGCCATGCAGGAAAAGCACAATCAAAGTACCTCTGAAATATAGTCATTCAGCCTTCCATAGGGAAGGAGATCCCACCACACTGTGATCTAGCAGCTTTGGCAGTAGGTATACAAAAATGAATATGGGAATTATTTAAAATAGTATTGTCGAAGGCCTCCATGGCTGGAATCATTGGGTTGTTGTAGGTTTTTCGGGCTATATTGCCATGTTCTATAAGCATTCTCCTGACATTTCGACTGCATCTATGGGGGTGCCTGCCATAGATGCAGGTGAAATGTCAGGAGAGAATGCTTCTAGAATATGGCTATTTAAAATAGGTTAGCTGAATTTCTGATTTACGCTACATCAAGTTGGTCCACCAGAATACACTAATGACAAAAATTTAGTTGCTTTGAATTATATGGATTTTAGCCAATATAAATTTAGCTAAGTGCGTAACCTAGCAAACATGGGAAAGTAAACACTATAAGACCGAAACTCCCATAAAGATCATCTAGTTTATGCTACTTACATGGGGCCCAGTTGAGTAAGATCTTGAATTGCCTTTTCCAGATTCATTAGATTTAAACGCTTCAAGCATTGTTCTACCTGGAAGGGGGGTAAGAGTACATTAAGAGATTAGCTGAGAAATAAAACTTTTAATCTAGACACATTTCAGTATATTTCTAAGTCCATAATTAGTATGTATGAGATTATGCAAGAGTGACATCTTTCTATTCTACATCAAGGCAATAACTGTAAGTCAAATGAACAATCAGTCAGTTAAGTGCCCGTCACTGTGAAAAATCAGAGCCTAACTAGCAGTGCTTATGTATAGGTAGAATGCACTGCCGCTCCCTTTAAAAACACTTCCTATTCAACAAGCTATGTGTTCATTCATTTCTATAGCATTGTGAAAGTAAGTGAATTCACACACATTGAAATGAGGTTTGCATAATACGCACTCATTCATATGTGTGTGTGTATAGATAGATAGAACAACAGCATTATGTTAATGAAATATTTCAGACACTGACTAAGAAACATATCCAACTGAGGCTCTCTTTTTAAAAAACACAGACATTAATCTATCAGATTCACACTTTTTTCCCAATGAGACAATGAACAATATAATTTCTCCAATAAATGAAAGCAAGCTCAAGTTCTTAAATTTAGGAGAATAAAAATAGTTTCTATCCTAGGATGAATACCTATAAACAGACATTCTTTCTCAAGATAAAGTTTCAAATAGAATCAGAGTTGGAAGAGATCACATGGGCCATCTAGTCCAACTCCCTGCCATGCAGGAAAAGCACAATCAAAGCACCCCAACAGATGGCCATCCAGCCTCTGTTTAAAAGCCCTTAACAAATGCAGAGAGTTCCACTGTTGAAAAACTTTTATGATCAGGTAGTTCTTCCTATTGTTCAGGAAATAGAGAAGACAATGTCCAAATATGTTTCCAGGCAACTGTCTCATTCTGACCTGTTTGAGAGACTGATACGGCTTATGACGACTCATCTTGTAGCGGAAACGATAGATGACAGTACGGAGGAGGCACTGTTCTGCAACCATGGCTTTATCTCTTAGCATGTTGTTAAGAGCATGGCCCTCTTTCCTAACAACAGCAAAGCATCCCACTGGAAAAGATAAAAAGACAATTACCTAAATTTGCAAGAATCTCTTCCACATAGCAACACAAGAAAAGTGCATTGAAGTCTTTTATCAGATGTCTAAATAAATACAGTTTACGGTATGGTATAGTATGGGGTGCAGTATTATTAAGGTCTATTTTTCATGGAAACTCGCATACAACCAGATACAACATTTGTCCAGCATCTACCAAGCCCCAGGCTGGAGCTACACTGCCATATAATCCAGTTTCTGAATGCAGATTATCTGCTTTGAACTGGATTATATGGCAATGTAGACTCATATAATCCAATACAAAACAGATACTCTGGATTTTATGGCAGTGCAGATGAGGCCTGAGTCTACTGTATACGCAAGTGTTCCAAAATGTCAAACAAAGGCGGCTAAATATCTTTTGACCAAAAACGGGAAACAACAACTGCACTGTCTGTAGCCTCCAACAACTCCTTCTCTGTACATGAGGCAGGGCACAGTGGACAAGCAAACAGATGCGGAGTTGTCTGTTCTGCTCCACTATCACACAAGATGGGGGATTCTTTTAGGTAGTGCCATTTTGCGAGGTTGTCTTTTGATCTGCCCACTCCGCTTCTGAGTCTATTCAGGGACTTCCAGGTTGCCCATTCTTGGTTTGCCTCTGAAGGAAGACCCTCATGGGGGGCCATCCAGTTGGGATTTCTTGGTTTAGCTGCCCAGAGGGATACCCTTGCTATAGCTGGGGGGACATCAAGAGGAGTGGTAGTTCTCATAAAGCTTTTCCTTGATTTGTGTCTGCTGGGAGGAGGCTGGTAGCCTGGTAGTGGATGGCTTTCACAGTGTTCAACCTTATTCCTCTCACATTTCACACATGGGGGAGGGGGGCAATGCCAGCTAGCTTGTAGAGTTTATCAACAGGTGTAGGTTTAAGGCATCCTGTGATTATTCTGCATGTTTCATTCAAAGCTATGTTCACCTGTTTTGCATGGGCAGACTTATGCCAAATAGGACAGGCATATTCAGCAGCTGAGTAAAACAACAACAACAACTTTATCTTTCTACCCACCTCCATCTCCCCGAAGGGACTCGGGGTGGCTTACATGGGGCCATGCCCAGACAAGGCCAGGGCTCTTCTTATTAATTTTGGGTATACGCCCCATGTTCTGCCAGTAAGTTTTTAAAGGATGTTATTGCGTGCAGCTACTTTGTGCTTGGTGTTCAAGCAGTCTTCGATAGCCAATGAAAATCCTGAATCGCCCAGGTTCTGCCAAGGTGCAGTTACAGCAGGCCTGGGCCAACTTGGGCCCTCCCTTTTGGTGTTTTGGACTTCAATTCCCACAATTCCTAACAGCCTCAGGCCCTTTCCTTTCTCCCCTCGGCTGCTTAGGAATTGTGGGAATTGAAGTCCAAAAAACCGGGAGGGTCCAAGTTGATCCAGGCATTATCTACATAGTCTCTCTATATATATAAAAACGCTCTGTGCATAATGAGTACCTTAAAAACAAAAGAACCTATGAACGAAATCACACCAAATTTGGCAACAAAATGTCTCACAACACAAGGCGTGACCATCACTCAAAAATTTATGATTTTTGTCATTTGGGAGTTGTAGTTGCTGGGATTTATAGTTCACCTACAATCAAACAGCATTCTAAACTCCAACAACGATGGAATTGAACCAAACTTGGCACACAAAACTCCCATGAGCAACAGAAAATATTGGAAGGGTTTGGTGGGCACTGACCTTAAGTTTGGGAGTTATAGTTCACCTACATCCAGGGAGCACTGTGGACTCAAACAATGATGGATCTGGACCAAACTTGGCACAAGCACTCAATATGCCCAAATATGAACACAGATGGAGTTTGGGGGAAATAGACCTTGACATTTGGAAGTTGTAGTCACTGGGATTCACAGTTCACCTACAATCAAAGAGCATTCTGAACCCCACGAACGACAGAATTGGGGCAGACTTCCCACACAGAACCCCCATGACCAACAGAAAATACTTAAGGCCATCCAGTCTTACTCCCTTCACCAGGACAAGAAAATATAATCAAAGTCCTCCTGACAAAGACCCATTGAGCCATAGATATAGATAGATAGATAGATAGATAGATGATAGATATGATTCACATACACAGAGATATAGTATCCTAGATTTGAAAGGGACCCTTAAAGAAGGACAATGATATGTTGCATGTTCCAGAGTAGGCAAACCAGATAATCTCTGCATCAACACGGACAAAGAAACAGCAAGAAATACTGTTTACCCACAAGCAAAAAGAAATTACATATATTAGAAACCAAAACTTCCTCATTACTCTATTTTCCAGATCAACAGACTGGGCCACAGCAACGCGTGGCAGGGGACAGCTAGTTACTTATATGGCGCCACTGCCTTGATTAATACCACAGTCCAGATGCACCTCGGATCCACGTGGCCTGGCAGACAGTCAGGGGCACCTAGGCCCCCTCGGCTGACCCTCCTTCCTTCGCCTCCCTTTACCCGAAGCATGGTGATCCGGTACAGCAAGGGGAGCGCTGCAGCCCGGCCATGGGACGCGCAGCCGGTTCCACATCTCTTCCTCTCCTCTGGGCGCCGCCATCTTTCCTGGATTAAACCACATCTCAGGAGGGAGGGAGATAAACGTAGACTCAACCAAGTTTTTTGTCCCGCAGGGGGAGCCATAGTTCAGGGCTCATTTCCTCTGCCTCGCTCTCAGCCGCCGGCAGGAGGCGCTGTGGCATACTTTCCTCTAAGAACTTGGAAAAGCTCGCTCCAGCACTCTCCATCCAACTTCTTTTCTTTGTCTAATAAATAATAATAATAATAATAATAATAATAATAATAATAAGGTATTGTTGATGTCACAATCCCAGGTGGCAGCAGGATTGCAGAGAAACAACTGGAAAAGCTGACATGATACGAGGATTTAAAGATGGAACTGCAAAGACTGTGGCACAAGCCAGTCAAGGTGGTCCCAGTGGTGATTGGCACACTGGGTGCAGTGCCTAAAGACCTTGGCCTGCACTTAAACACAATTGGCGCTGACAAAATTACCATCTGCCACCTTACTGGGATCTGCACATATTATTCGCCGATACATCACACAGTCCTAGACACTTGGGAAGTGTCCCACATAGAATCAAAGAGTTGGAAGAGACCTCATGGGCCATCCAGTCCAACCCCCTGCCAAGAAGCAGGAATATTGCATTCAAATCAATATTCGTAGATGGAGATGCGTGACCGCATCTCCATCTACGAACCCACGCGTTCACTTCTGTCATCTGGAGAGGCCCTGCTCGTGATCTCACCTGCATCGCAAGCACGTTTGGTGGGGACACGAGACAGGGCCTTTTCCGTGGTGGCCCCCCGACTCTGGAACACCCTCCCCAAAGATCTTAGACAGGCCCCTACATTGGCAGTCTTCAGAAAGAACTTGAAGACCTGGCTGTTCCGATGTGCCTTCCCAAATTAGGAAATCTCCAATACCAAGTCCCATAAGCACTTTACTAGAACTAAGATTGCTGCATACCGCACACTGCACTTGCCCTATAATGCCTTATACACCACCTGTAACATCAGCACTTTTAATCCTGTACCCATTACTCTGGCCCAGCCCAGTTTTATTGTGTCTTAGTGTATTGTTTATTGTTTGTGGTTTATATTGCTTTAATTGTTTTTAATTTGCCTTAGGTTTTGTATTGTTATATTGTGTGTTGAGGCCTTGGCCTTTGTAAGCCGCATCGAGTCCTTCGGGAGATGCTAGCGGGGTACAAATAAAGTTTAATAATAATAATAATAATAATAATAATAATAAAATCACCCCCGACAGATGGCCATCCAGCCTCTGTTTAAAAGCTTCCAACGAAGGAGCCTCCACCACGCTCTGGGGCAGAGAGTTCCACTGCTGTACGGCTCTCACAGTCAGGAAGTTCTTCCTCATGTTCAGATGGAATCTCTCCACGTGTGATCCAATTCAACAGCCAGCAGAGTTTCTGCTGTGGACTCATCTTGTTATGTTTCAAATAATAATAATAATAATAATAATAATAATAATAATAATAATAACTCAGTCTTTCGAATCCAGACTGACAAAGTTTTGGAACACAATACAACAAACATCACGATTGTGGAAAAGAAAAAAGTCTGGATTATTGATGTCGCCATACCGGGTGACAGTCACATTGAGGAAAAACAACAGGAAAAACTCAGCCGCTATCAAGACCTCAAAATTGAACTGCAAAGGCTCTGGCATAAACCAGTACAGGTGGTCCCAGTGGTCATTGGCACACTGGGTGCTGTGCCAAAAGATCTCAGCCGGCATTTGGAAACAATAAACATCGACAAAATCATGATCTGTGAACTGCAAAAGGACACCTTACTTGGATCTGCGTGCATCATTCGAAAATACATCACACAGTCCTAGACACTTGGGAAGTGTTCGACTTGTGATTTTGTGATATGAAATACAGCATATAAATCTCGTTTGCTGTGACATACTGTGCTTTTGTGTCAATAATAATAATAATAATAATAATAATGGGATTTAAAGATCGAACTGCAAAGACTCTGGCACAAGCCAGTCAAGGTGGTCCCAGTGGTGTTCGGCACACTGGTGAGGTGCCTAAAGACCTTGGCATGGACATAAACACAATCGGCACTGATAAAATTACCATCTGTCAGCTGCAAGAGGCCACCCTATCAGGATCTGCACACATTATTTGCCGATACATCACATAGCCCTAGACACTCGAGAAATGTCCGACATGTGATCCAATACAGCAATCAGCAGAGTGATCTTGTTTGCTGTGTACAAATCTTGTTGTGTTTCAAATAATAATAATAATAATAATAATAATAATAATAGGATTTAAAGATCGAACTGCAAAGACTCTGGTACAAGCCAGTAAAGGTGGTCCCAGTGGCATCCGGCACACTGGGTGCAGTGCCTAAAGACCTTGGCCTGCACTTAAACACAATCGGCGCTGACAAAATTACCATCTGTCAGCTGCAAAAGACCACTCTACTGGGATCTACATGCATTATTCACTGATACATCACACAGTCCTAGACACTTGGGAAGTTTATGATGTTTATGGCAGGCAGTGTCCCTCTATAAAAGTGTGGGTTGCCAAATTTTGTTACTCATGGTGTATTGTTTTACTGACACAAAAGCACAGTATGTCACAGCAAATGAGATCTATAGGCTGGATTTCATATCAAAAAATCAAAAGTCAAATACTTCCCAAGCGTCTAGGTCTGTGTGATGATGATGATGATGATGATGATGATTATTATTATTATTATTATTTGAAACACAACAAGATTAACACACAGCAAACAAGATCACTATGCTGGCTGTTGAATTGGATCACTTATTATTAAGTGTCCAACGTGTGATTCAATACAACAGCCAGCATAGTGATCTTGTTTGCTGTGTATTAATCTTGTTGTGTTTCAAATAATAATAATAGGCAATGCTGCATTTGGTGGTTTCTATGTATGCAGGGAAAACATTCCCTAACATTAAAGGTTATTAAGCACATTTTATGTTGCTGGTTTCCAATGAGGTTTGCCAGGCAAAACATGCTGACAGCTGTATTTAAAGATATTGTGTAGAAACCTTTTATGAATGAATGTTTTATTGTAAACTTTGTGAAAATCAATAAAAACATTTTTTAAAAGATATTGTGTAGAAATATAGAATTAATGTAATTAAAGGAGCCAAACTCATAACAGGATTGAAGATGCAATCATCAGATAAGAACAGTTGTGCTCAAATACTCTAAAGTTCATAGCCTAGAATGAACTTTTCCTAAAGATTTCATGTTGGTGACACACGTTTTAGACATGCGTCATTTAATGACACAGTAATTCAGTTTCACTAGCAAACTGGGGGTTAAACCAACCCCTTATAAGGGATATGGACACACACATAAATTGTAATAACAAGCTGTATGGGGACACAACATATCTCATGAAAAAATTCCATTTACATTTTTTTACCAATACATGATTTGTAAGATTTTTGTCATTTTTCTTTACATTGGTGCTATGCAAAGTTTGGAAAGTTGTGGTCTAGGAGCAGACTGCATTGAAGTAGTTGAGAATGAGGTGTTTTCAGAATACGGGGGGGGGGGGGGGCTTCTTCCCAGTAAATATGAAGTAGCAATAAATTCAATGTAGTTTTTACATAAGCTTTTGTTGTCCAAATCACATATCCATAGACTCTGGTCCTGAAAATACCCAACACTATCAGAGTCTCCCCCCCCCCCCCAAACAAACCACAACGTTTACTCGGAAGTACCTCTGAAGATGCCAGCCACAGATGCAGTGAAATGTCAGTAGAAAATGCTACACGTCCATACAACATTCCAGTGATTCCGTCCATGAAAGCCTTCGACAATACTTGTTTTTAATTAATTAGCTTTTCTGAATTTGGTTCAGAGGTAACTCAATGTAAATAAAGCGCACTGCAGAAGTCCAGCCTTGAGGTTACTAGTGCATGAACTACCTATCTTTAGGTCCTCGAATTTTAGGAAGGGCCACAGCTGGCATATCAGCTGAAACTGGTAGTAAGCACTTCTGATCTTTGCATCTATCTGGGCTGTCATATGAAGAGACGGATCCAGGAGGGCTTCCAACCTGCAAACACAGTGTTTCAGGGGGAGTGTCGCCCCATCCAGAATTGGTTGACACAGCTCCATCCCTTGACAGCAAATACCTCTGTCTTATGTGGATCAATTTCAATTTGTTTTTCTTCATGCACCCCTTTATGTCCTCCAGCCATTAATTCAGAGGAGAATAAAGTTTTCCCCATTGATTTTTCTTGCCTTGTTAAGGATTGCTGTAGTTTGGTCTTTGTATCTGAAGACTATGCTAGTGGGAAAGTGAGTCAATTAAAATGAATAAATGTTTTATTACTTCTGTAGATATATGGATGCCTGTTCAAATAAATACATAATGAAAATGTTGAAATTACATTTGATTTGTTGTTGAAGGCTTTCATGGCCGGAATCACCGGGTTGCTATGAGTTCTCTTGGCTGTATGGCCATGTTCCAGAAGTATTCTCTCCTGATGTTTCGCCCACATCTATGGCAGGCATCCTCAAAGGTTGAGGGGTCTGTTGGAAACTAGGAAAGTGAAGTTTATATATCCAAGGTGGGAGAAAGAGCTCTTGTCTGCTTGAGGCAAGTGGAAATGTTGCAGTTGGCCACCTTGATGAGCACTGAATGGCCTTGCAGGTTCAAAGCCTGGTTGGTGCTGCCTGGGGGAAACCTTTGTTGAGAGGTGTTAGCTGGCCCTGACTGACTCTTGTATGGAATTTCCCTGCTTTTTGAGTGTTGCTCTTTATTTACTGTGCTGATTTTAGAGGGTTTATAAAATTAGACTTGATTGCTGCAAACTCACTTTGATGAGACTGGGCAAGTCGTTAGTTGCCCTTTAATAAAGCCAGTTCCATTTATTTTCCAAAAACCAACCACACCTGCTGGAGACCTTTTATGAACAAATAAAGGAGATCCCAGGAAGGCCTTTTACTGTTGTTTAGTTGTAAAATACTTAAAAGTAATACAACATAGCAATGGAAGGGGGGAAGAATTCTGGCAACGCAGTCATGTGTACAAAGGATCTCACAAAGGTCTCACTGGCTGAATTTCTGAGATATTATGAGCAGCCCATAAATGAGGAACAGGCTTGGGCTATTTGTTTCCAGTCTTGTTATAAGATGAAACAGATTTTAGCTCAAGGACTGGATTCTGTCTTGCACATGATAATTTTAGATATTGACAACCTCTACATCCATTCTGATGGTAGTGTGTCCTTCAGTCTACAGCACGACATTGGTAAGGAAAAATCAGGAAGTTTCCAATATGTGTGTTCATGTTTTTCTTAATTCTATGTTGGTTTTCATATTCTACGTCTTTCCTAATCGCTGTAGTTTTTTGTATAGTGTTTCTTAAAGATTTTACTGCATTTGACCTCACTTTTGAGTAAATTTCTATACTGAAGCCAAATAATCTTATAGTCTGGCTATTCCAGACAGGAAATAATCGGGGCCAGCTAACACCTCCCAACAAAGGATTCCCCCAGGCAGGAATAAGCCAGGCTTTGAAGCTGCAAAGCCATTCAGTGCTAATCAAGGTGGCCAATTGCAACATCTACACTTGGCTCAAACACACAAGAGTTCTTTCCTCCAACCCTGAACATTCCACAGAAATATAAACCCCGTTTGCCTAGTTTCCCACAGACCTGCTTCTGGAACATAGCCATACAGCCCGGAAAAGTCACAGCAACCCAGTCTAATGATAGCCTTTGTTTGGATCTGAGTAATTATTCCAGGATTGGTAGAACGTGCTAACTTTGCAAACTAGAGTTTGTAAATGTAGTAGTTGTTTGGATTACAGGTCCTAGCTTTATGGGAATTACATTCCTGAAATTAACTTTCCAAAATGCTGACATAACTACATAGCTAAGCCGACAATTATCTTGTGCAAATATTACCTGTTTATATCTTATTGTTCTCCAAGCACAGGATTCAAGGAAATAGTGTCTTTCGTTTCTGCAGCTGTGGTAAAAACTTCTGGCTACTGGATGAAAAGAACAGAAAAATTAATTTGCACATTTCACAGAGAGTTAATAAGATGGAAGAAATTTACAATTTATTTCACTTATTTTTTGTTTCAGAGAATCACATCAGTCTAGAACCAAATGATGCCTTAGAAGATAAGGTAAAGCTCTTGCATTTAACATGGCCTTCAGCATTGGGTCAAGCATAATAAAATTATTCCACATAGCTTCTTTATTTAGGTTGGTTATCAATGAATAACCTTTATACTGACTCTGAAGGAAATGTTGTTTTTAACTGTAGTCAGGTAAAGTTTGAATAAGAGACCTCCAAGTCTAGCATCAACATCTCAACTGAGTCTTGCAGATTCAGGGCCATGGCTTTTTCCTCCTGCTTTCCAGCTTAGCAAGCATTGTCTTTTATTATTATTATTATTATTGAGACATGTCTTCTCATAATATGGCTTCTAGGGATAGTTCATCTTGGCTTCTAGAGAGAGTTCAGGCATGATTGCTATAGGACCCATTTATTTGTATTTTGGGCATTCCATGATATCTACATAAATAAATAATAATAATATACTTTATTTATATTCTGCTCTAGCAGAATATAAATACAGCAAAACACAAAAACTTGGCTGTGGGGCCAAGCTTTTGGAACAGTGCAATAAAGCAGCGATAGGAAACCTTACCAGGCCAATTAGATTAGACGCAGATGATCAAGAAAATTTTAAATAGTGTATTTAAAGTGGGTTGTTGTAGGTTTTTCCGGGCTATATGGCCATGTTCTGGAGGCAATTTTTCTCCTGACCTTTCGCCTGCATCTATGGCAAGCATCCTCAGAGGTAATGAGGATTACCTCTGAGGATGCTTGCCATAGATGCAGGCAAAACGTCAGGAGAAAAATTGCCTCCAGAACATGGCCATATAGCCCGGAAAAACCTACAACAACCCATAGATTCCGGCCATGAAAGCCCTCGACAATACAGTGTATTTAAATATTGAGACAAATGTTTTTAATGTTTATGTATGCATATAATGAATTCTCATCCCAGCATTGAATGTTTGCCGTATATATGTTGTGCTCCAGTCTGAGTTCCCTTCAGGGTGAGAAGGGCGGAATATAAATGTTTTAAATAAATAAATAAACAAACAAAAAAACAAACAAATAAACATTCAATGCCATTATACAGTTAACAAGGACAGACAATGCATAAACAGAGGTAAAGGCTTTCCCCATCTTTCCCATTTCTGGCATCTGGAGGCAGTGCTTGACTCCAGCCACGGGGGATTACTGTTGCTCCATCTTCCATGCCGAGGAGCTTTATCATCTTTAAACGTCCTCCCGATTGAATTGCAGGCATATCCTTATGGGCGCCTTTTATCATCTCCCTGCTTAAAGCTGTACCTATTTATCAACCCACATTTCTGTTTTTTGATCTGCTAGGTGGGCAGGGAGCTGGGGCTGATGGTGGGTGCCCACCTTGACCCAGGCTTGAATTGCCAGCCTTTCAATCGGCAGGCTTTTCTGCAGCTTAGCAGTTTCACCCACAGTGCTTAGCAGTTTCACCCACTCTTCCCCAGCACCATATTTCAAATTGTCTTCCTATCACTGTTCTGGCTTAATTGTGGGATAAAGCATTTGAAATAAAAATGGAATACTGCATGAGATCTCTCATCTGAATAAAAAAATTGCATTGCTTGTGAGTAACCTTACTCTAGTACCAAGAATTAGAGTTGCCTCCTTTGCAGATGACCGAACTGTTGGGAAAGCTCATCTACAAAGCTTTGGATTGGGGGATTGAGAGTCATATGGAGAGAGAGCTGAGTGAGGAACTGGAGAAGCTGATCCGTTTTATGCTGAAATTGAACACAGAGACCACAAATGCCAGCATTGCTTTCCAAGATATAATCAAGGTGATTATTTTCTTTTATTCTTTTTCTAGTTCTGCAACTCTATTTAGTAACTCGCTTAAAGGCATTTATACATTGCATCATTAACATTAACAGTACAGTGCATTTAAAAAAAAGGTTGAATTAAAGTATTTATAAAATAAATAGGATACAAACACAAGCAGCACAAAACAGTCAAAGCTCAGAAAAGGCTAAAAGTCCAGGAAATAAAATTAGTCAAAATAGAGACCGGTCTACTACATTGCAATAAATGGCTTCCACCTATGGCTCCATTTACATTGCCGTATAACACATTTTGGAAACTGCATTTTATGACAGTTTAGATGAGACCTACTCCATCACACTCTTGGTATTTGGTAGGGAACTGTCTGAATAAAGGGCACTGATATTTCTGACACAATTGGAGAGATGAGGAGGTGAAGATCAAGGTCTACATAGGCTGGAAGAATCATGGATGAAGTTGTTTTCTGAAATCATACTTACAGTCCTTGTATTTAGTTCTAAGTATATTTCTTGGTACTAAATAAAAGGACTATAAATATGATTTCAGAAAATCATAATTGTATAAAGCAGAACTTTATAGCCCTTTTATTTAGTTCCAAGTATATTTCTTGGTGGAGCTCCCGGTGGCGTAGGAGGTTAAAGCACTGAGCTGATGAATTTGTCGACCAAAAGGTCAGCAGTTCAAATCCAGGGAGTGGGTGAGCTCCTACTGTTGGCTCCAGATTCAGCCAACCTTGCAGTTTGAAAACATGCAAATGCGAGTAGATCAATAGTTACTGCTTCAGCGAGAAGTTAATGGCACTCCATAAACTCATGATGGCCACATGACCTTGGAGGTGTCTATGGACAACACTGGCTCTTTGGCATAGAAATGGAGATGAGCACCACGCCCAGAGTTGGACATACCTGGACTTAATGTCAAGGGGAAACCTTTACCTTTTTATATTTCTTGGTGATCCGAAATAATTGTGCACTTCCTGCTCATTTATGAGACTTGTATTGTTATCATTTGCAGCCATCCTGCAATTTCCCATTACTACTTATATTGCTTGTTATTTCAAGAGAAAATCTATGTAGGAAATGATGGAGCAGTTGTAAAGTCTTTTACCTTACAGAACAAGCACCCCTCCTTTTAGAAGCACACTTTATCCCTGCTGATGGTATTTTCCAGATAGATTTATTGATTTTCTTTCATAGCTGGACTTCTAGTATATTATTCATCATTGTTTCTTCTATGTCAGAAAGGTGATTACTAGTCAAGGAGATGTTCTTCACTTGTTGCTTCCATGTTAATTTTGATAGGAGACAAAAGATGGAACAAAGTTATGTCTCTGATAACCTGTTGTCACCTTTCCCAATATGCACTGAGTCTATTGTCTTCCCACCCCTCTTCCACATGCTTTTGTTTACTTAGGTCCCTTTCACACTACACTGTCATAACAGTATGATTTTATTTTAACTGTAATGACTTCATCTCACGAAGTCATATTCCGTTGAGGCACTTAGTTCTCTGGCAGAGCATTTTAATGCCTGTCTCTGAACACTGCATATCAGAAATCCATAGAATGGAACTGTGGCACTTAAAGTAAAATCATATTGCTATAATACAGCATTTCTCAACCTGGGGGTCGCCACCCCTGAAGGGGTTGAATGGACATTGCAGAGGAGTTGCCAAAGAACATCAGAAAACACATGTTCCTCGTGGTCTTAGGAACCCCTTTGGCAGAGAAGGCTGAAGATCTCTCAGTTTGTTCTTCTTTTTGGGAATCCTCCTACCAAAAGCCCTCCTCTACTGTGATTGGCTGGCCTCTCAGCCAAGTGGAGAGCTGTTTCTGAGACACCAAGCAGGGAGGGGAGAGCAGGCGTGCTCAGTACATGGCAACGTGATGCACATGCGTAGTGAGGGAGAGCACACAAGGCTGGAGGGAGGCTTGCAAGTCCCTTCAAGGTAGGGGAGAAAGCGCCCATATGATGTGGGACTGGAAGTGGCCCAGCAGGATCAGGAGGAGGAGGAGGAGCAGCAGCAGCAGCAGGAGCAGCTTAGGCAATTTGTAACGCTATTTATTAGAAAAAACTCAGTCTTTCCTATTGTTTTTTATTAATGCTCCCATTAGAAAATGCATAAGGATGTGGGTGAACTGCAGCTCACAAAATCATGGGTCAATCTCCCCAAAATCCCACCATTATTCACAGTTGGCCACGTTGGGTCTGTATGCCAAGTTTGGTCCAGATCCATCATAGTTTGAGTCCACAGTGCTTTCTGGATGTAGGTGAACTACAACTCCAAAACACAAGGTCAATGCCCACCACACCCTTTCAGTATTTTTTGTTGGTCATGGGAGTTCTGTGAGTCACGTTTGGTTCGGTTCCTTCATTGGTGGAGTTCAGAATGCTCTTTGATTGTAGGTTTAACTATAAATCACAGCAACTGCAACTCCCAAATGACAAAATCAGTCCCCCAATATTTAAATTTGAGCATATTGGATATTTGTGCCAAATTTGGTCCATTGAATGAAAATACACCCTTCATATCAGATATTTACATTACGATTCATAACAGTAGCAAAATAACAGTTTTGAAGTAGCAACAAAAATAATTTTATGGTTGGGAGTCACCACAACATGAGGAACTGTATTAAGGGGTCACAGTATTAGGAAGGTTGAAAACCACTGCTATAACTGTATAATGTACAAGTGGCCTCTGTCTTCTTTAGAACTTCAATAAACATGAAACCCATCTTGTAGACCAGTATAAACCTTTAGAATATGAATCCAGAGCTGATGTCTATTTTTCATTTCAGATCTGTGAAGATCATTTCCTCAAACCTTCAGAAGCTGCCAGTCATTACACAGGGATCTGCAAATCGCTGTTTGCAGAGTACAGGGAATATCAGAAACTCATGTTCACCATACAAAATTGCAAAGAGGTATTCGGAATGGAGAAGGAAGCATTCTTCAATGCTATTGTTTCTCTGTCTTAACCCCCACCACCACCACCACCCTCACCCTCCTCTGTGTTTAAAAACATAACTGGAAGCTGGAAGACAGATACTTTGTCAGCTTCACGAAAAACGAATCAACTAACAAACACATGTCTTTCATTTATTTTAGGTTTTGGTAAAAATGGATATGGAAGACCACACTGTACCACAAAAGGTGAAAAATTGGGTATAAATGACTCTGTCTTTCAGCTTTCTGACTTCACTTTTTCCATGCAGAAAAAGTGACATATTGCTAGATATCTAAACTTTGCAAGCTTCTGTGCTGAAGGAAGTCAAAAAATTACTTTGCTACCTTAGCAACACAGGAGCATCTAGAGCAGTGGCTCCCAACCTTTTTTTTTTTAACCATGGACCACTTGACCAGGGACCACTTTGACCAGGAACCACTCTCTAACATTAGTACCAAAAGAGTTACAAATAAGTTTTTGGTCAACTTTAGATTCAGTTTGGTTATTTGGGGGTGTTGATTCAGAAAATTGCATTGGATAGACCACATCAGCTCTAGTTTCTGATACGAAACATATGCCATCTAGTAGTCATCATCTACTCACCCACAGAAAACCATATTTAATAATCTAGAGCTGATGTGGTAGTAGTAATCTTTCGTGGGTAGTCAGCCTCTCCCCTCCCGACATCTCCATTGCCTCGGCACTATAAGAGGTTTTCGTGAGACCAGTCACTCTCGTTGTGGTTTTGAGGTGACAGTGTAGTAATGGTGAGGCCATGGACCATATTTTCATTTTTACAGACCACTGGTGGTCCATAGAACACTGCTTCAGAATCACTGATCTAGAGTCACATTTAGTTTGTCCTTCCCCTTTTCAGGTTGGCTTGTGGAAGGGTGTACTTGGTGATTTGCAAAAGGGGGTGAAGTTGCATACGGCCAGGAAGCAACTTCCACATAAGCCCCTTCCTGAAGAGGGTTCACATTTATCATATAGCGCAGTGGTGGATGATATAAAAAATAAGCGCTATGTCCTCCACAAAGTAAGTAATATTTATCAAGTAATAAAGCTCTACATCTAAATGGTTTGGGACCCGCCTACCTTTGCGACCGCATTTCCATTTATGAACCCACACGATCTCTTCGATCTTCCGGAGAGGCTCTTCTCTCGCTTCCGTCCGCATCACAAGTGCGACTTGAGGGATGAGAGAGAGGGCCTTCTCTGTGGTGGCCCCTCGGCTCTGGAACTCACTCCCCAGAGATATTAGGCAAGTCCCTAGGCTGGCAATCTTCAGGAGGAATCTGAAAACCTGGTTATTCCAATGTGCCTTTAGTGATTGAACGTAAGATACTCCCAGACCAATTTTTTTTTCACAAAATGACCTCAATAGCACTTTATTTTATGGTTCATGCAATTTTAATCCCTCCTCATCCCGGATCCTCCTCCCGATGTTTGACATTGTCCTATCTCCCAGTGTTTTAAAATTTTATCCTGAATTTGGCCCTGCCCAGCAAAATCTTTTTTGTTTTAATGTCTGATTTCATATTGTTGTGTTGTTTATTACATTGTTTTGCATTTTATGTATATATATATATTTGGTTTTATTATGTTCTTTTGTTATATTCTTGTGTATTGTATTGATGGGCATGGCCTCATGTAAGCCGCACCGAGTCCCCCTGGGGGAGATGGAGCGGGGTATAAAGAAAATTTTATTATTATTTATTACATTTACAACCCTCAATATCTATGAATTATCAACAACTACTTGAGAAAATAGTTTCTATTCTTAAACAATTTTTCCAAATAAAGTGCCTTGGCCATGACTGACAACCCTCATTAGTTTCCTAGTATATTCCCATCTATTTTTGTATTGTTATTTCTTGTCTGCATCAAGCTCTGAAATACCCAATGCTAATGTTGGTAAAGCTGATTTGAACTATAGCTCCCATCACTTAGTGGTGAGGAATACTGAGAGTGCAACCCAATAGTATTTGAATGACCATCCTTTCCCCACATCGGCTTCATATAGTGGAGAAAATATTAAATTTATTTTTATGACAATTGCATTGCCAGAGAGTCCACTTGAATCGTGGGAAGGACTTGCATTTCCATCTGATATGTGCTAAAAGGTAAATGAAGAACTAGATTTGTATCTTTGTATGTCTTGTTTTACTTTGGTAGGCCTCAGTGCACAAATTAAAAGAGAGACCCTATCAAAAGCTCAGCCTTCATGATCAACTCATGATGGAAGTGAAAAATCCACCAATGCTTCGCCCAACCCTTACAGAAAGGAGTCATAGTTATTGCAAAGGTATATCTGAAATATCAGGTCTAGGAACTATTTTGGGACTGCATCTGCCTATTGAAAAAACTGGAAGTGAGCTGCATCCCTATATATGAGGATGTTCAAAGGCTGTATACTGCTATTGGTGATTAGGACCAAAACCAAAAACAGTTGGTTTTCCATATCCATGGATTCTATATTCACAGATGCAACCATTCACAGCTTGAAAATGTTTACTTTGTTAAACTGCCAAAAACAAACCTTGATTTTGCCATTTTCAGTAAGAGGCACCATTTTATTACGCCATTTGTATACACTGGACTTGGCCATGAATATTGTATCCATGGGGTCCTGGAACCAAACTCTAGTTGCTACCAAGGATGCATAGTAGGCCCAAAAGCAGGGACTAGGCATGGATCCATTGTCTTATTCTTCTCCACTATCTGCTATTTATTTATTTGTAGTATTTATTTATTTTATTTATTTATAGTATTTATATTCTGCCCTTCTCACGCTGAAGGGGACTTAGGGTGAATCACAATGCACACATATACGGCAAACATTAAATGCCGTTTTAGACATACAAGACAGACAGAAGTATTTCAGCATTTTCTAACTTCAGTGCCTGGAGGTTATGCTCAATTGTAGCCACAGGGGGGTGCTGTTGCTCCATCTGTTGTGACGATAAGCCCTTTTTATAATAGAATTTCCCTCCTCGTTCTTTGATAGCTGACATTTTTATAGTGTAAAATACCTCCCCGCTAAAGTGGTGCCTAATTTCTCTACAGATAGCTCAGCTGTTTTCAAACTCCTTAGGGGGACAGTGAGCTAGGCTGACAGTTGGGTGCTCAATCCCACTCGGGCTTTGAACTTGCCACCTTCTGGTTGGCAGTGATCTATTGTGCTGACATTAACCAGCTGTGCTCTTTTGCATCCATTTCCATAAAATTCAAAACTCTCACTTTCATGTTTTCTGCTAATAGGCCCCTTTCCCTAGTATTTAATTGAGTCAGAGGTATTCCTACATGGCCATCCACTGCTTTTCAGTGGTCCGCTTTTTGATCCTCTCTCAACCCTTTTCAATATAACCAGAATCCACAGTCATTTTTCATTATGCTTCCATGACCTGTCATGCACATCTAAGATCACACACTGATTTTTCTCTCAATTCATACTTATAAAAAAGCTTTAAAAATACTGTGTTCCATATTTTGATATTTCCCTTTTTTGACAATGTTCTGATTCCAAACCTGTCAAGCAAGTGATAATGTAGATAAATATACATTAGTACATATTTTGCTGATATATAGCCTCTGTGCCTGGGATCCAAATCTTTAAATGCTTAGCAATACTTGTGCATGCAGGCACATGGACACATCGTTTCTCCCCAGTTCTTTTGATGAAGACAGCTGTTTCCCTGAAACTGTTAGCAGAAAGAGAGAGATAATAATAACAGAGGTTATATCTATTTAGCAGAGACTGTTTAGTATAGGGTTAGAAGGCATGATCATCAAGTTTGCAGATGACACCAAATTGGAAGGGATAGCCAGTGCTCCAGAAGACAAGAGCAGAATTCAAAATGATCTTAACAGATTAGAAAGATGGGCCAAAACTAATAAAATGTTCACCGGGGACAAATGCAAGATACTCTAGTTAGGCAGAAAAAAATGAAATGCAAAGATACAAACTGGGGATGCCTGGCTTGACAGCAGTGCGTGTGAAAAAAAAATTGGAGTCCTCATGGACAACCAATTAAGCATGAGCCAGGAATGTGATGCAGTGGCTAAAAGAGCCAGTGGGATTTAGGCCTACATAAATAGGAATATAGTGTCTAGATCCAGGAAAGTCATTCTACTCCTCTATTCTGTCTTGGTCAGACCACACCTGGAATACTGTGTCCAGTTCTGGGCACTGCAATTGAAAGGAGATGTTGACAAGCTAGTAGGTGTCCAGAGGAGGATGGCTAAAATGATCAAGGGTCTGGAGAACAACCCCTATGAGAAGTGGCTTAAAGATCTGGGCATGTTTCGCCTTCAGAAGAGAAGGCTGAGAGGAGACATGATAGCTATGTATAAATATGTGAGGGAAAGTCATAGGGAGGAAGGAGCAAGCTTGTGTTCTGCTGTCCTTGAGACTAGGATGCGGAACAATGGCTTCAAACTACAGGAAAGGAGATTCCACTTGAATATTAGGAAGAATTTCCTAACGGTGAGAGCTGTTCAGCAGTAGAACTCTCTGGCCCGGAGTATGGTGGAGGCTCCTCCTTTGGAGGCTTTTAAACAGAGGCTGGATGACCACCTGTCAGGGGTGCTTTGAATGCTGTTTTCCTGCTTCTTCGCAAGGGGTTGGACTGGATGGCCCATGAGGTCTCTTCCAATTCTATTATTCTATGAGTGCTTTAAACTTAAACAATTGAAGGCAAAACAAAATTCAAACCAGATCTGTAGCATAATAGAAGTGGGACTTGTAACAGTTCTGTATGTTTTATCATTAGATCATAAAAATGCACAATATACTTTCACACTTTCCCCTTATGTTGTGTTTTTGCATCTATGTGTGTTTTCACTTTAGAAAACTATCAGAAGTTTGTCTTGAATTCTCCAAGTGGTAGCATCTTCTCTGAGCAAAATTGCAGTACATCACACTTTCCAAATGCTAAAAAGCCTCGGCTGGATTGTACCATTTCTGGCTCAGAGTCTAAGGTACCTCTTCTTTCTTTTTAAAACTAATTTTGTAGATTTTGTTTAGATGACACTTGAATAAACAATCAAATATTTTACAACCAAATAAGACAAATACAGAATCAGTTGAAAGAACAAATCAGTCTTTCTGGTAATTTCTCTTAGCAGGAGGAAGGAAATACTACCTGTAAAGGAATTCAAGTGATTCAACATATTTATTTTATATTTTCAAGTACTCCTGAATTCTCATTTAATACAAGAAATATTAAGGCAACCTAAAAGTGTTTTGACCATTTTCTCCCAACCCCAAAGTATATTCAGGATCAGCTATGGAGGAGAATGGGTAAAAATTATTAAGGACACCTGGCCCAAAAGATGGTTAGAGTCCAGAAGAGGGCTAGGGTCTGACTATTTTGGATATGTTTTAGACCTATTTAGTTAATAAAAGTCCCAGTGAATATTTTTAATTTTTTTATTCCCAGTCATTTTCTATCTACAATCAGAAAGCATCTACTGCATTGTCATTGCCAACCATTGCAGATTTGATGGGAACAAGATATTCAAATATGAAAAATTCCATCCAGAGAGACTTGTGTATGTCTTCAAGGGCTCAGGTATACAGTTCCATTTGGTGGGTGGGTGAGCAAACGGTTGGATGGGTAAGCGAGTGAAGCGCTCTTGCTAAAAGGGGCGGGCAAACAGATAAAGCCGTTTAGACACTTGGAAAGGACTGCTAGACCTTTACAGTAGAGAGGCTGTATAAATCAAGGATGTGACTATTATGCGAGGAATCTTAAAATACTAGTTTGGGTGCCCAAAACTGAGTGTGCGACTATTATGCAATGAAATATGGTATGTTCTGTTTCTCAAAAAACTAGCACTGGTCGGGGAAACTGGTGCCGTTTTTGGAATCAGCAGGTCAAATATACCCAGAAACAGGGTTAACATTTGAGGGACCAAAATGTGTATTGGGCAATGTTATCCGTCATCATCCAATCAATATATAATATGGTGTAGTATAGGCAGGGTGTAGTAGTAGTTCGCCCTATTTTAAAAGTAACTCTCAAGCAACCAGAAACAACATTTATCTGACACTTACCAATCCCCATAGTTAACTGAGAATCTATTATAGTTCTATAGTTTACAAATCATGTATTCTCCTCTATAGGTTTGTCCCATTTGCCATAACCAGTACTTCGTATGGCCTTATATGTGCCATCTCTGCAGCAGGTAAGTTGAACAAGAAGGGCGTTTTCAGATGTAAAAAAAACCAACAACCAATACTTATACTGAAGGTAAATTTGCATGAAATATATTCAAGGCTCTCAATAGAACAGTGACAACATGGCAGAATGGACTTCTCATTATCCCTGCAACACCTTGCCAAAGCTGCTAAAAAGTGGTGGATTTAAGTGCATAGAAGAGTGGCATGCATGCTAGTTTCCCTTTTCTGTGTGCATGATGGATAAGTTGAAAATCGAATCTACAAAGGCAGTTCATTATATGGTTGATGGTTATGGTAGTACACTGCTTTTCTGGCATTCTAGGCATATTCCAAGTGGTGGTGTCAGGTTTTTCTGACCCTGGAAGCCTACTCTATTTTCCAGCTCAAGATTGGTCAGTACATGTGAGGCAGACTTATCTACACTGTACCTCAAATCCCACGAGAGTACCTTACTTTTGCTGAGGTTTGCTTTCCCACTATTCTGTGCAAATAACCATCCTTGCAACTAAAGCATGGATTTTTCATTTTACTTTAGTGTGATCTGCCAGGATTGCTGCATCAAAGTAAGTACTCTTCGAGTAATTCTTCTGTGTTTTACAATTTATTTACTCACAGTATGGCTTATTATACTATCCCGTTAATATTTTGCTTAGAAGATTTTGATAAACGTATTAAGAGAGTGTTTTGCTGTTTTGAAAAAAACATATATAAAATCTGTACTCCGTTGTTTGATGTTTTAATGTTTTACTTATATTGTTAAGTCTTTGATCTTTTAACAATTTGTTATTTTAACAATTTGTCCCTCTTCCCCCCCCCCCCCCCTTTTAACCTATTATTTGTGGTTTCCTTTTTGGCTTAACAATATTTGTTCATTTTTTTTTTACTTTGTTCAAGCTCCTATAGCTACTTTTTAAAATAAATAAATAAAAGCTTAGCGTCTTGTCCTAATCAATATGTTAGCTTAGGGCAGATTTTCTTAAACTGTGCTCCTCCAAGTGTTTTGGATTTCAACTCCCACAATTCCTAACAGCTGGTAAGCTGGCTGGGACATCTGGGAGCTGAAGTCCAAAACACCTGGAGGAGCGCAGTTTGAGAAACACTGGTTTAGGGCAATGGTGGTAGATATCTCTTTCCGCAATAAAACACTATGTAAATTCAACTTTTTCTTCTGTTGGGCTGGGAAGAAAGTATATTCTTCACCATGATGTTGGACTCTAATTCCCATAATTCCTGACTATTGGCAACACTTACTTACTTAGGCAATCCCTTGTAGTCCGAGGATGATGGTCCTCTAAGGTCGGTGTTCTGGCGGTGACAACAATCCAATTATAGTCCAATGACATCTGGCCATATGTTATCCTCTTCTTAGTTTTAAATGTTTTCTAAATACCTGTCACAATATTCCTGTCTAGCTGTCCATGCCTGTAAGGCCCTGTATACGCCTTCCACTTAACTTCTTTGAGATCATACGATTAACCAAGGAAGAATATCTGGTCCTGAAAGACCAGAAAACTGCACAGCTATTATATGAAATAGAGCACTGGGATTCAACAAGGTAAGTACCTACCATTAATACATCTATGCTCCCTCTCATAATCCTTCCCTCTAAATGGAATGGTAGGAATGCTTTGTTTTTGAGAAAAGGAATGCCTGAGAAGATCCTCTGCTGAGAAGACCCCCCCAATTTACACTTGTGGGGTATTTCTGGCCTTTACAATTAGCATAATTATCCCCTTTATTCTATTTAGGAAAGTATTTACTTAATTAGTAATATTTAGTTTTGCTCAATACCTCCCTGAAAGACTTGTTTATCCCATCCAAGTACTAACCAGGCCTGGCGCTGCTTAGCTTCCGAGATCAGACAAGATTGGGCATGTTCGGGGTGGTATGGTTCTAGGCACATTTGGAAATAAATAACACATATGTACCTCAAAAGGTGATTTGCTTCATACTGTATCCAGGAAATTCATGCGCATCGATATTTATAGTTGTCTGCAAAAATATTTGTTCCTTTGACTCTTGACATTTTCACATCTCTTTCTCTCACTCCCTAGAATTGGGATGGATTTAATTGTGATTATTACCACTGAATATACCACTGGAAGTACAGCTTTATTTTTTTTAAGTGGCACTTGCTGGTGCTCTTTTTTGCTACACAATACCTAAATGAGTTATTTAGCCACCTGCTGTCTCCGGAGGCCCCATAAGTCAACAAAGTGCAGTCTACCTGCATGCATTTCCCATGCTGCTTGGCCACATAGAATCATAGAGTTGGCAGAGCTTGAAAACATGCAAATGTGAGTAGTTCAATAGGTACAGCTTCTGTGGGAAGGTAATAGTGCTCCATGCAGTCATGCTGGCTACATAACCTTGGAGATGTCTGTGGACAATACTGGCTCTTTGGCTTACAAATGGAGATGAGCACCACCCCCCAGAGTTGGACACGACTAGACTTAATGTCAAAGGGAAACATTTACCTTTCTATTGTGTAAATAAAATGGTAAGAATATGGTAATAAAATAATTTTAAGACTGCAGCACAACAAAATGTTGTGAAGTCAGTGTGGGGGAATGGGTGACCACTTCTAATAAAGTATAGTCAAATGTATTCTAGCAACCTTTGTGGATCTCCTAACACTGTACCTATTTTGTCATTTTCTTTGGGGGTAGATGGATACCTACCTGTTTTTATTTAAACATTTGTAAACTGATACTCCATATTTATTGCATAGACAGGAAATCATGGTCTCCAGAAATATTTGAAAATAGTCCTAATTCTCCTTGTGCTTTCCAGAGTTCCTCTTGTGTTGGAGCCCCACTGTGTATTGCCACCTCTTGCCTCTCGTACAAAAAGCATGATGGACTGGCCTTCTATGGATATATGTACAAAATGCGAAGAATACCTTTTGAAGATCCTCTACCAGCAGTCTTCCTATAGAAAAAGATCTGAGCTATCGACTGTGTTGGAAGAATCGTCCCAC